>NC_067484.1:94019665-94323832 GCF_947179515.1 Apodemus sylvaticus | reverse complement strand
TAAGTTAGGCTTGGTGATGCACTTCTGCAATCTTAATGTTCAGAGATGAAGACAGAGGATCAAGTTCATCATCTAGATGTCCAAGTTCATCATCTACTTCAAGGCAAGTTCAAGGATAGCTTGGCAAACACAAGATCCTGTTTGTGAGTGTATGTGTTTGTGTGTATCTCGTATTTGGGCATGATGGCACATACCTTTAATCCCAGGAGACAGAGGCTGGTGGATCTCTGTGAGTTTGAAGCCAGCCAGAAAAACCCTGTCTAAAAAATTTACTTTGTGTTGCTTTTTTTTTTGTTTGTTTGTTTTTTTTTTTGTTTTTTTCTAGACAGGGTTTCTCTGTGTAGCCCTGGCTATCCTGGAACTCACTCTGTAGACCAGGCTGGCCTCAAACTCAGAAATCTACCTGCCTCTGCCTCTCAAGTGCTGGAATTAAAGGCGTGTACTACCACCGCCTGGCTTTATTTTTTTAAAAGATGTATTTATTATTCTATCTAAGTACACTGTAGCTGTCTTCAGACACAATAGAAGAGGGCGTCAGATCTCATTACGGATGGTTGTGATGGTTGCTGGGATTTGAAGTCAGGACCTTTGGAAGAATGGTCAGTGCTCTTAACCGCTGAGCCATCTCTTTAGCCTCTGTGTTGCTTATTTTATGTTAGGCATTTAAAAGGCTTAGAATGATGATTTTTATACATTTAGTATTTAGTAATTTCACACAATAGACATCAACAACATCCTTTCCACACCAAGAGCACATAAGGAACACTGCTAAGAAATGGCAGACATTAGACTGAAAGGCAGACAGCCCGAGCCTGCAGCCTGGTCTCACTGCCGCATTCTGCCGCTTCAGAGCTGCTTCTCAGCTTTCGGTTGGTGTGTATCTCGTAGCTGGGCGTGATGGCACATACCTTTAATCCCAGGAGACACACACTGTCACACACTGGTCACACACACTGGTCACACACACTGGTCCACCACACACACACACACACACACACACACACACACTGCTTGTGGAAAGCCAAGGACGCACGCTGACCCCTCACTCCTGGCATGGAGTCAAAGAGTTTGGACCTTGTTCTGTCTCCTGTCAGTTGTCCTCTGCAGAGGGAAACAGATTGGCCATCTTTGCCTGGCAGTGAGCCTCAGCTGTGCCAAAGCAGCCAAGATCCAGTGTTTGGGAGTTTTGGTGCCATCTCCTACCCATAACTGCACTGCATCACCATGCCCCTGCCTTCTTGAGCAAGCATCTGCGAGTCTGGCTCTTCAGATGAACGGTGAAACTCCCACCTTTTACCTGGATGGTAGTCCTGGCCCAGACAAATGCAGGAGCTAGTTAGTGAAGTAGGTGTCGGGAACTGGCAGGCCAGAAAAGCATCTCTTTGTGATGGGAACAAAGTGACGTAACCCACTGGCATCCACCGCAGAACAGGCTGTACTTTTTAGAAATAGCATCCACCTCCTAATCAGTTATTTTAGGGTCTGTATGCTGTGAGCTGTCATCAGGAACCTCCTGAACCTTTGGGGTGACAGAAGGTATCCAGCCCGACAGCGTCATCCTGTGCTCTCGGCACACAGGGTCAGGTGGCCAAGAAGCACTCAGAGGCCAGGCAGCCTATTGGGGGGTCTCTAAATAGCACCGGCCAGCATGTGTTCTTTTCCTTTAATGTTCTTTGGCATGTCTAATCAGCTGGAAGGGATGAGACACAATGCATGTGGTGAACCCTGGGCCGCTTTGGAGACAAGTTCACAGGAGTGTTTCTGTGTCTACATGTTCCAGAAGAGAATTAGAAGACAGCTGAATCCTTCAACCAGTCCACCGTGGGGCTTCAGGATCTGTGGGAGAGCCCCATGCCTCACCTTCAGATAAGTCGCCCTGCTGACTTCCACTGGGACACTGCCTTGCGATAAACTATGGAACCCTGATGCCTGTGCCCTTGAGGGCTAAAAATACTGGCGGGATTATAATACTGTAGATCTCAGCACCCCAAAGAACAGATGCCAACGTGACTGATGGTGGAGAGAGGACCCGGGACCTTGAGATAGCCTGGCTCTCCTGCTGGGGTGGCTGTGGTGGGTGCCAAGTGTTCACTTGCTCACTGCAAGGAACTCATTGCTGTATTTTTCTCAGGGTTGTGACACATTTCTGACAAAATCAACTTAATGAAGGATGGATTTATTTTGCTCAGAGCCTGAGGTCACAGTCCATCACAGTGGGAGAAATTATGTCAGACGGAGTTGAGGCAGCTAGTTATATTGTGCCCATGGTCGGGAAGCAAATAGATGAATGCTGGTGTCCTGCATTTTTCTTCTCTTATTTACTTTAAAGCTCCGACCCATGGGATAATAAATACCACCCACATTCAGGTGTGTCATCCATGTTCAGTTAAAATGTCTGTCAGCAGACTTCATAGATACCCAGAGGCTTGTTTCCATGGTGACCTACATCAAGGTGTCAGTCAAGATTAACCAATCCACTTACTCAGGGTCTTCTGTGAACGACAAGTCTTCCACCGACTTCTTCACTTTGATTCCATAGCAGCCTATCCCTCTAGCCTCTTATTTTTAAATGAGATACTGCTTCTGAAAGTTCACAGGGACAAGTGTATGTGGACATAGGAGAGGGTGTTTGTGGTGTCCACTCAGTGACTTGACTTTGGAATTATTCTCTTTCTAATTTGTCTAAAACTCTTCTTCTTCTTAGTTGATTTTCTTTCAGTAGATGGTTTCGTTTATCCCAGGCTAGACTTGAACTCACAACTTTCTTACCTCAGCCTCTGAAATGCCACATTTACTGTTGTGTGCTACTACACCTGACTCTTTTTCTTAGCCCAACACAGTTTGCTCACAGCAACACAGTTCATAACAGCCCCTAAGGAGAAACAAGTCATGTTCCCACAAATTGGTAGATGGATAGAATAATTTCCAGCAATTTAAAATGAATGAAATCTATCATATGCACATCGATAAACCCTCAAGATGTCATGGTAAGTGATGGTAACTACCAGAATAGCAATATGGATTCCATCCATATGAACAAGCATGTTGAGACAGAACGTACATTAGGATTTTCTCAGGCCTGGGGCAAATGGAGGAGTGGTGCGTGGCAGTGAACAGAATCTCAGGGAGACTGAAAATACTTCATAGGAGCTTGTGGAAATAGTTATATACCCCCTGCGACATACTGGAAACCATGGGCATTCATTTAAATGGGTGAACTTTTGACACAGGAACTATTATCTCATTAAAGTCGTTAGGAAAGCTGTAAAGATACATTTTGACACAGGGTCTCATGTAGCTCAGGTTAGCCTCAAACTTACTATATAGTTTAGGCTGGCTTTGAACTTCTAATCTTCCTGACTCTACCTTCAGAATGGTGAAATTGTAGGTATAAGGGACCACTGTGCCCAGTTTTATTCAGTGCTAGGAACTGGGGCCCAGGGCTTCATGCATGTTAGAAAAATACTCTATGCATTGAGCTACTTTCTTGGCCCCAAGACATTTGTTTTGATTCAGACATTGAAGGGTTAAAACCAGAGAGAGTAGGGCGCCAAGGGCTGACATGCACTGCAGTGAGCATTGTTATGCATTTGAGGGGGAAGTGGAGAGGGTTCTTTGTATCAAGGTAGGCACAAGAGATGAGCGATATGGACTTTGTTATCATCCACATAGAAGACACTAAACTCTGGATTAGATCATTGATAGAATAATCAAAATTAATCATTACAAATACCCTCCCCACCAAAAAGTCCTTCCTGTTACAGTGTGGTATGTGCCAGCTACGACAGGCAGTGTGCACAAACCTTTGGGATCAGCATAAGCAATGTCTGTGTTGATATGGAGAATTAGCCATTTTCTAGATATACTGAAAGGTGGCTGAAGAGGGGCTTCAGAAACAGTGGGTAGAGATTTGTTTCTGAAGTGTTGGGAACAACTCACCATTAAAAAGCAGCTTCCAAGTTCAGGTGGGGAATGAACCCGATCTGCTGGTGACAGGACTGTCAATGCAATCACTAATTTTGTCATGATAACAGTGCCATCAAATACTTATCCCATAGGTGCAGAAAAAAAAAGGCATTGTAAGACGACACACAGAGCTGGTGTCCTGGGAGATTCTATTTGCGAGACTGATGATGGAGACAGAAACACAGGTGAGCTGACGTATAGCTCCCAACCCCCTTCTGGTTTTGGATCAGTAGCTAAAAGAGTTATACTCACTGGAAGGTCCATCCATTTGTTTGGCTGCATTTTGAAAAAAAAAAAAAAAAACCAATGGATTTTCCTTTTCCATAGTCAGCTCTCTGCCCCAGCTCTGGGCTGTTACGGTCTGGAGGACAGACTCTCAATTTGAGTCTTGGCTCTCATAGCTATAACCAGGAGTCTTCTCAGAAAGAGTGCTCAGGGGGCTTTGCAGGGAGAGTCAGTCACCTACTGTTTTGCCCTTTGGTCATGTAGAATCACCACAGCATACCTCTTGCATCTCAATGCAGCTGAGTACTTGCTTTGAGGTAAGCAAATGCATTGGAACAGTGTCCTTGTCAAATCATCTTTTTGGTTTTCTTTTTAAATTTTTTTTTTTATTTAATATCATCGTCTTCATTTACATTGCCAATGGTAAAACCTTCCCCCCCCCCATATCCCCTCCCCTAAGACACCCAACACCTCCCCTTCCTCCTTCCCCTGCCTCCATGCATATGCCTCTCCACCCAACACAAGTTGCTAAAAACACCCAGTGGAAAAAAGATAGCATTTTTAACAAACAGTGCTGAACCAACTGGAGATCTGCATGCAGAAAAATGCAAATCAGTCCATTCTTATCTCCTTGTACAAAGCTCAAGTCCAAGTGGATCAAGGATCTACACATAAAACCAGACACACCGGGCGGTGGTGGCGCACATCTTTAATCCCAGCACTTGGGAGGCAGAGGCAGGCGAATTTCTGAGTTCGAGGCCAGCCTGGTCTACAGAGTGAGTTCCAGGACAGCCAGGGCTACACAGAGAATCCCTGTCTCAGAAAACAAAACAAAACAAAACAACAACAACCACAACAACAACAACAAAAACCAGACACGCTGAAGCTTATAGAGGAGAAAGTGGGAACAAATCTTGAACACGTGGGCACAGGGGAGAAGTTCCTGAACAGAACACCAATGGCCTATGCTCTAAGAACAAGAATCGACAAATCGGACCTCATAAAACTGCAAAGCTTCTGTAAAGCAAACGACGTAGTCAATAGGACAAAATGGCAACCAACAAATTGGGAAAAGATCTTTACCAACCCTACATACGATAGAGGGCTAATAGCCAATGCCCTTGCCAAATCTTTAGTCAGCTAGGTGACTGCATTTTAGGTGCCAATATTCCCTGCTATCAGCAAATCCTGTTAGCTCCCTCAACTAGCACATGCAGGAGGCCCTAGATAAGTATTTGTTGGAATTAAATGAGAGCTTGAATATGCTCAAGGAGTAGGTTAACTCTTTGGCTGACCTAGAAGAGGAAGAGACCTTGGATGGAATACACGAGCAGGAGAACGGGGTCTCACAACTCACACTACTCCTGGAACCTCCCCTAATCCTCCCTCCCTCCAGCTTTATTTGAGATGGATTCAGTATCAAGGGGAAGACAGGATTTGAGTAGAGAAAATTCTTCAATAAGAACTCCTCCCCACCCCAATTACATTTTTTTTTTTTTTTTTTTTTTTTTTTTTTTTTTTTTGCTGGCTTTTGTGACTGCCTCCAAGAAGATAAATTGTATCTGGCAAGATTTTGACCCAGAGGAAGACCGCTAGAAAGAGAGAAACATTTATAGAGTAAGTTGAGAAAGGAGGAGCCACGGGGGATTCTGAAGGATAGTGTTAAAGATGGCACATTCCACTTGAACCAAGATACTGTACTTCCAGATGACTTCACACCTACAATTGATGACACTCTGGTACCCACCGGCCAGAAGTGAAAAAAATCACTGTAGTTACCTGTGGTTTTAGAAGTAGATCATTCCTGGGCTACTTGTAGATACTCAACTAGATGCTGACATCTGTTGTGTTAAATGATGACCTCATGATGCAGTTGTGTACCACAGGATGTTTCTATCAGTGATGGACTGCATAGACAACCTCATGAACACATAAGAGTATGTCACCAGCTTGAAACACTGTCACCATATTAATTGTTGTAAGTAAATTTGTGATATTTGCACAGGCAGTTAACAACATTTTTCTCAGACCTATTCCCATTGTTAAGTGAAGTGTGACTATACACCATCTCTAGATGGATAATGTTTAATGCCACATAAATGCTATATCAGTAGTTGCTATATTGTACAGTAGGGAACAATGATAGAGAAATGTCTATGTGTCTGTTCTAAAAAAAAGGATTCAAAACATTAATAAATAAAAAATTAGGAGAATGCCCACTTTTGTTTTCCTTTTGTCTGTATCTGTATCATTTACTTTTTTTTTCTGTTTTCTGCTTGTTTCAACCTTATTTTTGCTTAATAATGTTTAAAGATTACGTTTTGTGTGTGTGTGTGTGTGTGTGTGTGTGTGTGTGTGTGTTGTGGGTTTCAGGGACCCAAGTCTGGCTGGTTTGTCAGCCTTGGCAGCAAGGACCTTGTGCAGGCCCCCTTTTGTTAAATAATATTTTAATATTATTTTTGCCTTGTGGAAGTAATAGTGGGGAGAGTTATTCTTAGTAAAACAATACAGATCCAGGCAGTATAGTCAGTCACCAAGTGGTAGTATCTCTGAGGGAGGAAAGAGCCAGCCCTCTCTGAGCTGAGGGTGACTTGGCTGCACATCCACAACACGTTAGTGCCTCATCGTATGTCTCAAGCCCTTGTCCCTACATGCTCTTGGTGAGAGGAGAGGCAGATGATGTTTTCCCAAGGTGTGGGGGAGGGGCGAGTGGAAACTAGGAAATGGCAGATTGTCAAAGAGATAGCTTTTGTTTCAATTTTCCCTCCTTTGTTTTCCCTTCAGTCCGCTGTGAATTATGGTACTTTCCCCTTTGGGTAGTTAGGGCTGTGGATCTGTACATTAGCTTGAAAAATCTCCCCCTCTTCTGGAAAATGCTTCACTGACCACCCTACTCTGGTGAGTTCCAGCATCCACCTCTGGATTGCTTCCTGGGGGCCTTGGTGTTGTCTCAGGGCTGGAGTCCTGGTATGGAAGCCAGGGAAGCTACACCCCCTTCTAAAGCCATCAGGAGAGACTTGGAGTTTCTGTTAGACTGCATGGGGGTTTCCCACGAGTTTGTGTGTCAGTGGAAATAACACAGGGCCAGGCTTAGCGACACAGGAGTTCCAGCTATGATTTGAAACCTTGGGCACAATCAGGATTCCTACTTCCAAGTCTCAGTTTCTCTTCTGCGATGTGGGGACAGGAGTGTCCACCTTATTACCTGAGAGTCCAGTAGAGAATAAATGTCACATTTCAGCTACCTGCAGAAGGTGTCACAGAACTGAGAGAGAGCTGGGGAGTGGGAGGGGCCATGTAGTGTCTGAAGTGAGTCATTATGCTCTAAAGGGGACCTTGTGGGTAGCTCTGTGTCAGTTCTGAGCCCAGCAGGTGTGTTGGAAACACGGCTGCCAGAACAGCAAAGGCCACACCTGGGGCAAGTCAAGTGAAAATGCTCATTTGCAGGACTGTCACTTGGGGCAGGTTTCTTTGAGTGGGATGGCAGGTTACGCTAATGACAGACACTGATAATTTCTCAGTTGTATCTATATTTTTTTCTTCTAACAGTGGTGGCTGTGCTAAAATAAATCAACATTTGTTTAAATGTGTATTTATTATTATATATTTATTAATATATTTACTTATATGTGTTTGTTTTAGTATATATAATAAATGTGTATGTATATATGTGTATATACAATGTGCGCGCGCGCGCGCGCGCGCGCGCGCGCACACACACACACACACACACACACGCATATTAAGAGAGAGAGAGAGTTAGAGAAGTATCTGAGGGTATAGCCCAGCAGAGGAATATTTGCCTAGTTTGAACAAAGTCCTGGCTGGCTTAATCATCAGCACTGAAGAAGAAAAAGAAAAGAGGAAGAGAGGCATGTATTAGACTTGTGGTAGTTTGAATCTATAATGAGTCCCACAGGCTCATGTGTTGGAATACCTAGTCCCCAGCTGATGGTGCTGTTCTATGCTCCAGGGTTGGGTCACTGAAGGCCAGCCTTTGAGGGTTACAGCATGGCCCCAGTTCTAATCCTGGCCTCTGCTTCCTCTTTTCCAAGATACGAGGTACTTCCACCACACTCCCATTGTTGTGAACTCTGTGGTGTTTCCTCTGCACGCTTCCAGAGCTACGCACTCTGTCATAGCCCTACTATGAGGTAAGGACTCCCCTCCAAACACCTTCAGTGCCACATACTCTGCTCTGCCTTCCCTCGTGATGGACTGGAACCGACCTGAGATACATTCTTCTCTGCTTAAGTTGTTTCTGACAGGCAATGGCGATAAGAGAAAGAATTAACATGACCAGGGATCCAGAATTTAAATGTTGATTTAACTAGTTCCGTGACCTTGGCTCGTTGACTTGCTGGCATCAGTTTCTTCAGTGCTAACAGAGCTTATATCTATATATCCATCCTGGTAACCTCTTCAGTCACCCAGGAGGCACATAAATCACCCACTGCTTCTAGGTCCTAAACAGTATGGAATTGTAATTGGGCTTTTTATATTCTCCTAAGCTGTTTTAAGGATAAGCTCAGAGAAGGCGGCAGTTGGGTTTGGACATGGCATGTTCTATGAGGAACAAGGTTATGCAAAGTTAAAAGAACCAAGAGCTGAGCTGAAATAGTCTTGGGAGGAGTCCTATCCCTTCTTTAAGTTTTAAGATTAATGGACATCTATGTTTCCACTCAGAATTCTCATCAGTTTGTCAGGTACAAGGCTGAGATACTAACACAGCACTTGTGAGGACGAAACAATTACTGCTCTGTTGTTTCTGGAGTACATATATTTTGCTCAGCCATACTGCTCCCAGAGCATCTGTGGACGTGTTGAAGATGTGATACAGGCTGGGTGACTGTGCTCAGGAGCAATCCAAACATTACACGCCAAGACAGGAATGTTAGTGATGTTTTAAACGACAGTGCTACCAGAATCCGCTCAGTTCCAGCACAAGCAGGGAAAGTCTGAGAAGACAAACATTCAACTTTAAATGAAATATTGAAAATATAATTGGATGTTATCCTTTAGCAGTTAAAAGTTCATCCCACAAATCAACAAATTATATATATGTATACACATGTACATTCACATACACATATGCATATATATTTACTAACACATAAGAGTTTTGCATTACATCAAGTTTCATATCCTTAGAAGCAACTGTGTCTAGATAAACCCTGGAAAGTCTGGCATGGTCACTGGTGCACACCTATAGTTCCTGCAACTTGGGAAGCTAAGGCAGGAAGATCTTGAGCTCTAGACCAGCCAGGGCTCCATGAAGTCCTGTTTCCAAGATGTAAATGAATACAAGAGCAGCAAAACCATCATTGATGATGATCAATGATTTGGTGATCCTGCGGACAGCCGGGGCTCCAGTACCAGCAACTCTAGCTTCAGTGTCGTTTCCAGTTCTTCAGCAATCCCACTGTCCATCTAAGTTTTCATTTCCTTATTTTCAAATGGAAAAAATTATCCTGAACTTCAAGAGCTGAAGACATAAGAGATGATACAGAAGAGAATGAGCCCAGTCCCAGCAGGTCTTGGCAAGCACTCAAGGCCCAGCTTCTTTGTCACTCACCTGATTACCCTTTGCAGCTAACCCACAATCAACCAACCTGGGCTCATGGGGCTTCACAGAGACTGAGCTGAGAAGTAGGGAGCCTGTATGGGTCTGACCTGGGCCCTCTACATATATGCTATGGTTGCGTGGGCGGATCTTCTTGTAGAACTCCTAACAGTGGGTTGGGGACTGTCTCTGACTTTTTTTTTTTTTTTTTTTGCGACTCCTTTCCTCCTACTGGGTTGCCTTGTTAAGTCTTAAGGAGGGGGGAAGTTCTTGGTTTTACTGCAGCTTGATATATTTGGTTGATATCCCTGGGAGGCCTGCCCTTTTCTGAGGGGAAACAGGAAGAATGGGTTAGGGGAGGGGAGGTGGTGGGAGAGACTGGGAGAAGAGGAGGGAGAGGAAACTGTGGTCAGGATGTAATATATGAGAGAAGAAAAAGAACAGCATGTATCTTATGCATCAGGTGTTAGGCCACCTATATAAACAATTAACATTGGCACTTTGCAGATGAGAAGATTGGACTTTGAGAAGTTTGGGTCACTGAGGAGATTCAAACTGAAGTTTCATGGTTCTATTTAAGTACATGGAGTTTGAGTAAAAGCAGCCTGTTACTGAAACCTAGTGCAGCAGAGCAGTTGTTAAAGTTGCCTTGGCACCTTGTGTGGTATGGAGGAAACCTTTGGGGACATGAAAGTACGGTTGGGATGTCACATTTGTGGGGTGTACCCTTGGTCACTTTCCTCATTATCTCTCACCCCCCAGCTGCTCCATCAAAGACCTTGCCATTAGGCCACCCTCCCCTCTACTTGGTTTCCATCCACCCCCAAATTTGCCTTCTTATTGCTCAATGTTAGTCATCTGTCCAATGACCTTGGGCCCAGTCCTAAGGATGCTATTCAGGTACACAGTGACCTTCAACCTTCCCACACACACCGTTTACCTCTATATCCTTTGGTTTAACCCTTCCTAGGTCAGCCATTCTCCCTGGGTTCCTTCTCCTGTCAGCTAAGCTCTGGTCAGCTCTTCCAGATATGAGGAGATGACACGGCACTCTAGAGACAAGGAGTCAGGATTAATCCTGTGGTGGCCAGGAGCTAACTCAGGAAATAGGCTTGACATGGTGGAATGCTTTAGGCTGTTTAATCTGTTCTTTCTATTTACCCATGCATTCAACAATTTAAATCTCTCTCTCTCTCTCTCTCTCTCTCTCTCTCTCTCTCTCTCTCTCTCTCTCTCGTGTGTGTGTGTGTGTGTGTGTGTGTGTGTGTGTGGTGATCAAAGAACAACTTGTGGGCATCAGTTTTTTCCCTGCAGCATGTGGGCTCTGGGGATCAAATTCAGATGTTCAGGCTTGGCTATAGGTACTTTAACCCACTGATCCATCTTGCTGGCTCCTTGTTTAATGATTTAAAAAAATAAAAGCTAATCATTTCTCAGTGGTTAAGAATGCATACTGCTCTTCCTGAAGAACCTGGGTTCAGTTCTCAGCATCCACGTGATAGAATGCACTCCCTTTTCTGGAACCCACAAACCCCTGTAGGAGAAAGCATTAGATCCCTTGGAACTATAGATGTTTGTGAGACACCAAGTGAGAGGTGGGAATCAAACCTGGGTCTCTACAAGAACAGAGAGTATATTTAACCACAGAGCCACTCCTCTAGTCCCTGTGTTTTTGTTTTTGTTTGTTTGTTTTTTTTTAATAAACTCAGTGCTTGGGAGGTGAGGGCAGCAGGACCACAGGGTCAAGCAAACATGTACTATACAGCAAGATTGTCTCAGAAAATCAAGGGTTAACAACATAGAGAGAGTACTTGCCTTAAATATGGAAGGCCTTGGAGAGGTCAGGGAATAGAAGAGCGTACATGTACATTGGAGTGAACTGGAAAATAATAACAAAATTTGAAGAACATTTGAATTTACAAAACTGCTAGAGCTGAGCCAGAAATGCCATTCTGAGCCTCCAGCTGGCCAGACTAGTATGGAAGGTGAGGCCATTCATGGGGATCTCCTTATGGAAGGGGTAAATGCATGCCTGCTTGTATCAAATGCTAGGTTCCTCCCAGACGATGGTATGAGAATGAATTTCTTTTTGGGTAGCTTTATTTAGACAGACAGTGACCTTTGAGAACATTCTAGCAAATTTGTGTCTGTGTCACATTTGGCTCATTTCAGTGTTGCTCAATGGGCTGGGCTCCATGATGGTGTCCAAGACCTTCCTCTGTCCCATAATACCATGCTCCTCAAGACCAGGGGCCCAGTTTGTCTATTCTGTTTCCTTCCACAACCTGTTACTTTATCATTTAGAAGTTTATTTTGATAGAAATAGCTTAGGCTATATATTTTTTCTGATCTAATGAAGAAAGTTTCTTATGACCCACTGAGGACAGTGAGACCACACGTGCCTGCATCATAATTATCTCCTGCTCAGCGGGCAAGTGTCACTGCCATCCAAGGTTTGGGGGGGGAGGGGGATGTCCACTGCTGAGATGTTCTGAGGTGCTGGTGACATGATAGACAGGAACAACAGAATCCAGCTGTATTTTCACAGAATGTTCTTCAGGCTAATGACACATAGTATCAGGGGTCAAAGGTGCCCTGAATAAAGTGAGGAAGGATTCACCTCAGAAAACAAGCAAAGGCATACTTTTTTTTTTCAGCTTCAAGCCATTCACAAACTTCCCAAAGCCCAACTGTGAACTCATCAAGGATATATGGATCCTAGTTTAGCTTCTCCAGTTGAGTGCATGGTCCTTATAACTTGTTTTATAAGAGATCTTTCTTCTGAATGTTCCATGGTCCAAATAGTGAAGGAAATGAAATTACATGCCAGTTATGAAGTTCATACAACAAAGTTTGAGACAAGTATGAAACTTATATAATCAACATCTTGTCCCCCTCCACAAGGTGAATATGAAACAGGTTATCACTCAGCTGTAAAGAGGAGGACAGCTCTGAGGGATCGCTGGGGTGTGGCTGTCAGGATAAGCAGATAAGGAGTAACGGAGACTGAATGATGCCACTTATACGATGCACTTAGAAAAGTCAAATTTATGGAGACAAAAAGTAGAAGACTGGAGATATGACTTGGGTGATTGAGTGTTTGTCCAGCACGGATAAAGCCCTGGGTTCGTTCTCCTGGACTGGATAAACCAGGCATGGCACTTGTAATCTGAATACTTTAAAAGTGGAGACAGGAAGATCAGAAGTTCAAAGCCATCCTTGGCTACACAGACATTTCAAGGCCAGCCTGGGGGGCTCAGAAAAGTTAGTGGCTCATTAACACATTCCCACCCTGACTAGCCAAACAAGTCTCTAAAAACATAAAGGAAAGAGAAAAAAGTAGAGTATTACCTGCTGGAGGCCGTACCAAAGGAATCAAGTATTGTTTAGTAGGTAGAATTGAGGTTTTACAAGATGAGTTGTAGAGATTGGTTGTACAACATCGAGAACATGCCAAAGTTGCCAAACTGTATATTCAAAATGGTTAAGATGGCGGCAAATTTTATATTAAATGCACTTCAATGTAATTAGCCCCTTTCCCTGCACACATAAGCCCTTCAGCTGATGGAGCCTGAGGGAAGTGTGAGATGTGGCTTCACTTAGAATGGTGCTTCTGAACCTTCCTAATGCTGCTACCCTTTAATACCATTCTTCGTGTTGTGGTAACTCTCCCCCCCCCAAATTATCTTTGTGGCTAATTCATAAACATAATTTTGCTACTGTTATGAATTGTGCTGTAAATATCTGTTATGTGACTCCCCACAGGTTGAGAACCACTGATTTAGATGAGGTAAATTTCTGAGCAGTCAGCTCTCTGGACAGGCTTTTTGAGCTATGATGAGCAGACAAGTATGGAGAAGCAGCCAGGAGTGCCTTTGAGGCTCTTTTCAGGTCTTTGGAGAGGTTGGTAACATGGCTGTGGCCATCTCTGGAGCGGTACATAACTTCTAAGAGAAATGGGGCCTCATGTGGTTCATCATGGAAGCCCTCCGTTTGATAGGACTCTTTTTACTGCAGGAAGTAAACATGTGTTGCTAGGCTACTCTGTCCACCGAACAAATAGAGTCATACAGTAGGTTCCACTGTGTTCAGAAGGACTGAGGATTCCACAGTAATTTGCTCCTATTGTTCTTGACTTCTTTTACCTAAAGGAATTAGTTTGGCCATGTGAACTGGCGCAAATATGAGAGGCCACTGGAATTACAATTTTCTATGGGAAAACAGCAGGGTTTTACTTTTATATTTTCACTTAAATTTAAAAAAATGTATGGACAGATGTTTGACCTGCATGTATGTGTCTGTGCACCACCTATGTATTTGTGCCTGGTGTCCAGGAAAGCCAGAATAGAATGTTAGATTCTCTGGAATTGGAGTTATAGATGGTAGCGAGATTTCATGTGGGTGCTGAGAATTAAATCTGGGCCCTTTGGAAGAGCAGATAGTGCTCTTAACTGCTGAGCCATCTTTTCAGTCCCAAATAGTAGCTTGTAAAATCTTTCTGAAAGGAATTGAAAAACATTTACTAGCTCATATCATTCCTCTACCTATCATCTATCTATGTATCTATGTATCTATCTATTCATCAATCTATCTATCTATTATCTATCTATCTATCTATCTATCTATCTATCCGAATATTCATCCATGTATCTATCATGTATGTATGTATGTATCCATTATCCATCCATGTATCTATGTTTCTATCCACATATGTATGTATGTATGTATGTATCCGTTTATCTATGTATCTATGAATCTATGTATGTATGTATGTATGCATGTATCTATCTCTCTATCTATCTATCCATTCATCCACCCTTCCATCCATCCATCATGTATGTATGTATATATATATATATATGTCTGTCTATCTATCTATCTATCTATCTATCTATCTATCTATCTATCTATTTATTCATCCATGTATATATGTATGTATGTATGTATGTATGTATGTATGTATGTATCTACCTATCTGTCTATCATCTACCACCTTGCAGGCATCAGAATTCACTTTATTTTGCAAAAGAACCACACACTGCTTTGGCCTTCTTCTGGTGTGGCAAGTACCTCTTTGACTGAGGCACTAGTTTTCTACCTCTGAGTGGCAGGAGGCAGGTGGAGGCCATCTTCACCTGTAGCTTAAGGGATTTAGCTCAGGAGGAATATCAGTTGCACACTTCTTCAAAAGAGAAAACTCAAGATAAAGATGTACATCGTTGCTCAATTTACATGCTCTGACGCTCAGGGCAACAGGAGGGTCCTAAGCCTGGAATCATTGTGTCTGCGTGGTTAATACACATGCTTTCAAGTACACACTCTCAAGACTGAGTAGACAGCACGTGAATGGGGCTGTGTTAGGCCTGTCATTCAATCCAGGGGACACAAGAAAATGTGTTCTTCTCTCAGTGGTGTTTTCCCCTATGCTGCCCATGTAAAGAGCTTGCTCTCCTGGGTGTGACTCACCATTTCTATGGACATAGAGCATGATTCTCTAATGCCAGTCATCTGTACCCTGTAATCCTTGGAACTGGTTTCTACTTGAGTACAGGGGACGAGAGATGGTCTGGCTCTCTTCAAGCTGGCCCCCTGTTATGGACTCGTTCATTCGAACAGGACTAATATTTGAGAGAGGAGAAGAATCACGCTGCTGTGGTGTCAGCACTGAAATGGTTGCTAAGAAGAGTAGTCAAATGAGTGTTGGCATTCAGTGAAGATTCAAATGATATTTCACTTGTGTTTGGAGAATTCAGACATAGAATATGATTTTTTTCAGGGGGTGTGGAGGAGCATGCTGGGGATGGAAACCAGAGCCTTGCCCATGCCAAACACTCATTCTACCACTGAGCTGTACTCCCAACCCCACCTGTCAGTTTCAAAATGCATTCCAAGTCCTTGTCAAAGAGATACAGAGTTTGATGAAAAGGAATTTCCAAAATGAAGCTAACCTCTGTATTCTCTAGCCAGCTTGCTACCTCCTGACCTGACTTCCATGGAAACCATAATGACCAAAATCATGATCTACCAACATCTGTGTCTACAACACAAATCAAATTCTACCAATGATACCAATTCTGCCAGCCCCAGTGTTTTCCAGTGGTTATTACCTAATAGGCTGGTTCAGTGGACAAAATGAGACAATCCATGTGCACTACTGAGCACCTGCATTTAATAAGTAATGCAATCAATGTTTACTCTGATTGTTCAGGAAGCAAAAGTAATCTAGTGTATTGGCAAGATGCCACCGGTTTGTGGGAAGAACAAAAGGTTTGTTCTGTACTCTGGATCCAAAGCCATGCACAAGTTTTAAAAACATATTTGTTTTCTACTACTTTGTATATTGTGTTTTATAAACCTATTTAAAGATACAGGTTTCACAAGCAACCCTTCATTTGGTGCATTTGCTAGATGTTTGTTGAGTGACTGATGTTAATATAGAAGCAAGACAGTTCCCATAAGGTGGAGTAGACAAACAGGCTTCAGGGATGAGTTAGTCCAGAGTAGGGAACCGGAAGAACTTAGGTGTAGAAGGAACTGGGTGGGTCAGGGAGGGTTTCTGAGGTGAGAATGCTGTTGGGAAGGGAAATGTGCAGGACACAGGGCACCTCCATCATGTCAGGTACCTAAAATTAACAGTGAAAATCTAAGGATATTGAACAAAGAAACTGAAGAGAAAAGATGAGCGTCGAGCCTTAGGTGCTCCTGAAGGCTGTGGGACACTCCTAGTGGAATACATACTGTTGTTTGACATAGATCACTTTGAGTGAAGGATGGGGACAACTGGAGACCAGAGGCATGGGTGTGCTTAGGGGAGTGGTGCAGCTTTTATGGAGAGGTCTGAGTGTGTGAGTTCTAGGGAAGACAGGGAGGAAGTGACTGTGCAGAATTGTAAAGCGGCGTCAGAACAACTTCACATTGCTGGCGATGCGAGGTGAGGTGCGGGGAGGAGCAAGGCTGACACCCAGAGAGCTGGGCCAACCAACGGAGTGGATCATAGTAACCAGCTGAGAGGGGCTGGAAATGAAAGATCTGGTTTTATTACTTGTGTGTGTGTGTTTGAGACAAGGTTAAAACTCATGGTAATCCTGCTGCCTCAACCTCCCAGTGCTGGGATTATAAATATGAGCCATCCCACCTAGCAAAGAACGGAGTTTTTAAAATTGCTTTTATGAGCACCTATTCGTTATACATAATAACAGGCTTCATTATGACAGGAAGAGCAGGTCTTAAAGGCAGAAGGTGGTTTCGTTTTCCTTGAAACAATGTAGCTAGATGCAGAATTTGTAATTTAGGAAGATAAAGGTTCAAGTGTGTTCTCCATTCAGTACATCTGGAAGTCAGTAATTGAAGAGCTGATCTGTAATAGCCGAACCCTCGGGAAGCACGTCCAAATAGAAAGCTATGCAGGACTGAGCATAGCTCAGCCCGAACTCTCCTCATAATTTAAAATGCAGAAAGAGCCCTTTCAAGCCACCACTGGAAGAGAGACTGGACAAAGGGAAAAGGCCAAGGTAACAGCCGATAGCAAAGGAAAGCCTCCATTGCCCTCAGAGGCCAAGTCCAACTCTTCCTTGACATATTTGTCCTCCTCTGATGAACATTCCAGGCTGAGGGGAGAAGAGTGAGAAGCCAATAGAAGGAAGGAGGGAGTCAGGGATTGACATCTGCAAGCTGCCCTTTCACCCACTCACCTCAGACATGGTTTGAGTACCAGGTAGGCAAGACCTGGGGACAGTTAGGATTCATTTAAGAGAGCCAGAAAGTTAGTTAAGTGGGAGTGTTTCTAGTCTCTGAGCGGATCGGTTTCATAAATGCCTACTCTTTTTTTATAAATTAGATTTCTTTAGAGTTAGTCATGTTATATTTTTTTAGGGGAGCAGTCTAGACAATAGGAGGGGAAACTGTGGCTGGATGTAATATACAAGAGAATTAAAAAACAGTAAAAAAGGAAGAAAAAAGAAAAAAGAATGGTGTTTTATTTCCATATAGAATTGAGTTAAAAGGGGGAAAGGCCACATATTTCCTGTGCTGAGCATATGGATGCTACCATGGAAGCTTCAGAGAGCTATCGTTCGACAGAGAGAGCTGAGCTGAGTGATGCTATCAGAGAGGGCCCGTGGGCTGGTGTCCCCCGGCTGACTTCCTCTGTTTCCTCTCTCTGCCAGGACCTTCCCAGTCCAAACCTGCAATCTCCGCCCAGGCAATTCCAGTTTGGGTGTTTCTTAAGCAAATAGAGTGAACCATGCCAGCAACAGGGCTTGCCACTTTTAGGAGTCTTATTCTTTAGGACAAGTCTTCATCTTCGTCTTCATGGCTCCACTGACTCAGCCTCAGCAACTCTTCTAGGCCTTGGGTTTTTGCCTCCATCAGCTCTCAAAACAGGTGTCTGTCCGTGTCCAGTGCCGTGGATTGTACCGTGTGCCCATTCCTTACTGTGTGGTTTTCACCAACACACTTTTATGAAGCGTGCCGTGTTTGCAAGTACAGTCATTTTCTCCTGCTTTCCCCAGGTCAATATCCTACTGCCCAAGTGGGAAGTATTTAGTGACTGGGAGATCTGTCGTCTGCTTCCATGTGTAAGTGCATCCTCACGTCTTTTTCTGTCCCCAAGCCAGAGTCCTGCAAATGGCCAGGCAGGTGTTCGGTAAGTGCCGTAAAGTGCAGGTCAAAGGCACCAATAAGAATGGATCCAGCGCTATCTGTTTTTGAAAGCTATAAGTGCAGAAGAGTTTGCTCAGCAGTTAAGAGTGATTGACATTCCTTTGGAGGACCTGAGTTTGATTCTCAGCACCCATGTCAGGCAGCTTACAATTGCCCCTAACTCTAGCTCCAGGGGATTCAATACCCTTTTCTGGATTCCAAGATTAGCCAATCTCACATATGCACATAACATACACATTCAAACAAACAAACAAACAAACAGCACAAGGTGTCCACACAGGGACTACAAGCCTCCGCTAGAGGGCAGTGATATGAGCTCAGTGACACACCTGTGACTGTGGCTCATGAGACACCAGCAACGCACTTTCCAGGTGTCATCGGATTTGCTATTCATGACAACCCTTGTTTATTCATGTCATTAAAAATTTAAGTTAGCCTTAATTTTTTTAATTACATTTTACAAAACAAGGCACTGAGCAGAGGCACAAAGTAATGTGCCCAAGTTTGAAACTGAGTTTGATGCTCTGACGTTTTGACAGAAAGCATGCATTCTTTTTATTTTTTTATTTTTGGATTGGATATTTTCTTTATTTACATTTCAGATATTTTCTCCTTTCCAAGTCTCCCCTTCGGGACCCCCATCCCATCCCTCCTGCCCCTGCCTCTATGAGGGTGCTTCCCCACCCACCCACCCACCCACCCATTCCTGTCCTCCAGCACTGGCATTCCCCTACACTGGGGCATCAGACACCTTCAGGCCCAAGGGCCTCTCCTCTCACTAATGTCCACCAAGGCCATCCTCTGCCACAGATGTGGCCAGCGCCATGGGTAGCTCCGTGTGTACTCTTTGGTTGATGGTCCAGTGCTGGGGAGCTGTGGGGCCTGTTGACACTGTTGCTCTCTTCATGAGGCTGCAAACCCTTTCAGTTCCTTCAGTCCCTTCTCCAACTCCTCATTGGGGACCCCTGAGCTCAGTCCAATGGTTGGATGAGCATCTGCCTCTGTCAGGCTCTGGCAGAGCTTCTCAGGAGACAGCCAAATCAGGCTCCCTTCAGCAAGCACTTCCTGGCATCCACAATAAAGTCCGGGTTTGCTGGCTGTATATGGGATGGATCCCCAGGTGGGCAGTCTCTGGATGGCCTTTCTTTCAGTCTCTGCTCCACACTTTGTCTCCATATTTCCTCCTATGAATATTTTTCTCCCTTTCCCCCGGAACCATCCACATTTTGGTCTTCCTTCTTCTTAGGTTTCATGTGGTCTTTGAATTGAATTTTGGGCATTCCAAACTTTTGGGCTAATATCCACTTATCAGTGAGTACAAACTGTGTTTGTTCTTTTGTGACTGAGTTATCTCACTCAGAGAACATGCATTCTTACCTTGATATTACTCTTTTCCATTCACTTATGGTTTCTTCTGGAATCTTTACTGCCTTATTGGACATTTATATTTTTTTCAAACGGGGTCCCTGTATAGCCGAGTTTGACCTTGAACTAAAGTATTTCTGCCTCAGCCTCTCAAGTACAGTGATTCAGAAGCAGAAGTCATTGCTAACACTGGTGAATTATAAAAATATATTTCATTCTGCATATTTAAGAAGGCAGTGAAAGCGTTTGAACCATAGTGGCAAGTGTCTGAGGCACGTATCTGTGCTCCACCCCATCTCTGTGTGAGCGTGTGCATGTGTGTGTGTGTGTGTGTGTGTGTGTGTGTGTGCGCGCGCGCACAGTGTACTTACACCTATATATACACATTTGCATATGTGTATGCATGTGCATATGTGCGCACATGCGTGTGGAGGTCAGAGGTTCATGTCTGAAGCTTTCCCTGATCACTCTCCATCTTAGTCACTGAGGCAGTCACAGCTCACTGAATTGCTTAGTTCATGTAAATAGCGTGTTTTGGGGAGGGCAGCCAGGTCAGCTTATTGTCATGTGAGTGCCAGGGATCTAGCCTCCATTCTGCACACACTTGTGGAAACTGCTTCATCCATAGAGACTCTCCTACCCCTAAATTCTTCTCTTGATGTATCTATCATTGCCATTATAAATTATATAAATTATAAATTATTCAGTCTCTGTAGAATCTATTTCCATACCTGCAAATGAGAACAAAATCTCAAGGGGGTTTCATGGCACCAGTTACGAGCTATGGTAGTATCTAGAATAACATAAGCGTCAACAATCCAAGGTTTCCTAATTGGTTTTCTACCTTGGATTTCAATGTATTCTGTGTTTTAAAATAAGCCTCAGAAAAGAGTTCAGTCCCCCAAACTCACACTGGGCAGCTCACAACCACCTGTAATGCTCGCTCCAGAGGATCTGATACCTTTGGCCCCCACCGGCATCTGCACTCTCTCTCTCTCTCTCTCTCTCTCTCTCTCTCTCTCTCTGTCTCTTTCTCTCTCTGTCTCTGTCTCTCTCTCTAATACACACACACACACACACACACACACACACACACACACATGCACACTTTTTTTTTAAATCCCCTCAGAATTTGGAAACAGGTTTCTCATCTGGAGAAGGTGTGTTGAGGACACAGAAGAGGTGTCCTGTGAGGATGGCTCTTAAACCTACCTCATAACCTCAAGCAGCCCAGGGGATCTCTGTGAGTTTTCACATCATTTGAGAAACATAGACTGAGCCCTTTCACAGTCTGGTTTTAAGTTCTATCTTCTACAAGTCTAAATTTTCTTTCACCTTGCCCTGAATTTATATAAGTTTTTTCTTCAAAGGGTGTGTGTAGTGTGTGTGTAGTCCCTCTTTGCCAAGTCTCAATATACATATATATATATGTATATATAAGTTCTTGAACTATATATATATATGTATATATAAGTTCAAGTATTACATATACATATATTACATATACATATATATTTATGTTCATATAATACATGTTATATATGTAAATTACAATATTTCAAGCACAGACATGCTTCTTAGCAGAATCCCTTGCTGCCAGGGTGCTGATAGGGACTCTTAGCCTTAATTGGAATGACAAGCCTCTGGTCTTCCTCTCTAGTATTTCACTGTTTCAGATCCCTGGGTATGGCTCCATCACTGGACTAACAATGAGAACTGACAGCATAATAACACTGTGTTAGCATGTCATGGAAATTATGGAAATTATGGAAATAATTATGTCTCACTTTGCAAATTAATGTGTTTTTGATAAATGAGATTGGATTTCAGATGTAAAACACAGCAATTGCTCTTTGCCCTAGAATAATGAAAGAAACCATTGGATCTACACAGGAAATAGCTATTTATCACTTGTGACTAATTGAGGAAAATATCATATTCCTTGATTCTAAAATATTAATAATAATAATTTTATTTTTGCTGTGCTTATTTTTACACTGGAAACTATCATGAAAGTCCAGAAGGCATTTTCTGATGTAAGTATAATTAAGGAGAAATGTTTGCTACTCTTTTGGGGGTAGGTTTTGTCAGATCAGTTTCATTTATTCTTTTGCCTGCACTATGTCTCCTGCGTTAATCTAGTTTATGTTGCTATAACAGAACAACAGCATTGGTAGAAATAGAGGAGATGCAGGTCAGTGGGGAGAGGAGAATGGATGTTGACAAAGCATGATGACACATGTAGAAAGTGTCGTAACAAAATCCACTGCTGGCTTTTTTGGGGGGGAGGGGGTTCGAGACAGACTTTCTCTGTGTAGCCCTAGCTGTCCTGGAACTTACTCTGTAGACTAGGCTGGCCTTGAACTCAGAAATCTGTCTGCCTTTGCCTCCCAAGTGCTGGGATTAAAGGCGTGCGCCCCACTGGACAGGAAGTCCAAACAAGACAATGAGAGCATCCAGAGAGGGCTGTCAGCTGTGTCATGGCACAGCAGAGGAGCAGAGGGTGGAGTGTGTGTGTGCATCTGAGGTGGGCTGGCTTTAACCGGCTGTCCTGTCTATTACCAGACCCCGACAGACCTAACTCACTGCAGAGGGAGTGACCTGCTAAGGCCCACAGGGACACCAGAAAGTTGCGTCTGGATTCTGGACTTCTCAAGAGCCTCTGTGTATTGATCCTTCTGTTTGAATTTCTAACATCTTGGTAATTACCATGCAACCATGCCACACATCTTAATACTGTATCCGAAGGATCACTGAGGTGGCTCAGCAGATAACATTTGCCAAGGTGTTAGTCAAGGGTTTCTATTGCTGCAATGAAACACCATGATCAAAAAAGCAGCTTGGGGAGGAAAGGGTTTATTTGATTTATACTTGCAGATCAATGTTCTTAATTAAAGGAAGTCAGGACAGGAACTCAAACAGGGTGGGAATCTGGAGGCAGGAGCTGATGCAGAGGCCATGGAAGGGTGCTGTTTGGTAGCCTGCTTCCCATGGCTTGATCAGATTGGATGGCACCACCCACAATGGGCTGGATCCTCCTCCATCAATTACTAATTAGGAAAATGCCTTACAGTCAGATCTTGTGGAGACATTTTCTCATTTAAGCTTTTCTCCTTCAGTAAACTCTAGCTTGTGCCAAGTTGATGTAGGAGTAGCCAGCACAACCACCAAGCTTGGTGACCTGAGTTCTGTCTTCAGGACCCTCGATGGAAGGAGGGAACCTACTTCCCTAAGCTGCCCTTGTGCACTGTGGCATGTGTACACCTATATGCTTACACATACACACACACACACACACACACAGGCCCTTGGAAAATGCTATAACTTACTAGATGTGGTTATTGCTTTTATTCTTGTTTTCTCAAATTACTTCGCTTAAACTGTTTTTTTTTAAAAAACTCATTTAGTTTATTATAAAATATGATAGCTATATTTAATAGCATTTAATTTTAAAAGGGATCAAGAGATTTTTAAAGCTGTTCTTGCCACAGAATAATAACTGAGAGGCAATATATGTATTAACTAGCTCAATTTGCCCATTATTTGTATTTCTTTTTGATAAAAATATACTATAGCAGAAAATTTTTATTTTTATTTATTTTTCATTTTGAGGATTTTATTTATGAGTACACTGTAGCTATCTTCAGACACACCAGAAGAGGGCATCGGATCCCATTACAGATGGTTGTGAGCCACCATATGGTTGCTGGCATTTGAACTCAGGACCTCTGGAAGAGCAGTTGGTGCTCTTAACCACTGAGCCATCTCTCCAGCCCCCCCCCCCAGAACATTTTTAAATAAGAGAAAAATTTTAAAACAAAAAAACACATTCTCTGAATTGGCTAACTATAAACTTCCTCTTCTTTCTACATTAGAAAGCATCACTGATTTTGCAAGTCCAGTAAGCCAAAATTCTTATGAGGCACTATTGCAGCTACCACCTCATGGCACCCATGACCTGCACCCATGACCTGCACCCATGACCTGCACCCATGACCTGCACCCATGACCTGCATGAGGGCAAGGCAGTCAGCATTAGCACAGGCAGGGTAGGAGACTCGAGGGCACATTCTTAGTGGGAAGAGCAGTGGACAGACAGTTGCTGACTGCTGGGGAGGGGGAGACAGTTGGGAGTTTTTATCTTTTTTTGTTTGTTGTTTGTTTTTATGGCTGTGGTCATTGTTAGGTTGACTTTACCTGGGTGAATGGCTCCAGACTCACATAAAATGTGTAACATTAATTAAAAATAATTAAACATTACAAAAAGAAAGGGAGTCCGTGAGGTTGGGTGTATGTAGAAGGAGGGGGGAGAGCAGGGTGAACATGATTCATACAAGCATTGATGCTTGTATGAAATTCTCAACGAATAAATTAAGAATGATAGTAAAAAAGAAAAAAGAAAAAAGGAAAATGAAAAAGGAGAACGAAATGTCTCTAAACAAATGACTCTAAAAATCATAGAAATAAAACTCAAATTTTCCTGCAGGAGGGTAGCCAGGTAAATCCTGTCTGCTCTGCTTCTTTCTCACCATTACCTCTGTAATCCCACTGCCCTGGTCTCCAAAGGATTCTGGTTGGAAACCATTCAGCTAGGTGCTCATGGATGGCTCTGGCCCCTAAGGCAGAGGGACACCTGATTCTAAATACAGGCCTTGGAGATGAATTCTCATCCGAGGGAGTTTTCTAGGAGGACCAGGAGATAGCATGTGAACAGTTTTGCATTGACTGTTGAGTAAGGCCATGCTATGTTTTATAGTTGTGCTTTAGGGTGGACTGACCCTAAACATGGTGTCCTGACTTCCTCACCCTGTTCAGACCCGAGCCTTTACTTCCCCAGGCTGTTTCATTGCTGTCTGTACATTGTTTTCTCAGGTAATGCATCAACCCTTTGTGGGTTTAGTGACTGTGGATTGACTTACCAACTATTGGCTCACATGCATTAAAATGATGAAATGCATTAGTAGTCTTGCAACTTTCAGGCCTAGATTGGAAAGTAATATATATATATATATATATATATATATATATATATATATATATATATATATATATATACCTTTGGAAGCCAGGCCACGACACAGCTACTCAGAATGTTGAAGTAGGAGGGTCTCAAGTACAAGGCTAGCCTAGGTCTTAGTAAGACCCTGTCTTAAAATAAAAAGTAAAATATATGCCAGGGATATAGTTCTACAATAAAGCCCATGTGTGGGGTCTCAATACCAAAAAAAAAAAAAAAAAAAACCCAAGTATTGTGCATTTGCGTGTTTGTGGTGTGTGTGTGTGTGTGTGTGTGTGTGTGTGTGTGTGTGTGTGTGAGAGAGAGAGAGAGAGAGAGAGAGAGAGAGAGAGAGAGAGATTTGTTCTTTAATGAGAAATCGTATCATGGTGGAATAGAGTCAAATAGTATTGGCTCTAGAAACCATCAAGAAACTGGTCATGGTTACAGAGATTCAATAGAGAGGAGAAAGAAGAAATTATAATAACATAATAACATAATTATTATAATAGCATAATTAGTACAATCAATTTCACATCTATAGAAGGGTAAATAAAATCACACCTCACATATGTACTGCTCCTTACATGTCTAGACAGGCAAGAAACCCAGTATTTCCTTCTTAGCTTCTCTCTCCCTTGTATGGACAGTAAACCCTCAAGTGGGTCCCAGAGCTCAGGCGCCCCCTTGAGGCTGGAGGACCATTCTTGCAGAGTTCCAAGAACACATCACTGCTTCAGAGCTTGTTCACAAGGATAGGCCTTAGTGTGGTCTCACTGTATCAGTGGTTGATCTTTGAAAGCTAAAAAAGTTGGATGGCCCCTGACTTGCCATTTTTCTGCCTTCCATCCCCCACCCCTTCCTGGCAATGTGCACGTGCCTGCTCCCACCCCCTATGCCCTGACAGCCCAACTTTAGCTCTACCACATCTGTAATCAACATACTTCACTCGGGGATCTCTGGGAAGTGATCTTGGGAGAGGGGCTTGGGCCAGATCTTCCTGCAACCATGTGGATCCAGAGGGGCCATGACCCTGGGGTGTTCAACCCATTCCCTTCAGAACCAAGAGCCTGCCCTGAAGACATGTTCTCACTCTGATTTTATAGCTCAAGGAAGCAAGTTTTTGAAAACACTAAATGTGTTCTGTCCTTGGTTCCACCCCCAGAAGTTCAGAGATGTTGAGTATCAGTCTCGTAACTTCCCTCTACATACTCTAATATTCATCAATGGCATTCCCTTATTCTGATTTTAAGTGCTGGACCCACCCACGATCACCCAAGTCTCATGTGCCTGAGGTGGCACGCAGAAGTGAGATGGTGTGTACACGAAGGAGTCCCATGCTCACACAGTCCTCTGTAAGACTGTGTGCTTGAGACATGATAAATGTGTGAATTCCTATGAAGACCCAGGCAGCAGGGCAGCAGCTGGCTGCCATAGGAGTCCATGTGGTCTACCCAGGAGGTAGTAAGGGACGGGGTGTGGGGGAGAGGCGGTGACACACACAGGACAGAAAAGTCCTCAAGGTGTGGAAGGCTGAAGACCCTGGAGCCAGACTCAAGAAACCTATCCTGCTACTCATGTCGCACAGCTTCTTTGTGAAAGGACATCACAGAGTGGACAAGAGAGAACGTGCCTAAACCATCAGATGTCTGCACACTAGCCATTCTCAGAACAGTCCTCCTTGTGTGCAAAGACAGAAGATCATTTTCTTTTTTCTTCTTCAGGTGTTTTCTGTGTTACCTGACTGGGTGACTTGAGCATTGCCCAAGGCAGATTTAGGGAACTAGAAACAGTGACTATTCCAGTAAACAGTTCCATGTGGGTGAGTGTTCAATGTAGACGAGTAGTACTCCATGTAGGTGAGTGCTCCATGTGGTTGAGTTTTTCATGTGGGTGAGTGTTCCATGTAGGTGAGTGCTCCATGTGGTTGGGTGTTTCATGTGGGTGAGTGTTCCATGTAGGTGAGTGTTCCATGTGGGTGAGTGTTTCATGTGCATGAGTGCTCCATGTGGTTGAGTTTTTCATGTGGGTGAGTGTTCCATGTAGGTGAGTGCTCCATGTGGTTGAGTGTTTCATGTGGGTGAGTGTTCCATGTAGGTGAGTGCTCCATGCAGGTGAGTGTTCCATGTGGGTAAGTGCTCCATGTGGGTGAGTGCTCCATGTAGGTGAGTGCTCCATAGGTGAGTGCTCCATGCAGGTGAATGTTCTATGTGGGTGAGTGCTCCATGCAGGTGAGTGTTCTTTGTAGGTGAGTGCTCCATGCAGGTGAGTGTTCCATGCAGGTGAGTGTTCTATGTGGTGAGTGTTCTGTGTAATTGAGTGCTCCATGTAGGTGAGTGCTCCATATGGGTGAGTGCTCCATGTGGGTGAGTGTTACATGTGGGTGAATGCTCCATGTAGGTGAGTGCTCCATGTAGGTGAGGACTCCATGCAGGTATGTGTTCCATGTAAGTGAGTGTTCTATGTTGGTCAGTATCCCGTGTAGGTGGGTTGCCTACATGGGATACTTGCAGAATGCCATTGGATTAAGTTGTGGATCCAGGTGAAGGGGGAGGGGCAAGATTAGGAAGGTACAAGTGATGAGGATTTTGGTGTGGGAGATGAGGAAGTTGGCAGCTGGAAGGGCATGGATGGGGAAGCAACACTCCATGGATACAGGCCTAGAAGAGGGACATCAAAAGATATGTTGTGTAGCATCTCTCTTAGAAGTCCTCAAGAAATCATCAAGAAAAAGCCCTGGTCAAGGCACCCACAATCCCAGCATGGAAGAGCTCATGGTGTCTAACTCCAACAGAATTGGTGATTCATGGCTGCTTGGGGGAAGGGAGAGTCAGTTTTCTTCATGGCAGCCTGAAGAGCACATGAAGTGAAGAGGGAAAGGGAAATAGAAAGGATAGGGAGGAATCTGAGGGGAGGGAATGGGGTGGGTTTGATCCACACACATCTTGTGATTTGAATGAGAATGACCTCCATAGGCTATTATTGAATATTTGGGCCCTAGTTGATGGAACTGTTTTGGGAAGGATTAGGAAGAGCAGCCTTGTTGGTGGATGTACTGGCTGGTTTTGTGTGTCAACTTGACATAGGATGGAGTTATCACAGAGAAAGGAGCTTCAGTTGGGGAAGTGCCCCCATGAGATCCAGTTGTGGGGCATTTTCTCAATTAGTGATCAAGGGGGGAGGGCCCCCTGTGGGTGGTTCCACCTTTGGGCTGGTGCTCTTGGGTTCTATAAGAGAGTAGGCTGAACAAGCCAGGGGAAGCAAGCCAGTAAGAAACATCCCTCCATGGCCTCTGCATCAGCTCCTGCTTCCTGACCTGCTTAAGTTCCAGTCCTGACTTCCTTTAGTGATGAACAGCTGTGTGGAAGTATAAGCTGAATAAACCCTTTCCTCCCCAACTTGCTTCTTGGTCATGTCTTGTAGGAATAGAAACCCTGACTAAGACAGTGGAGGTGTTTCACTTGGGGTGGGCTTTGGCCTCACCGGGCCCAGTCTCTTGCTTTATGCCTTGGGCTTGTGGATCAGATGTGAGCTCTCAGCTGCTGTGCCAGCACCGTGCCTTCTTGAGGCCATGCTCCCCACCATGATGGTCATGGACTTACTCTCTGAAACAGTAAGCAAGCCCTTACCCCAATTAAAATGCTTTCTTTTATAGGCTGCCTTTATCATAGAGTCTCCTTACAGTGACTGAACAATGACAAGATGAAACATTATATGAGTGTATGAGACATGAAATCTCAAACAATTAAAATAAGGAAACATTGTTCTGGAAATCAGATCTGGGTTTTCAAAGCCCTCCTTTTAAATTTGTGACTATTTACTCGTGTGTTTGCATGTGCTCACGGAATGTGTTGTAGTACAAATGTGGAGACCAGAGAACAATTTGGTGGTATCGGTTCTGGGACATCACCTTTACCTACAGAATCATCTCTGGCCCTACCTCTGAGCAGGCTGAGAACATCCAGAACATTCTAGGCATTTGTGGCATCTGCTCTAATAACTCTTATCAGTGGGCTTCTACACTGAGGTTAGGAGACAAAATTACCCCCAACTCTTAATTTGGTCTTCCTTTTTCCTCCATTTTAAAGCACAAACATATCAACAGTCCAGTGGTGAACATCTGTAGTCTCAGCGTCTAAGTTGCTGAGACAAGAAAATTGGGAATTTGATCCAGGTCAGCTTGGACTTTGGAGTAAGTTTGACCCCTGCCCGGAATACGTAACACTGAAAAAATTAAACCAGAGCAAGGTATGTTCCTCGGGCCTCCAGCTTTGTTTCTGTGTTTGAAAGCCTTCCTTTTCTTACTGTTCCCTTTGTGATTTAGGCCTGTCTTTCAAACTCTCATTGCTCTTTGTCTCTTCCAGTTGGCCAATATTTAGGTTTATAAAAGGAAACAAGGAACTGGAAGACGACTCAACAGATAAGCTGCTTGCTTCACAAGTATGAAGACTCTGGATTTCCAACTCCACGTAAATGTTTTTAATACCAAGGCTCAGCCCAGGTAGCTACTTGGGCAAACTGGCTGTTAAGCTAGCCAAATTGTTGAACTGTAGATTCAGTAAGAGATCCTGTCTCCATATATAAAGCAGAGAATGATTGAGGGAGATATCCTATATCAATCTCTGGTCTCCACATCTACTCCTCAAGAAGACATATGCAAGTACACATACAAGTACATGTGTCTACATGCATTCATATACCACACACACATACACACACAAGCAAAAAATGAAAAATAATAATACAAAAAGGCACTTTTAACCCAGAGGTAGGCCTTTTTTGTTTGCTTTTAATTATTAGTTATCATATATATATATATATATATATATATATATATATATATATATATATATATATATTCTTCCTGGCGAACATTTCTCTTGGGCTTCTAATGACATTTAAGCAATAGCCTGGGGTCTTAATTAATTCTCTTAATATGGTTCCTTTTATAATGTTTCCTCTGCTGCCATTGTCCCAGTTTGCTGCAGTGGGCTGAGTTATAGTCCTTTTTAAAAGTTGAGTAAGTGTATAACAGTGTTTTCTTTTCATTTTTGCCAGAATGTGGAACTAGATTGTGTTGAAACCACTATTGCCTAGTGGTTTCTCTGAAAATGTTTTCTACATAAATTGTTATCAGACAATAGATGCCAAATCCATGACCTCTGCAGGGCTATCCCTTGCACATGAGCCTCTTGCCTGATCAGACAATGCTTTATCTACCA
Source organism: Apodemus sylvaticus (assembly GCF_947179515.1). Classification (NCBI taxonomy): domain Eukaryota; kingdom Metazoa; phylum Chordata; class Mammalia; order Rodentia; family Muridae; genus Apodemus; species Apodemus sylvaticus. The sequence continues at coordinate 94,293,834 of NC_067484.1, read as the reverse complement.
CTTGTCTTCCTAGCTTGGTCTGTGATTTGCTTGTTTGTGTTTAAGATCTTCTTGGTCTCCATGAGCTTTGGCTTTTGCCACAGACCCCCAACTTAACAGTGATATTTTCATAGGAAAAATAGCACTGTACTTTGGTGGCCCTGCCAGAATTGTCTGGAGTCCTGTGGCTTCTGTTCTTCCCCATGGATACCTTCTCTGGTCAGAGTCCTCTTCTCTCCCACTTCTGTAACCAGACAGCTCTCTACTCATTGTTGATAAGTGATTGCTTGTCCAACCCTCACTATCCCTCCCCCAGGACTGGAACCCCTGTTTTCTAGTTTGCACATCTAAGCAGTACTAGGTATGGCGGCTTCTCTTTGCCCAAGCCCTATTCTGAGAGTTGTCTAATTATTTTTCTTACCATTACGCTAAAGCTCACATGCATTCACACTGATCACACCTACCCTGATGCTTATTTGAAGACAATTTGCTCCTTTCATCATAGGAATCCCCTACCCTCTGAGTTTAGGTCAAGTCTTCCCTATCTCCAGGAGTTCTATCTTTCCCAAAGAGAACATCATCCATTATGTAATTGTCAGGGACTTCTGTCAAAGATCCTACTTTTTGGTAAGTACCATCTCTGATGATATCCCAACAGGGATTCTTCCTTTGCCTTTTTATTTTAAGACTTATTTATTTATTTATTTATTTATTTATTTATTTATTTATTTATTTATTTTGGAGGCAGAGTCTTATGTAGCCCAAGCTATCCTCTAATTTACTGTGCAGCCAAGGGTGATCTTAGACTTTTAATCTTCCTGCCTCCAGTGGTTAAAGTGCTTAAGATTGTAGGCATTTGCTACCATGCCCAATTTATGCTCTACTGGGGATCAAACCCATGGCTTCATGAATGCTAGACAGACCCTTTGTCAGTTGAACTGAATTCCCAACTCCTTGTTCTGTTGTTGTTTGTTTGCTGGCTTGAGACAAGTTCTACACACACACACACACACACACACACACACACACACATGTATATGTGTATTAGGCTGGCTTTATATTCATGATCTTCCTGCTTCCACCTCCCGAGTGCCAGGGCAGCAGGCGTGTGTCACCAGTCTGGGTAACATGAGGCCTTTCGTAATCTTAGATGGCAGTTTCTGCAATCGCATGCATGCTTCCATGAGCAGGAGGGGAGGACACTAACAAACATCCCTGAAATTGCACATTTCACTTACTGACCACTGACCAAAACACCATTGTAGCTACACCTCCATTGCGAAGAAGGCTCAGGAGTGCAGCCCCGGATTTCAGTAGGCAGAAATAGTGCAGCCCACTATCATCTGAAGCATCTGCTGTGGAGAAAACAGAGAAGACGGAACCCCGGAGAAGAAGCAGCCACCTCCTACTTACACCTCAGTTTCAAAGGACTCCCTGGCTCTCTCCTTCTATGGCTGTGTCTGTGCACCCACAACTGGTGAATGGTTTAGTTCTAAAGGCTTGGCTTTGGGAATATGATGGCAGAGATCCTGAAAGTAATTCTTTCAAACAGGATCTTACCCGTGTCCCCGTGAGCTCTGTTCTTCCTCTACAACACCTGTCATCTTGTTCTGGCGGCAACTTTTTTTTTTCTCTTCAGAAAGCTGGATGCTCTGGCAAGAGAGAAATGACATTTGATGGAGCAAAGGCTGAAGCCTCACTGCCAGGCAAACGCTTTGTTTCTATCTGCTGCCAATGGCCCACCTCCAATCTGGGGTCTCCAGATCACTTTGAAAGGCTACAGCTCTTCCTCCTGTGCTCTCAGTCACGGGTGGGGCACCCCCTCTCACCTTTCCCTGTTCTTCCTGGCAGATATTCAAGTCTATACTTACTGCACATCCAGACATTTCTCCTAAATTCTGCATGCTTTGCTTTTTGTGAAATTTCTAAAGACATCTTCCCTGGTACAGTGGGAGGAGGGTCTACATTTCTTTGCAATCTTGGCATTCACTGAAGCTTTCTTACTTGCTAAGGAAGTTACTGTAAGCTCCCCACCCCCAACATACACACACACTCCAAAAAAGGAAAGCAAACACAAAGAAAAAGCCTCAGGTGAAAGGTTCACACAGTACCTCAAAAATCAGTTAGCTGCCTTGCATAAGCTGCGGTTATTCGGAAATCATTTTAAGCTTAAGTGCTGATCGCCTTCCCTAGCACAGTATGTTTTGATTGCATAGAGCCCTGTTCTGCAACTCTGTTTAAGATGAAGACATGACCTGGCAACTATATAACATTTTGATGTGTGTGCTCCACCCCCTCGACCTTGTAAATTTCAAAGTTATATGAAACGAAAGCCAACAAGAATATGAACCCTAATTTTAACCATGTGTCTTAGAACTAGAAATTAAAGAGGAATATTCCACATATGACTAACCCAGTAATAAATTCCACAAAAATCAAATATGAAAAAGTGCACCATGAGCTTCGTGGATTTCCCCTGTCTATCTTCAGTGCCACCGCTGCCGCTCTCCTGGTCCCCAACGTCCCTTTCAGCCCGCGCTTGTGCTTTCTTCTCTATTCATAAGCATTGTTCCTTTCTCTGTGGTCTCTTGGATTTGCCCCCCGGGTCTCAGCTTCAGCTGTCACTTCCCAGAGCCAAGTCCCTGTAGTATCTTATAAATTACTGCAGTGGCCTCTCTACCGGACTCCTCACTTTCCATCTACTCCCACCCCTGACTCCTGCCAGACTCATCTTGGCTTTCATTGTCCCTTTCCTCATCTGCATTTATGATTACCTTGAATCTGGGCTTCTTATCCTGTGCAATAGTTTGCATGTGTCCCCACAAGTTCTCGTATTGGGCTCTTGATTGCTGCTGTGATGAGAAGTAGAACGCTACCCAGAATGTTTGGGTTGTGGGGATACTCGTCCATGCAGGACTGGCTAGGTGACATTATCGTTGATTCATTATGGTCTCACTCACTTTCCTTCTGCCACTTTCACCATGAAGAGAAGCAGAACAAAGCCAGAACTGGATTTCACACACTGCAGCTCAGACTCTGGAACTGTGAGCCGATATATTGCAGTTTGTTATAAATGCTCTCATCTGTGATATTCTGTTACAGCAGCATCAATAGAGAAAATGCCCCAATAACAGGCTTTTCTTGTTAGATCCGATTCCTCAATTCTCTTTTGTGGAGTGCTCCACTACTCACTATCTATCTATCTATCTATCTATCTATCTATCTATCTATCTATCTATCATCTATCTAACAACATTTACTGTATTGAAACTCATAGTGTAAAGAACAGAAAGAAATCAGGCTGTGTCCTGGTTTCTTTCTGTTCTTTACACCATGACTTTCAAAACAGTAAATGTATATTTATCATGTATTACCATTTTCACAGCATGCCCTCCTTGAAAAGAATCCTTTCCTCTTCCCCTACTCCAGGGGATTTTTACCTGGTCCTTTCTTCCAGTCCACACTGCAGTCATGCCATCAGATGTAATATTTCTCACTATGATCCACTTACAAAACAACTTGAAGTGAACTGGACAATATTTTGAGGCTGTCATATACATATTCTACTTGTGCACACTGTCTCTCCTCAAGTGTTTTATCTGTTTTCTGTTTTTCAGTGTTTAAATCTGGATGTTAGTTATTTGGTTACTTATTTAATCTTTGTGGGTGGGGGCCAGGATGTATAAGCAGCCAGCAATGATGGCGCGCGCCTTTGATCCCAGTATTCAGAAGGTAGAGGCAGGTGGATCTCTGAGTTCAAGGTCAGCCTGGTCTACATATAGAGTTCCAGGACAGCCAGGGCTACACAGAGAAATAAACAAGGGAAAAGAAGCAATGAAATAAAAATTATAGGATACACAATTCATTTTTTCATGTGTTTTGTTTAACAAGTCTCCTCTCCTTCCTCAGACAGTCTCTTGTAGTGAAGACTGGGTGCAAATGCCAGTCTTCTAAGATTATAGGCTGTGCCATCATGTCTGGCAACTTCCCTCATTATTTTTTTATTAGAATGAGACTGGAATTTAGTTTTTTTCATTTATTTGTGTGTGTGTGTGTGTGTGTGTGTTTAGTCAGTTTCAAAGTCAGTTCCATATTGTTGAATCTGGGAATTAAACTCAGGTTATCTAAATTAGTAGCAAACACTTTAATACCCACCAAACCATTTTACAGGCCAGATTTTTTTTATTTTATTCACATATTCCATATTACTCTTAAATAAACCCTTTTTTTTCTCATCTTGTGACTTTGTAACATCCACTGATAGAGACCAGAGAGTCAACCCAAGGTGAATGTAACTAAGGTAAAGTAAGAGACAATAATTACCCTTGAGAGATTTAATTCTCAGTAAGTCTGAAAATGAGCAGACCCATTCACTCCTTTAAGACCAACATAAGGTATATTTAACTATGTTCCAACTTTGAATTATTCATAAGTAATTCATATGGATTGTTTCCTAAGCGACTGGACAAGACCATTTACTATCAACCCCCAAAGGGGTAAGTCTGAGGACAGAGTTGGTTTTAAACACAGGAGCCACCAACAGGAGCTTAATCTGCCACCTGGAAGGCTCATGTAGAGACATGGAATTCAGAAGCGCCGGCAGTCGCTAGAGGTAATGAGTACTATGCTCATGTTATTAATAGAATAACTGCTGAAAGGTGAGATGGCTCATGAGGGACCTCAGGGTGATTCTGTGGAGGTTTCAGGCTCACAGGCTCTGACAGGGCCTTCCCTGTCTGCTAAGTTTGGTCCATCTACCTTGTTAAGTCTCAAATACCTGAAAGGAGGTGGTCTGACTTGTTCAGATGGCAACCACCTGGTGCGAGCTGTGGATCATAAAATGGGGTAGCAGAGACTTGGAAGATGGTCTGCAGCCCCACCCCCACCTCTCTACCTCCACCCACTTTGTACTTTAGTTGGAGTCACGTGACTAATTCTTTCTGGTCTGGGTGGAGACAGAGATATCTTCCACTTCTGGGACTGCTAGCAAAATCTCCATGAATCCACTCCTTTGACTGTGTAAAAAGTCTCAGTGGACAGCCTGAAGGCCGGCTGTTATAGCCACAGATGGAAAGGCAATGGGTCCCCATTACTGAGAGACTGGGATTCCAATCCCAGCACCAGAAAGTGAAACCAATTATAACATAGTTCCACGATTTAGGCCTCTGCATTTTGCGTTAGATTTGCTACCAGTTATCCTGGCTAAGAAAAACAGTTGGTGTCTTTAATTCTTCCTAAGGTTTACAATAATTTTACTAGAAATAAAGAAATTTAGTTTTTCTCATTAATTCATCTATTTATTCACTTTGTATTCCAATATCCGACCCCCCTCTTCTCCCAGTCCCTCCCCCTCACAGCTTCTACCCACATTCTTCCCTCTCCTTTACCTCTGGGAAGGAGAATGCTCCCCCTGGGTATCCCCCCACCCTGGCACATCAAGTCTCTGCAGGACCAGGCACATCCTTTCCCACTGAGGCCAGGCAAGGCCACTGATGCCAGACAAGGGATCCACAGACAGGAAACAGATTCAGGGACAGCCCCTCCCCCTTCCTCCCCCTCCAGTTGTTGGGGGATCAAATGAAGACCAGCCTACACATCTGCTGCACATGTATGAGGGGCCTAAGTATAGCCTATGATAGCTCTCTGGTTGGTGGTTCAGTCTTTGGGATCCCCCAAGGGTCCAGGTTAGTTGACTAGGTTGGTCTAGAGATATTGTTTTTAAAGCTACTGCTTTTAAACATTTATTTATTTATTTATTTATTTATTTATTTATTTATTTACCTTTTCACCTTCATCCCACTCACGCCCCCCCTTCTGGTCACCCCTCCCACAATCCTTCCCTCATCTTTCCCTCCCCTTCTCCTCTGAGCATGTGGGGTGGGGGCTGGGTATTCCTTCTACCCTGGCACCTCAAGTCCCTGTGAGGCTAGGTGCTTCTTCCCCCACTGAGGCCAGACAAGGCAGTCTACCTGGAAGAACATATTCCACATACAGGCAACATCTTTGAGGACAGCCCTCACTTCAGTTGTTTGGGACCTACATGCTCTCATACCTGTCAGGTATGTGAGAGGCCTAGGTCTAGCCTGTGTATGTTTTTGGTTGGTGGTTCAGACTCTGAGGGCCTGGAGAGTGCTGGTTAGTTGACTCCTTTGGGCTTCCTGTTGAGTTCCCATTCCCTTCCAGCTGCAAGCCTTCCTCCTCTTCTTCAGTAAGAGTCCCTGAGCTCCACCCACCGTTTGGCTGTGGGTGTCTGCGTCTGTCTGAGTCAGCTGCTAGGTGGAGCCTCTCAGAGGACAGCATTAAAGCTACCAAATTTAATTCAGTTTAATAAATAATTGAAATATGTTCACCAATGTTTAAGCAGTCTTATTAATGAATACCATGCCAATATTCAAATAGTGTAATTGAATTATGGTTTAAATTAGATCAAAGCTGTATGGGTTTGGGTCTAAGTGAAAAGACTTTTCAGATGAATTGAGTACAAGGAGCATGGAAAAGAATAAAGACGCATTTGCTAATTACACAATATTGATTTAATACCTGTTATGCACCAGGCACTCTGCTGGTTACTGGAGATAGAACAGTAATAAAGCAGTTCAAGTCCTTGCTTCTAAGCCCATCTCCTCTAAAGGGAGATGGATGGTAAATAAACAATGTATCAATCAAGTGGCCATAGAGCTTTGAAGTAAAGAGAAATGGGAGGGAGTAAAGAAGGGTATGGACGGCTAGACGAAGATGAAACAACCAAGGAGTCCCCTTTGATGGGGTGGTGTCTGAACAAGAAGAAGAGGAAGTGAGTAACCCTGAAGTGGGGACCAGGGCACTCCTGGAAGAGGAAATAGTGAGTACGGAGGCAGGAACTGGAAGCGCGTGTGCCTGGTGTGTTGAAGATGCAGGATGGTTTTGAAGAAGGGTGGAGGCATGTTTGGGAGTGGAGGGGTAAGAGAGGAAGTGGGAGGGGATGCGGTCAGGAAGGGGTTGGTGGGAGTCAAGTACAGACTGACAGCAAGATTTGGATTTCATTTCAAGGTAGGGAGCTTTGGGGAAAGTTTGAGTAAAGCCAGAAAACTAGTGTGTTAGGTACTTTTCTATTGCTGTGATAAAACACCACATACAGGGCATGATAGAAGATAGAGTTGATTTGGGTTAATATTTCCATTAGGGTTAGAGAACAGCCTGCAGCAGGTAGCAGTCATGATGGCTAGAGCTGCAAACTGAGAGGAGTTGAGAGCTCATATCTTGAACCACAGCATGAATGGGGAGTGATCTGGGAATGGCATGGGGTTTGAAACCCCAAATTCTGCTCCAGACTTTCAAGACCACACCCCCTAAACCCACCCAACTAGTACCACCAACCAGGGACCAAGTTTTTGGACCTGTGAGTCCATGGGAAATATTTTCATTCTAATCATCACAATCAGCAAGAAAGTGACCTTTTTGATAAGACAGGATGTTTCGGAATTACTAAGAAACAAGAGACAAAAGAAGACTCAGGAGGAGAAACCTGGATTTTGTTGCGGGCACATCAGAGCAGAGAGTAGACATTTGATACTGGAACTGGGGAAAGCAGTTACTTGAAAATTGTAAATGAGTTAATTTGTAAATTGTAATGAGTAAATGTGTAAATTTGAAGTTGTGACTTATTAAGTGGCTTATTAAGCAGATGGCTTAGGCAGCAAGACAATAGACAGATAAGGGAAAGGAACCGAGGCCACCTAGAGTCCTGTACTGTGACAAGGAGCCTGGAGAGAAAGGAGATTGAGAAAGAATGGCTCCCAGGACAGGGGAATGTCAGACAAAGTACAGGTGACAGCAGTTAAGGCAAGAAAGTATCAAGTCAGAGAAGAGTCGCATCTGTGCTACCAAGAACCCAGAGGAACAGGGATGTAGACATGACTGTGGATTTGACACAACAGTTACTGGTAAGTGTGACAAGGCAGGCATGTGTGGCACTCTGAGTGAGTGTGGGAGATGAAGAAATAACACGGGACCAGAAGAATTCTATCAGGGCAGACTTGGTCTGGCACATGGTCATGCAAGGTTGAACAGTAATTATTTACTGTTGTGCTTTTATTTATTTGTTTGTTTGTTTGTTTATGTAGCACTGGGGGATTGAATCCATAGCTCCAGGTATATGAAACAAGTGAATGACTTACACCCCAGACTGTACCCCCAAAGGAGGCTCTTTGTAATGCTTTATAAGGAGAATGCATTTTTCATGCAGTTTTCTGGTTTATGTTGAGTACATAGAACAGTTATTCAGCTAAGCTTAGCTCTGGGGGAGAGACAGACAGAGACAGACAGATACACAGAGACACAAAGACAGAGTGAGAGACAGATGCACAGAACCATACAGATAGATAGATAGATAATAGATAGAGAACAGAGAGAGACACAGAGATAGACAGAAAGACACATAAACAGAGGAAGAGTAGGAGATAGATGATAGATAGGTAATAGATGGAGGGAGGGATGAAAGGAGAGAGAGAGAGAGAGAGAGAGAGAGAGAGAGAGAGAGAGAGAGAGAGAGAGAGAATGCATCTGACTTCAGGGGAGTTTGTGGTGCCTTGTCTTCAGACCCAGCAGGCTAGAGAGCTGGCTGACAATCTGTTAGGCATCAGGGATTTTTATCTCCAGATGGGTGCCCCATTTTTCTTCTCGATAACCTCTTCCTAATGAAGAGCCGGGGATGGAAGATCCATTTACAAATGGTGAATCATTAGAAACAGATTGGAGGCCAGGAAGGCTCTCCCAGCAGCACAGCCTCACTTCTGAGGTATGCACTCACTTTTCTGCACAAATGGGCCAGGGAGCAGATCTGTCGGCAGGAAGGCCACTCATTACACGCATCCACTCCCACACCGTGGCCTCTCACTGCAAGTTGGGAAGCCTGAGGGCAAAAGGACAAACACTCCTTAAAGACCAGCGCCTGAGCCGGGGCCACCCCTCTGCTCTGTTCCTCCCACTTCCCAGTGACTGGAGACTGAAAGTGGCCTTGATTGCAGCCTGCAGCTGCTAAGCTGTACTGCATCTGCCCTCACAGCTGTCTCACCCACCTCTCGGCCTCTTCCTGACTGTCCTCAGTAAAGACAGACCTCATAGTCTTCTCAGTTCTCCCAGTTCTTGCAGTTTCTTCTCAGGCCGTTTGGAAGTGAATCTATGACATACAGACCTATAACTGACTGCACAGAGGCAGGCTGTTTTCTTAGTTACAGGGAAGGCAGAGCAGGCAGGAACTTCCAATGGGAAGGTGGGCTCAGGACTGAGCTGAAATGGAGGATTTATTGTCAGACATGCCTTCTGCCTTCCGAGTACCAGCTTTTCATCTCTCTGATGTTTCCGCTCTGTACCCAATTCCATCCCAGTCTCTTCCTTCACCTGCTCTTTTTATATGACACATGACCTTCTGTTTCCCTTCTCCTCCATGGAGTTGATTTCTGCTGTAATAACACAATGCCAGACTGGAGGAGTCATAGAGAAGGGGGTTTATTTTGACCCATGGTTCTGAGGGGCAAGGTCTGTGAGCTGCATCTGGTGACAGCCTTGCCATTGGCAGTGCCCCTAATGGGTTACGAAGAACACACGTGTAGATCTTCTTCCCATTTGTGCTGGCTGGTTTTGTGTGTCAACTTGACACAGGCTGGAGTTATTACAGAGAAAGGAGCTTCAGTTGGGGAAGTGCCTCCATGAGATCCAGCTCTGGGGCATTTTCTCAATTAGTGATCAAGGGGGGAGGGACCCTCGTGGATGGTACCATCTCTGGGCTGGTATTCTTGGGTTCTATAAGAGAGAGAGCAGGGGAAGCAAGCCAATAAGAAATATCCCTCCATGGCCTCTGCATCAGCTCCTTCTTCCTGACCTGCTTGAGTTCCAGTCCTGACTCCTTCTGGTGATCAATAGCAATGTGGAAGTGTAAGCTGAATAAACCCTTTCCTCCCCAGCTTGCTTCTTGGTCATGATGTTTGTGCAGGAATAGAAACCCTAACTAAGACACCATCCCACCAGGATTCAATTATGGAGCTATAGGCTAGAGATTGTGTTTAGGGTGTGGGGGGGTTGTTACTTAATGTGTAAAATACTTGCCATGTAGATATGAGAACCTGAATTCAAATGCCCAGGATTCACATAGTCAGTCATGCCAGCAGCATGTATCTGTAACCCTCCTACAGTGAGATGAGGGGCTGGTGGGAAGTGGGAGCCAGGAAACTCCCTGGAATCTAATGGACTGAATAATATGACATATATAATGGTCAACAACAAAGAGTTTGTCTCAGACAAGGTAGAAGTTGAGGACCAACACCCAGGGCTGTCCTCTGACCTCCACATATGTAACATGACATGTGAACACCCATGCACATGCATGACAACACCTGACAACCTAACTTTGGTCTCTAAGATTCCAACATGGTAGGAGAGAGCACAATCCAGCAATTTGGTCTGTGACCTTCACATGTAGACTACATAAACACATATATACCACATAAACACACATTCACCACACACACAGATACACAGATATCACACACACAAACATGCTCACACCACATATCACACACAAATCCCACACAGACATATACACACCACACATCACATACACACAAACACCACACACACCATACACATATACCACACAGACATATGCACACCACATACCACATACATACCACATACACCACACACACACCACACACATATACCACACAGACATACACATCCACACACACAGACACACATACCATACATACCACATACCATACATACCACACACATCACACACATACACCACACACACCATATACACCACACACATCACACACACATTGTACATACATCATACATACATCACACACACCATACACACATCACATACACAACACACACATACATCACACACACCACACACACATACTACATGACACAGCACACACACCATACATTCCACACCCCCATCACACACACATATACACACACCACACACACATCATACATACATCACACACACAACACACACATAACATACACAAAACACACATATATCACACACACCATACACACATACTTTAAGACACACACCACAAACACACACCATACATACAACAACCCCATCACACACACACATCATACATACATCATACATACACCATACATACACACACACACATCTCCTGCACAGTATCTCAGTTAGAATCATGCTTCCCTCCTTACTACCTTGTCTTTAGGCTTGGCTCCAGCATGAATTTCAGAGAGGACAAACATGATTTAAGTCATAGAAGCCAAGCATGATAGTATACTTATATAATCTCAGCACTTTGGAGGCTGAGGCAGGAGAATTACAAGTCTGAGGTCAGTGTCTCAGATAAAGAAAAAAAGCAAAGAAATCCCAAGGAGTAGTTCCCCAACATCCACATCTGAGGGACAGTCCTTGACTGTGGCTATCTCATACCCCTCTTTCTCTGTATTCAGCTGTCTCTACACCACTATTAAACAATATCTACTGAAAAAATGAACACATTTGTCATTTAACTCATAGATTTACTTGTGGTTCGAATAAAATATAAATGCAAAAGAGGAGAAAATTTCAACCAAAGCAAAGCATGAATAGTGTCAAATTCTATTGTATACTTATTTATCAGAGGGTATAAACACATCTTCATTATTAAAAAATACTTTAAGATGTTAGAGATTTATTGAAGTTATGAAGATATCACATTATCATACAGAGAAGGATTTAGAGGATCGTGTTGTCTAGCAGTGGCCACAGTACTGTACATTTGACAGCAGTCAAAATGATGCTTTATATGCTGCGTGAATTGTATTTTGAGTCTATGTTAATAGTATTATTACGATATAATATGGTGTAGCTTGCCATGTTCTCTTTCTTGTTTTGAAGAACTTACACAAATAAAATGACATCATATTTATAATGCTAAGGCCCTCAGGGTTCTGTCCCAGAGACCTATCCCTGGCACAAGATGGCAGCTACCATGGTTTGGATATGACCTATCTCCCAGTGAGTCATACATTAGAATGAGGCCTGGTCCTTTCCATGAGGTATGGCAGTATCCAAGTCTAGGCATCATCGCTAAGGCAGGGGGCCTGCTGGGGGGATTCTTAGGTTGATTAAATCATGTCATAGGAAGGGACTGTGGGACCCCTGGCTCTCTGGTTCCTGTTTGACCATGCCATCTGTTGTCATCATCCACACTAGGACCCTCACTGGAGCTGGCACAAGTCCTTTGCACCTTCAGCCTTCAAAACTGCAAGTCAAATAACCTCCCTTTATATTGTGGGTGTGCCCCTACTATTTTGCTATAATAGAGAAATGTAGACTAGTGTCCTATTGGTGGTCTAAGACAGAGTTTAAGTGTAACTTTGGTCATCTGAGTTTCCAACAGTAAGAAATAGGGTCCACAGAGCACAGTCACCCTCCCAGCACTGCCTATCCTCCTTCACACTTCCCACCAATTATAATATACTTGGATTTAAATAATCTACTTTGGTTTACAGAGTCAGTTCCTAGTATTGTTGTGAGAATTACATGGATCAGCCAGAGAAGCTCTTAGACGATATACACATTCCCTTTCTTCCCCCAACGTTTCTAACCCGCTGAACTCCACTGAATATCAAGGAGGGGAACTCATATTAATGCCTGCTGAGTGATTTGAATCTAATATGATGATTTACTAGACAGTCTTACAATCCAGAAATGAAATAATATAAAGATTCTGGAAAGTTGTTATTATTGTGCCAATGTCATAAATAAATTGTGAAGAAAGAAGGAGAAGGGGGAAGAGGAGGAGGAGAGAGAGGAAGAAGACAAAGAGGAAGAAGAGGAGGAAAAGGAAGAGGAAGAGGAAGAGGAAGAAGAAGAGGAAGAGGAAGGAGAGGAGGGAGAGGGGGAGGAGGAGAGGAGAAGGAGGAGGAGGAGGAAGAAGAAGAGGAGGAAGAGGAGGAAGAGGAGGAAGAGGAGGAAGAGGAGGAGGAGTAGGAGGAGGAGGAGGATTCTCCCAAACATCATTTCAAAATTACTGGTGGTTGAAACTTGACTTGCAATTTGCATCAGGACACATCAGGAATTGTTTACAGCCCTGTTGGCTCCCACTGGATTCTCCTCTACTAACTTCTGTGTGCTGGGGTTTGGCCAACTTGGTTTAATTAATTAATCTTCTAGTGAAACCAAAGCCTATTTAGAACATTTCCTTCTGAAACATCATCACTTCAGGTCCACTAGCATGTCACTGTTTTTGGTCATCATTATTCGTTTTGTTGTGCTTGGCGGTAATCCTGGAAATACAATTTACTTTATGCTAAAAGCAAGTCTAAGAAAAACCTGCAATTCCACTGCCGAGTGAAATATGGCACCCACCCCTCACACTGTGTTCTCAGGTTTGGAGATACATCAAGCCAGAAATGATGTAGTCTTTCAAACTTGAGGGCTCAAGTGTGGGAGGTACAGAACTTTCATCACTGAAAATTTGTCTCTAAAAGTTTTTCAGAATCAACCTTTCTGAGAAGAGAGAAGTGTGACTAGATTCTCTGGGACACACAAAAAGCATTTATTTATTGTTAATTAATTTATTTAAGACAGGGTCTTCTTACTGTGTAGCCCCAGCTAGCCTAGAACCCAGAGAAATTCGTCTGCCTCTGCCTTCTAGTACTGGGATTGAAGTCATGTACCACCAAGCTCTTGTTTTGTTTTTGGAGTGCCCAAACTGGGTACTGCCTAACTGGCTTCCTGACACAGAGAAAAGCCAAATTGTGTCTAACTGTAACCTGGAGGCACTGTTTGGTTAGTTTGTAACTGAAGTCCTATGAAGTGTCTTTTACAATGAGTTTCAGAGTTCATTAAACAATTGCTTATAACTGGGCTTACTGACACATGGATTTAGGAGATTGAGGCAGGAGGATTGCTATAAGTTCTAGGCCAGCCTTAGCTACATAGATAGTTTAAGAATATTCTGAGATAATGAGACTCTGTTTCAAAAGATAAAGACAAAAAGCCACACAAAAGGGAAAATGCTAAAGCGGCAACAGGTGAGTCTTCAACATTAGTTCCTGATTCTAGTTCCTCATCCAAAGGAATTAGAATGCTTTAGATTAAGAATGAGATGTTTAATAGATCTAAGAGAGTTGTGGCTTCCCTGCCTAGGCCTTTCCTTCAAGATTTTAGCAAGCAAAATTGCTTGGAGAACATCATTAGAAAATCTTTTCCTGGGCTGACAAGATGATTGGTAAAGGTGATTGCCGCCAAGCCTAGTGACCTAAATTCCATCTCCAGGAGCTACAGGGTGGAAGGAAATCATTGACTTCCACAAATTGTCTTCTAACCTCTGATCACGCATGTGGCACCCCAATATATAAATAAATGTAATGAAAAGATTTAAAAAAAATCTTCTATTCATATTCCTTGAGCTTATCTTATTTCTAAATAGAACTATGTATGCATCTACGATTTAAAGTGGAACTGACTATGTGTGTGTGGCGAGTGGGGAGTAATGTGAAATGTCTTCAACTGCTATTGAGCAGCTTCTCAAGCTCTGTCTCTGTGCCTGAGCCACCTCCGATTGTGTGGGCCCATCATACACTGCCTGTGCTGCCTTCAAGTCTGATTAATCTGGACTCCTTGAACAGGCATGGCCCTGGATGACTAATTTCAGAAATAACGAATGATCCATTCTAGGAGGTCGTAAAGACTGTAAAAGCAGTGAACCAATTCTACTGAGTTCTCTTTTGGCCTCCCTGCCCTCCTGCGCTCTCACAGCTCCCAAGCTGGAAACACAACAAGTGGAGGGGTTGGGGGTGGGAGTTTGTGAAATCCCTGTGTTACATAAACAATCATCTTGTTAGGCTTGAGGTTACTGCTGCTAGGCCTGTCACAGTAGCTGAGTCCTGAGGAGGTCCTGGGTCAGGGCCTCCTTCTTCTCAGCCTACAAGACCACATTTTCTTCAGCAAACACCTTTCACCTCTGGTAACAGAAATCCTGCCTGAAGGTTCTATATTAGAAAGTAAAACAAAACCATCATCCAAAGACTCTCCTTTCTTTGGCTCCCACAGGTAAGCACCCCTCCAAGGTACTGTTGTTGCTAGTGAGACTGTCTCTTCTGAAAGGATGCAGAACACACCAGAGTCTATCACAAGCACACACACACACACACACACACACACAGCTTTTTTCCTTAGGTCCAAAGGCTCAGTCGAACCATGACCCTATACGAGGCATTTGCCTGGAAACTTCCTTGGACCCCTGTGATCCTGAAGCGTAAGCTCCAATCCTTTATCTCCTCAGGCATCTGAGTCTCTCCTCCAAAGAAGCTCAGTTCATTTGTCCTTGATGGATTCTGTTTTCCTTCTCTGGGCTTCTGTGG
The DNA here is from genome assembly GCF_947179515.1 of Apodemus sylvaticus. Classification (NCBI taxonomy): domain Eukaryota; kingdom Metazoa; phylum Chordata; class Mammalia; order Rodentia; family Muridae; genus Apodemus; species Apodemus sylvaticus. Next base: position 94,278,489 of record NC_067484.1, on the reverse strand, counting down.
CTGTCCATAACTTTCTCTTTGTCTTCAAACATTTTGGGGTTACCCCGTGGTCAAGGTCTTGGCAAACACATTCACACTGACATGTAAACTGCTGTTAAAAGTCGTTTCTCTCCTGAAGAGTAATTTGGTTTGGCCAGGACTTTCACGTTTTCTAAGGTGAGATTTCAGGTCAGTGAGCCAGGTGCCACCCAGCCCCTTCAAGGGTAGCAAACTTGGTAATGGGAGCTCCTGCTGCTGGCTGTAGGAGGGCTGGTCCCAAGGTTGAATCTTTGTCTTTCTTCCATAATTAAAGCAGAAATTCCCAGGGACTCCTCTGGAAAGCTTTCAGAACAAGCAATAGCCTTGCTTGTCCCTAGGAATGTTTGGAAAGGGTGAGAATATCATGTCTGTGCTAAGCGGTTCCTTATTTTACTATCTCCTCCAGCTTATGTGATTGGCACCTCTTAGGTTTGAAGGATTCTTGAGTTTGCCCTGCCAAGACCTCAGCAAAACATCCAGCTTCCCACATATAGGTTAGTTCCTGCTGACAGAACCCTTTTAGTCTCGTCAGCCCTCAGCTTGTCTAAATCCGAAGTGTTTTCAGATATTCAGGCGCTGACCTCCGGGTAAACGGAGAATTGTTACCACGCGGTGGAATTCCTCCAGCTTGGAGCGCACTACCACGAACACATCACTACGAAATGAGATCACTGGGGCTGATGTCAGGGTAGGCAGCACCATCTCCCAACCAAAGGCTTCCCTTCCCTGGTCTTGCTAACTGGACTTACAAGGGAGGTACTACACCTCTCAGAACAAGCCCCACCCTGCCGGAAACAGTAGGCAAGCAAGCTCTGCATTCTCATCTCCCTACCCCTGCCCTGCCCTGCCAGAAAAGTCAGGGTGAGACTGTACCAGCTTCTCTTATAGTCTCAGTTGAAAATTCACTGTAAATTTTTATGATCTATGGTGTGTGTGTGTGTGTGTGTGTGTGTGTGTGCATGTATGTTTCTGTGTATAAACACAAGTCAGTGTATATTGAGCTGTATATTTGTCTATTTTCTTGACTATACTGAGCAACTTCGGAACAATAGCTTTTTGTCTCCCCAGGGCTGACATTTTGAGGGCCCTCTAAAAAACAAAAAAACAAAACAAAAAACAAGAACAACAAAACAGGCCCACCCAAACAAACCATGAAGTAGAAAAACAAATAAAGACTTATTTCTAACAATTATTTTGACAAATTAAAACCTCTTTTATTTCTGAAATGTTTCTTTCTATAGTTCCTAAAACATTATTTAAAGATAATTTTTCTTGGTATATATTAGTATTTGCCTACATGTGTGTGTGCAGAAGCCAGAAGAGGGATCAGATCACCAGAACTAGAGTCGCTGGCGGTCTGCGAGCCACCACGGTGCTGGGAACCCATCCGAGGCCCTCTGAGAGAACAGCAAGCAAGTCAACAGCTGAGTTATATCTCTGGCCTCTTCTCTAAATGCTCAGAACAATACTGTTTATATTGCAACACTAAGGAACCTCAGAAGCACTTGTGAAGTGAGTGTAGCTACGACAAAGGGTGGAATATTGGATCGGTTTTCATTATACAGTTGCTGACATGGTCAGTTCTCTGATGTGCCAGCTGTCTAATCCTTGCATTCTGGTAAAACCATGACTTGGATCTGAGGTAGTGGACAATGGCAGAAACAGGGTCATGTTACTGTGAGCATATTTTCTTTTTAAAAATTTAAATTTTAATGGGGACCCAGATGAGCCAGCCTCGAGGGAGAGAATGTGGGAGAGGTGGGCCTGTCACTGGTCTGCCGTGAGGTGGTGTCAGTGGAGGTCAATGCCCTTCCCCCTTGTCCCTTATCACCTGCAGGATTCTGTGAGCTGGCCCTGCCCCCCTACTGGCTGTAGTATTCAGACAGCAGGCCCTACACCTTGCCTGGGCAGCACAGTGGAGCTGGCCCTGATATTGAAGGCATGGTTGAGCCAGCCTCTGGAGTGTGAGAGCAGGAGAGATGGTCCAGTCCCTTGCAGGCTGCAGCACATGAGAGAGTGGGCCTTGTGCCTTGACTTAGCAGCACAGTGCCTCTGGAGGTGTGAGTGCAGGTGAGTCAGCCCCAAAGAGACAGCAGAATGCTGAGAGCTGGCCCTGCTTCCTCCGAAGGCAGCATTGGGTAGCCTAACCTGAGCAGGGTGCTCACCCTGGTGGTTCAGATACGAGAAATTTGACTCAGCTACCACCCAGGCCCAGATCCAAGGCTCTGCAGAGTTGGCCCACCCCAAAGTCTATATCATCTTCAAATGACTGGGACCCCTGAAAGAGCCAGTCCTGCTGATCCAGAGCTGCAGGATTTTCTTGATACAGGGAACAACAGGATAACCAGTAGGAGTCTCAGTGAGGATCCAGTATTGATGGTGTCACAGAAGCCAATGACCTGACACTAGACTCTATGTCATGCAGGTCCTGCTTGGATATTCATATGTATTAGTTAGAGGCTAGGATCTGCATATGAGAGGGGAAATACAAATTTTCTTTCTGAGCCTGGGTTACTTTACTTAAAAATGTGTTCCAGTTCTGTTTACCTGCAAATTTCACTTTTCTTTACAGTTGAATAAAATGTGTGTGTGTGTGTGTGTGTATGTGTGTGTGTGCATGTGTGTGAGTGAAAGAGAGATATCTATCTATCTATCTATCTATCTATCTATCTATCTATCTATCTGTCTGTCTGTCTGTCTATCTAGAGCTGCAGATATATTTGATGATATCTGTAGTTATATTTATCTATCTTATGTATATTTATTTATCTATATCACACCCTTATTAATCACCCACCTATGGATGGATATATAACCTGAGGGTCTATTTCTTTAAATTATTCAATGTGCAGTGCAAAGTATGAGTGTGTGAACATCTTTGTCAGAGAACATCTCTTGGGTATCGCCTAGGTGGAATTCCATTTCTTCACACCAAAGACAGAGACTCACCTGCTTCTCACAAAGAAGTCAGTGCTCTGAAGTGAGCTTTATGTTTGCAGAAAGCCACATGGTTGGCCACTGGGGATCTTCTAGGACCTGAGGGTAGCCTCTACCCAACACCCAGCAAGAAGCCAGAAGTCTTGTGGACACAAGAAACTTAAATTTTGCCAAAAATATATGTGCTTGTAAGAAGCTGTTTTTCTTTGGAAAGTATACAGCTCAGAGGATATCATTTGTTCTTTGGGACAGTGTCTCATGTGGCCCAGGCTAGCCTTGAACTCAAAACATTCCTTCTGCAGCAGACTCTCACAAGCAATCATACCTGGTGCATTGTGATCTAGATTGAAGTTCCTTTTCTGTAAACCAGGCATGTAAGAAAGAGATCCTTTCTCTAAGGATACTTGGGAAGATTCGATGAAATGATATGTGTGTCACAGTGCTGTGACCTAGATGTAACTGATGAGTGAGTCTTCATTTCTGGAAGCCCTGGGTCTGCTTCAGAGGACAATCTAGCACACTGTTGCCATCTTGCCTCCCATCCAGCAACTAGGTCTGTAAGATTAGTTGGTACCTGCTACTCTAATTGCATGAAATCAACACAGTCACTCTGCCAGTCTGGGCTCTTTGTAAGGTTCATTTTATATATGCAAAGACTTAGGTTTCCGGGGAGCAGCTGGGCTGACAACAGAGTGGGAACGTGTCTCTGCTCTGATCCTCAGACAGAAAATAAAAGCTACATAAGCAACCTGCTGACAAGAAGGGAAAGAGACCACAAGCTGTGTAACTTTCCTGGAAAACAAGCCCACAACAGACAAAAGATCTATTTAATTCTTCTTCTGTAGTTTACAAGCAATTGTGATCTTTGTAGTGAACGGTGACACTGAGTCAGCTGCTCTCATTTTCTTTACTGGGTTGGAATGTAAGGACAGCCCAAGACAGCTCTGAATGTCTGATGTCTGTTGGGGCCCCTGAGAGCAGGCAGACATAATTACAAAACTCCAGTCTGGCTGGAGTTGGTAGGGAGGCCAGGATCCTCCAGCCTCTCTCTCTGAGGGAAGGAAGGCGGCAAGTGCACTGGGTGAAGGTGTACCAGGGCCCTGAACTCTGACTGTGTCTCAGCTGGTCTCCTGGCTTGACTCAGGAATTTCACTGCCTTCTAACTGTGTGTCTTACACTTTGTATCACCCCACGCTGGCCTTTGTGGTCCCAGAGCTGCCCAATGAACACAGTTTTGTTTGAGCAACATGGTTACTACTTTAGAGCTGAGCAGCTAGCTCCCTACGGTTTTATAACGGGGTGGATATGGTTGGCATCCTGGGTGATGATGCCAACGGTGGGGAGTGTGGTGATGATTAACACTTGAAGAGGGATTCAAGACCCCGAGACACACTGTGAGGAGTGGCTGTGTGTGTTCTAATACCAACTGGGTCCCCCAAAGCAGTTTGCACAAAAGGATCTGCACATAGCTTCTGGGAACCTGCCCCGTTAATTCCTTTTTTTTTTTTTTTCTTTTTTTCGAGACAGGGTTTCTCTGTATAGCCCTGGCTGTCCTGGAACTCACTCTGTAGACCAGGCTGGCCTCAAACTCAGAAATCTGCCTGCCTCTGCCTCCCAAGTGCTGGGATTAAAGGTATGCGCCACCACTGCCCTGCCCCCAGTTAATTCTTATTGGTAAATAAAGACTCCAGCAGCCAATAGCTAGGGAAGAGAGAGAAGTAGGATTTATGGTTCCAGGGGCTTGCATACCTGAGAAGAGTACAGGATAGAGAGACAGAGCTGTCTCCCTGGAGAGGGACCGGCACAATACAGCCCAGAGGGCTGGTCAATTGGGTCACGAACAGTCAAGATAGAACATAGAAATTAGTAAGTAGTAACTTGGAATTATCAGCAGGAGACGGATTCTAGCAGCTCAGCAGGTAGGCAGTTGCAGTTATTGTAGGTAGGTTGTGCAGCTATTGTGCTGCTTAAGACACATTAAAATAAAAAGGCTGTGTGTGTATGTGTGTGTGTGTGTGTGTGTCTTTCATCTGGGGAACATAAACCACTGAGGAGGGAAGCAACCCTGTGACAGGATTTATCAAAATACTAATACTATGGTGATGAACAGCTGAGCACACAGACTCCTGACTCAAACTGCCTGGGGCTGGATTCTAAATCTGCTGCTTCCTTGTTATGTGATCTGGGGCCAGTCACATAGCACTCCCTGATCTCTTCATCTGTAACACAGAATTAACATGATAGATAAAATATTTAATGTACTATCAGTAGATGCAGCCAAAGTGTCTGTGACATGGACTCCAAAAGGGTGGCTTCATTTCATCTCTAAACAGCCCTAAGGCATCCCATTTCCTGTTTTACACTGGAGAAAACTGTAGCTGGAAGTGAGGCAGGTCAATGCAGATGGAGCCAGGGTTTAAACCCTGGGGTGTCAGACATGAAAGCTGATATTTATCATGATGTGTAGGCAAAGACTAGATATACCACCTTCCCATAGACTGAAGGAAAAGAGAATACCCATAGAATCCTTAACATATATACCAGGTGATTTACCCAACTTCTACCAAAAGTTCTACTACTTAGGAAGTATACAAAATTTGTTTGTCTTGACTTTTAACATTTATTCATCTATTTTAACACATTATAAAGTATCTCAGGCTGACCTCAAATTCATTATGTAGCCAAGGATGACCTGGAACTTCTGATCTTCCTCCCTTCTACCTCCTGACTGTACTACCATGCCCAGTTTATGTTTTGCTGGAAATTAAAGGCTTTCATGCATGCCAGATAAGCATGCGACCCACTGAGCTATATGCCCAGGTGTTGCCCAGGTTTGAACATGTACTGAATTATGGCTACTCGAGGAGAAATTAGAATGTTACATGTGATGCCTAGATGTATGGCACTGGATATGTGGATTTTATTACCTGCAGAGAAAGTAGGTGCTGGAGAGGAACCCTGCCTCGAAATGTGGATTCTCTTTTCTCTTCAAGAGTTCACACTGATGGTGTTAGTTACTGATACCAAATCTCTGACAGAAGCAAACCTTAGAGAGGGGAGATTTATCTTGGCTCACTGTTGTAGAGGGTTCACTCTGGCATATGATTGCTCTTAAGTATGGTTGGGGGAAATGTTTTCATTATAGATATGAGGGAGGGAGAAAACAGCCAGAGGCATCTGAAAGGGCTCAGACTGAATATGGTCAGCAGAATAGATTGGGCTGTGAGAGGAGAGGATAGAGGGAGGAGAGCGAGAGAGGAAGAGAAGAGAGGGGGTCAGGAGAGAGGACAAGGAGAGGCAGAAGAGCCAGGAGAAACCAAGAAAACATGTGGCCAAATGGATGGGTTACATAGGAGAGAAAGAAACTCGGGGAAGGGCACCTGAGTTCAGTGGCCGGAGTGGTTTAGTGGGCAGGAGTGATACACGGTACTGAGTGGAGCCAGGACTCTGTAATAGGGATCTTAGATGTTAGGAAATCCTGGCAGGTAGCCTTGGTTAGTTAGCCATTTGTGGAGGGTTTCTTTAGAACCTAACAGTAGCTTGGCCTCGTGTGACACTTGGGCAGACACTGAGGCAGCAGGGGTATACTTGAGGGGTCAGTATGCAGAGAATACACAGAGACCATTGGGGAGAATAATAAAAAGGGTGGGGACACAACTGGGGTCTTGGGATAATTTCTAAAGGCCCTCTGTGATCTACTGCCTCCAGCAAGGTCTCACACTATAGTGTCCACAGCTTCAGAACACAGGATACGGCTGCAGACCAAGCACTCAAACGGGAAACTTGTGGCACACAGCAGATCCAAATCACAGCATCGGGGCTGACCAGGCAGGGGACACTAGAAAGGCAGCTGTGAAGGACTGACTATATTTGACTAGGTGTGGCAATCTGAGGGGCTGTGTGCTAGAAACAGCAGGAAGTGTGGTGTGGCTGGAGTGAAGGGTGGAGGAAGAGAAGATTCGGGTGGCCATGAGGGTGACTAACAAAGCCACTGGGTCAGACTGGGAAGGGCCTCATGTTTTCATGTGGACTGCAGCTCCAGGAAGGAGGGGGCTCTGTCAAGATGGAAAAGGGAAGGTCAGAGGGGAAGACTAACCAGGAAGGAGGCTGATGACAGAAAAAACAAGAGATGTTGGGAGGCAAGACTGGGTGCGGGGCAGGGTGGGATTGGTTTAGACAGAAGGATGTATCTGAGGTCAGATAGAAAAGTCAAGGGGGAAACTGTGAAGAAGAGCTTGGGATTCTACTGTGGGCAGCTAGATACAAGACTCAGTGGGAAGAAGAGAAGGCACATGGGTAGAAATAAAAGGCAAAACTGCTTGGAAGGGATGAAGGGCCGTGCATAGAGTGGGCATCCTCCTCATTTTGATTCCACAGTCAATCAAAGAAAGTGCTTGGGTTTGTTGGTTTACAGTGGGAGCAACAGTGGAGACATGGCAAAGGGGTGCTGGCATCCAGGAGAGAACTGGGCACTCATTGGAGACTCAGACTTGGGGTCTACTTTTATAGGGACTGCAGCTAGAAACCCAGAGGCAGCCATTTGCCATGAGTGGAAGAGGCTGTGAATGTGCTGAGAATGAGGAGACTGTGAGGGATATGGAGGATGGCACAAACCCAGGAGAGACAGAATGGCACCCAGTTCCAGAAGTCAACAAGATACGTCCTAAAAGACACATGGAGAACTAACAGCTGATTTTTCCTAGTAGGGATCCAAGTGAATCCAGTAGAGTCACCTAACATCACGGGCTTATCACACAAGATAGGGACATGGAGAAGAAGTTGTTGGGAGCACAGGAAGTGATTTATAACAGTTTAAAGAGTGGGCCCAAGGCTGGGAGTTGAGTATTATAACATTCACGTCATGGGTGACTTTACAACATCCTGTCACATAATTCTGGAAGCTAGGGAGAGATTGTGATTATGCCAGAGTTGTTCCTGGTATTGATGTGCATGGGGGTGGTGATGGATGGGGAGGACGCTGTGGAAGGCACATGAGAAAGTACTTGGTGCACAGGGAGGGAGCTCCGAGCTCCGAGCTCTGAGCAACAGTATGTGAATGCGCTGGGTTGCAGTGGTGAACAAGATGGGAAGGAGGGGTGGTGTGTGTCTGTCTGGGGTGGGTGGAGGCATTGCTTGTCTGAAGTGAGAGTCTGGTGTGGGCACCTTTGCAGGGCAAGTCCATTGCTAAAGGCTGGCATGTGATTCCCAGAGGGAGCCCAGGTAGATATCGGAGAAATAGTCATCCAAATAGCACATATGGAGCCAGGGCACAAGGTCAGGATGTTAAGAATGACCAGACAAAGAAGGACTGTTCAGGTCCTAAGACATTCCAGAAAACGCCTTGGTACATATATGGCTGACACTATGCTCAATGGTACATGCAAATGCAGTCATTGTTCCTGAAAACCTGGGAGGCACTTGGGGGACAGCTGATGACGTGTCTTTCTGCTTCCAGATTTTGAAATAGCAGATTAGAGACAATTTGTTATCCTCCACAGTTGTGTGCCTTTGCCAGAGCTGCACTGCACGGTTTCCATCCTTTTAAAGAGAACCCCCCCCCCCCACACACACACACACAGTGGCTACCCGGAGTGTGCATGCCCTGAGGCCCACTGCGCTCCTTTAACTTTTGGCCTCCTGTGCACTGTTGCAAGGCCCATTTGGATTCACTGCTATGAAAGAGAATGCCAGTCATCTACAATGCCACTCTGTGCGTGGCCAGGCCCTTGAGAGACCCACTTTGAGAGGAGAGGCTATCAGAGACCCTGAATCTAATATGGCACAACAATTTTAAATAGTCCAGACAGGAAAAGTTTTTTGTCAAAGGCTTTGACAGTTTAAACTTAGAGCTTCAGCAAAACTTTTAAACTTTTAAACTTTGAACTTATTTGAACCTCTGGTGATTTATGAATTATTAAATGTACTGCAAAGCCACGGACTTTCTCTTTCTACTTAAAAGCAACTGAGAAGAGATGGCTGTGGAGGACACAGAAGGAGACTGGAATGGGGGTTATCAGAGACCCGCTCCTCCTGCTTGACTAAAACCCAACTGTGGAAAACTGTTCAGAGACAAAAGACCCGAGTGGAGATGCACGGTGTGGAGGAGAAGGTGGATTTGAGAAAGGCAATAGTCTGAAATCAGACAAGGGAGCTATGACAAGACTTGAGTTTATGATATAATCACAATATATGTTAGAGGTAAAATATGCATCACATAAAATTTGCCATCTTAACCATTTTAAGTGGACAATTAAGGGACACTAAAGGCATTCATACGATTGGATGAGCATCACCATTTATAATCTTTAGAGTCTGCTTTCTTAAACACTAGACCCCTGCTCCTCTCTTCCCAGCTCTCCTAACCACAACTCTTTTCTTGGGGTGTGTAGGGTGAGGTGTGTGGGCTGGGGTGTGTGTGGTGTGTGGTGTGTGGTGTGTGGGGTGTGATGTGTGGGGTGTGATGTGTGGGGTGTGATGTGTGATGTGTGGGGTGTGGTGTGTGGTGTGTGATGTGTGGTGTGTGGTGTGTTGTGTGTGTTGTGTGGGGTGTGGGGTGTGGTGTGTGGGGTGTGGGGTGTGGGGTGTGGTGTGTGGGATGTGGGGTGTGGGGTATGGTGTATGTGGTGCATGTGTGGTGTATGGAGTGTGGGATGTGAGGTGGAGTGTGTGTGGTAGGGTGTGTGGTATTTGTGTGTGTGTGTGTGTGTGTGTGTGTGTGTGTGTGTGTGTATGTGTGTGGTATATATGCGCTCAGAGATGAGAGCAGGAAGTCACTGCTTCACAGAGCTCTCGGGATCCACCTGTCTCTGTGCCCCTCCCTCATTGCTGGGCCACAGGCATGTACATCCATGTCCAGTTTTTCCTGGAAGATGTGAATCCTCCAGAATTGGGTGCTGTGGTTTGAATCCCCATCTTTGGGCTTGTAGAAAAAGTGCTCGTACCCACTGACCCATCTCTTTAGGCCCTGTTATTCCTTTCCTTTGTGTGGATTTGACTCTTCAAGTTTCTTCATATAAGCAGAGTTGTACCTATGTGCGCATGCTCACAAACACATGTGTGTAGATGGGTGGTGTGAGTGCACATATGAAAACATTGTGTGATTGCACTTATGTAAAATACTTCACAAAGTCAATATATGTCAATTCCATTGTTAACTAAATTTATGTCAATAAGCACAAAATGGAAGATATTAGGTACACACACACACACACAGAGCAACTGGAGTCTTTTATGGACTTCATACAGATTTAACAGAATAGTGACAAAATATATACCTAATCAAATTCACAGTATAACAACAAAGAGTATTGTTGAGGGTATTGGGCAAATATAACATACATTTCTTTTCAAGTTCTATTTTATTTTCTATTTGAGACAGGGTCTCACTTTAGCCCAGCCTGAGCTCAAAACTGCTATGTTTTGAACTCCTGATTCTCTTGTCTCTATATCCAGCACTGAGATTAAAGGCATGTGCTGCCACACCAGGCTTTATGAGATACTGAGGATTAAACTCCAGTACCTTGAATGCTGAGTGGGCACTCTTCAATGAGTTACATTCCTGCACCCCAAATATTATATCATTTCTTTTTGTGAGTCTGGTTCTAGACCCTGAGCTTTATACATACCAAACAAATGTTCTTTCTTTAAGCAATTTTCCCAGGTCAAATTTATAATACAGCAATGGGCACACAGGGGTATTAGTAAGGAAAAATACGAGGTTTCCCATGCACTCACTTCAGACAAAATCAAAAGGTTGGCAATGTGATTGCAGGTAAGGAAGACCCAGTTTATCATGAGGTTTCCAGAGAGTGTAGTTCATTTGAAACTTCAGGAGCCCAGAAGTTAGTCTGAAATGTGTCTAGTCTAGTGGCCACCACAAATCTTTTAGAACAAGGGACTCAAATCCCAGTTCCTGCCTGGAGCTGGGGCATGGGTCTGACCCATGGAAGATTTTACTGCTCCCTGTTAGTGGTTCTCAAGGACTGAGTTCACTGACAACCCCCTCACAGCACAGTGGGAAGTGTAAATGCCCCCATAAATCTTCACAGCCTGCAGAGGAGCAGCCAGCCATGCAGGAATCAGAAAGATTCCACCAGCTGATCTCACGCACATTTTTCTTATACATATTTTACAATAAGACATCATGGTTCCTGGGAGATTCAGCCTAATAGCTGGTTAATTCGGCAGGGGTTTGCTTCTTGAGTAATTTTTATTGTTAGCCAAATGTGACCAAGTCCCTGGAAAGCATGGTGCCCAGGCAAAAATTAGCCAGGGCTGTTCAAGGGAGTGTGTGTGTGTGTGGGGGGGGGTGCAGGGGGAGTACAAGGTTAGCCCTAAGGGGAAAGGGGAGCCGCCCAGACAGCTTGCTTCACAACCTGAAGTATGGTCTGTCCAGTACTTTACCTCTTGGAGGACGCCTGCCTTCCTGCCATTGGTGTGCAGAGAGTGAATAGACTCGCCCAAGAGTTGCATAAGTTATTGTTGGATTTCCCCAGTTCTTCCTGTCCTGGGTATATGTGCACGCCCTCTAAGTGACTGAATGTCTTGGACAGCTTCCACATCTGTGCTGGGACATTGGCAGTAGCCAGCAGAGCAGGAGGAGAGCTGGGGGGAAGGCGGGGACGGGGGTGGGGGGTGGGGAGTGGGGCTCCTCTCTTCCTGTTGTGAAGATGGTGGCACTAGGACATAGGCTGAGCCAGTCACAAGTGCAGTACTTTCCACTCAGGGTAGGGCTGGGTAGGAAAGGTGTGGAACCCACTATGGAGGCTCACAAGTGAGGGGTCTCACCATCACAGCCAGCTTCTTCAATTGGGCAGGAATTGCCTTCCTCCCTCAGGGAGGTGGCATGTCTAAAACAGAGCCTGACTAATTCATTCTGCAATAATGCATGATCTGTGTGTCACATCCATTTCACAAGTCCCTTGGCTTAGTGAATGGATGTCCCTGAGATTTGACACCAGTCTGTGGCTGAACTCTGTCCCCATCCCAGGAAAGAATCCCATGGGGAAGAGATCACTTTCCCTGTCACCCTTTCAGCCACCGAAACTTGAAGTTATAAATTATCTCTGTGTACTTGGTTGAATAATGTCTCTCCAAAATTCATGTTCACCTAGAATTTCAAAATGTGACTTTTTTTTAGAAACTGAATCTTTGTGAACAGAATGATCATCATCTTGCGGTTTGCAGGTTGAGTGCATGCCACACACTGTGTCCTGTTGGGAAATAAAACAGTACCAACTAGGAAAAGAACCTGGCTAGACCTTGGAAGATCATTTTCATTCAAGCAGACAGAACTTACAACATTTGCTCTAAAGGCAAGCATTATAGATGATGATTTTGAAGTAATTAACATTTTAGACCCAGGCAGATGGTTTTCTATCTCTCCAGTTCACCGAACCAGACTAGTGCTCATTCTTGGTTCATGACATGTTTTCATCTCTGATTCATGTGTAGCCTGTATTATAAAACCATGTTATAAAATTCAGAGTCACCAGCCAACCCTAGAGCCTGGGTACTGATAATAAGCCACAGCAACCCATTGTCTTTCCCTGCCCATCCTTGTATATAAGCACCCAGGAAGCTCTGTTCTCAGTTCTTAAAGCAGTGCTTTTGTGGTACCTGCATCTGTGTGGTCACACCTAAGTGGTCTGGCATTCTGGCCATTTCTTCAGCATGACCAAATGCTATGCTCTCTTGTCTGCTGCAAATAGATACACTGAGCCACCTTTGCTCTTCCTCAGAATGCCAAGCACAGCTCTACCTGCTGTGTGACAAGCACCCTGCTGTCTGCCATCCCCATTCTTGGAGTGCTCTTTTTCAATGGGATGGAGCCATCTAGGTTCACAGTCTCTGAGCCTACTGTCCAAAATAGTTCCTGGAATTTTCTATGGGATAATTAGGCATAGTTATTGTTGTTGGGTCCTCCTACTGTACTGTAAGCTTTGGAAGAGTGGGGATCTTTACATTTTTTAAATGATTTTACGTGCATGGGTGTTTTGTATGCATGTATGTCTGAGCATCACATGTGTGCCCAGGGCCCATGGAGGTCAGAAGAGGCTGTTAAATCCCTTAGGACTAGAGTCACAGACAGTTGTGAACTGCCTTATGGGTTCTGGAAATTGAACCTTGGTCTTTAAAAATAGCAGCCAGTGGTTTTAACTGCTGAGCCATCTCTCCAGAGCCAAGATGCCCTTTCTATTTTCTTCCCTTCCCTTCCCTTCCCTTCCCTTCCCTTCCCTTCCCTTCCCTTCCCTTCCCTTCCCTTCCCTTCCCTTCCCTTCCCTTCCCTTCCCTTCCCTTCCCTTCCCTTCCTTTCTTCTTTCCTTCCTTTTTCCCCCTCTAAGAAATGGTTTCACACTGTAGCTCAGACTGGCCTGGAACTCACCATGTAGCCCAACCTTGCCTCAAATTTGTGGGTCTCCTTCTACCTCACCCTCTGTCTGCTGAGATTAGAGGCATGAACCTCCATGCCAGGCAAGTCTTGTCTATTACTACTCAAAGCCCCGGTACTCAGTACATAGTTGGTACTAATAAATTAACTCGCACATTTTCTCCTAATGAACCATCATCTTTTATATATGCACCTTCTACCTGCCGTAACAGGCTGGATAGGAAGCTGAAGAGAGGCTTATTTTCCTTCTGGAGTTTAGTTTTTTAAAACCCTGGAACAAAAACACCCCATTCATTAACATGGCCTGGGTGTGCACATGTTGTCACAGTTCTGTGGGAGCAAAGGAGAATTTTCCTGGTGGAGAGGACACTGGCTTAAATCTTGATGGGTGATCAGACTTCAGCCAGCAGCAATTATAGGTACAGCCATGCCGGAGAAGGAGTAGAAGAACAAAGCAGAGGCAGGGACAGAACCATGTGTAGCATCTCTCTGGACTGCAGACAGTGTATGGAATGAAATGAGAATGAAACTGCACACAGAGGGAGAAAACAGGTCATGAAAGTCCAGGGGTGACCATTCCCTGCTAAGACCTGGGGGAGCACTTACCCAGCAGGAGAGCAGTCGTCTGGAGTCTGTGTTGGGCTGCAGGGTAGAGGCTAGGATAGAAGAAGGGAGAGTAGTCTAAGGTACTTTAGGAGCTGAGTCTGATTCTCACGATGCAGCGAAAGAGCTGCCAATCAGAGCCTGATGGATTCTGAGGGGATGTAAACAAGTTTTGTTGCAAACACAAGCTGAGTTATGGGTCTCTGTGTGATGTGTGGATGACCCAGAGTCGCTCAGTGGGCTAATGGTACCTATCTGTTTCACATCACATCTGCATGCATGGACATTTATGAATGTAGTTTGATAATGAGGACTTAACGATGGTCTTCAGTGTCCATGAGGATCCATTTTAGGACTCCTTGTAGGTCCCGACGTCTGTGGATGCTCAAGCATAATATGCACATGTGACTTACGTACATCCTTCTATATCCTTTAAATCATCTCCAGATGACTTGTAACAGCTGATACAATGTAAATACTATGTAAATGGTTGTTATGCTAAATTGCTTTTGGAATAGTGACAATAAAAATCTGTACATGTTCAATATAGGAACAATTATTTATGAATATCTTCAATTCATGGTTGGGTGGCTCCTCAGATGGGGAATGGGGGGCTGGGTAGGAAACCTTTCAGAAAGTCCTTCTTAGAGCTCACCTGTGAGTGAGGGAGAGTCCGACGAGAACTTAGACTTTAGCCCATTGGGAACAGAGTGGTATAACAGCTGGGCACTCTCCCTTTGTGCCTAGCTCATGTGTCTTGGGCAGGGGAGGACTTTAAACTGCTCAGTTCCTCGTGGAGCTTATGCAGAGTGGCAGTGCTGGGCAAGGTTCAGTGCCAATCAGGCTCTTCAGGATAAAGGTTTGCAAGAATCCTGGGGCTGACTTCATCCCCAGTTCCTCCATTATGGCTTCATCAATGGGGGCCTATGGTCTCATTAAGAAAATTGGCTCATTCAGTAATTTATTTGTGCCAGGCACTCTGTCTGCCCTTCTATCTCCATCCTCAAATCATTTCGCACTCTTGCTCATATCCTGCCAACCAGTAGGCCCTGGAAACAGAAACCCAGTGGAGACGGAGGTAGCCCTCAGAGGGACAGGAGAGACAGTATCGAAGTAGAATCCACTCATGGCTGGTGGGCACGTAGGTAAGGAAGAGGAAGTGAAGTCCTGGGAAGCCACAGAGGGTGTGTAGAATGGGGGTAACCCAGGCTACAGCCCTGTAAAGGCCAGGTGTGAGGAGGATTTCTTGCTTGACCTGGCTCTTCAGCAGTTTGCCAGGTCGTTGGCTAGCTCACTTAGCTCTAATGGCCCACACTATTGTGTGCCACACTATTGTGTGCGTGCACTTCTTTTTTTTAGAAGGGACCCAGACAAAGGCATAATCCCAGAGCACTTATATAATCAAACACACGGACTTTTGTCTCAAGGTCATCTGTATGCAAATAATAAATTTGGAGCAGTTAAACAAATCCCTTGTAACCCCTCAGGACCTGAGTCTGTCTTTGTAATTGCCAGGGTTGTGAGAAGGTAAACCTAAAGGATCCGCCTTCTTGGGGATGGGGGTAGGGATTCCACTCAGGCACTTCTTCCCAGGTGGGCAACACCTGGCTTTGACTGCTCTCAACTCGCTAAGAGGGGGTTCTGCTGGGGTGAGGAGGGGCTGCTGGAGAGCAGTAGGAAGGGAAACAGAGGAGCAGGCACATGGCATCCTTGGGTGACTTGCAGGTACTTTCCTTCACAAAGGGCACAAGTACCTGACATCCCTGACCCACAGATGTGAGTAAACACAGAGAGGAAACAACAGAGGAAAGAATCATTCTAAGTAATTCCAGGGAGCTGTTTCCCTGGCCAGCTGCTATAGCAGAGCCAGCACACTTCAAAGACTCTCCAGTCGCCTGTCAGCTGCAGAATTGCTCTCAGTTGAGGTAAAATATTGCTGGAATGGTGAATCATAAGTGTTGGAAGGAGGAGGTGATAGTGCTAAGCCAAGGGAGGAAAGGAGATGCAGAGTGATACCCCAGCAGGGAGGCGTGCTTACGGAGCAGTGGGATCATTTTGGCCAGAGCCTAGAAGGTAAAAATGTCCTAAGAGGCAAGCTGATGTCTTCTGGCTGAGAGATGAAAGCTGGTGAGTTTGGAAGGTTGTCACGACCTATTTTAAGAGGCAGCCATCCTCCAAATGGATACGCAGTCACCAGTGAGTGAGGATTGCAATGTGGGTGAAACAGTGGAACCGCACAAGTGCAAGCTTGTCAGTTTCTGCTCTTTCCTCCCAGAGGTTAAAGATGGCCAGGGCAAAGAGAGGCCAATCCAGTACCATCCGAGGACCTGAGGATCGTAGGCGACAGGTCCTTTGGACGTTCACTTGTCCCATTGTATTTTAGATATTTAGAGATCAACACCAGTCTGCACCCATAGAGTCAACTGATGAAAGGATGGACAAGGAGACGTTAGGCGGAAAGGTGGCCCAGAAAATGCTTTAGAAAGCGCAGAGAAAAGAGCCTGAGCAGGAACACATCTAATGCACCGGAAAAATGTTTAAGGTAAAAAAATGACAATACAATGCTCAGCAAGACTCTGGGCATTTTCAACCAAGATGAAGAGAAGGAATAGCAGGGTGATGAACGTGATCACGTGAAATTCCCCCAGATGAGGGACAGTGACCACTAGTCACTTCCACTGGGGAAATTTCATTGTAATTTGTAGGGTGTGGACTATGGAGTCTCTCCCCAGCACTAGGGTGCCGATGGCTTGATAGGACACCTTCACTCTGGAGCAGCAGCACTCCGTGGGAAGGACTTGGTTCCCAAGGATTCATTTCAGCCTCTGACGTATCCCTTCTCTTCTCTATCAGCTCTGGTCTGTTTTTTCTTAAGTCAATTTTCTCTTGAAGTCAAAATGATGGATTTAGTGATGTCACCAAGAGTCAGAGGACTTTAATGATGTCAGTCACTTTTGGTAAGGCTTAGGTCTGAATGATGAATGTAGTGGTACTTGGAACAGAAACATGGGAAGGGTCAGAGGCACTGGAAGTGCAGGGTGTGTAAGACTCTCACCTCAGTGAGGGCCCAGATCCACTGGCCAGCATCACTGAGGTGAAATCTTCTGGGAAGTGTTTTGTGAAGGTACAAAGAAGCTGTGTTCTAGAGGTAGCCAACTTTATACTTCATGCTTCAGCTGGACTTGGTAATGTGTGAGAATTGCTCAGGTGTTACTGGTCTTCAAGGCATGAAGGGGCCAATGAGAGCAGTTGAGGCTTGGACCTGTGAGGAAGGTCCACAGCTGCAGCTGCAGTTGATGGCCCAGGACTAAAGGAGCCATGACAAGAAGTTGAGGCTTGGCACTGTGATGGAAATCTATGAGAGGCTATTGGTGAAGCTAGTTTCAGTAGAAGACTCTAGCAAACTGGAGATGCCAGTACCATGGGATAATCACCAAGAACAGTAGCAAAATGATTGGGTGGTGGTGGCTACACTGTGCTGCAGAAGACCTAGGAAGGAAGTCCTCAGAGCTTCCGGTAAGAGAGGAGATGGATGGTAAGGCTTCTCTGATAAGCATCCCTCCGCACCCCTGTCAGAAAGCAGTACTTTGGGGGGGGGGGTAAGGCAAGCACTCTATACACCTCTAGACCACAGTCTAAGAGGAACATGACTCCTCATTTTGTCCTGTTGTGTTCTTCTGGGGGGAGTGTTTCCCTGGGCCAGGCTCAAATTTCACCTGCTCTCAGGTGGGGGACACAGGAGGTCATTTCAAAAGGGTGAGTCAGATGCCTCAACTCCCTAGGCCAGGCCCTAAAGGCATAAGATGTTTGCACTAGAAGTGACATTCCTACACAAATTGGGAAAAGATCTTTACCAACCCTACATCTGATAAAGTGCTAATGTCCAATGTATACAAAAAACTCAAGAAGTTTGTCTCCAGAGAGTCAAATAACCCAATAAAAAATGGGGGTACAGGGCTAAACAGGGAATTCTCAACTGAGGAAACTGGCTCTAAAGCACCTAAAGAAATGTTCAGCATCCTTAGTTATCAGGGAAATGCAAATCAAAACAACACTCAGATTCCACCTCACATGGGTCAGAATGGCTAAGATGAAAAACTCAGGGGACAGCAGATGCTGGAGAGGATGTGGGAAAAAGGAACACTTCTCTATTGTTGGTGGGATTGCAAGCTGGTAAAACCACTCTGAAAATCAGTTTGGCAATTCCTCAGAAAATTAGACATAGTACTACCTGAGGACCCAGCTATACCTGGGCATATACCCAGAAGATGCTCCTACATGTAATAAGGACACACGCTCCACTATGTTCACAGTAGCCTTATTTATAATATCCAGAAGTTGGAAAGAACCCAGATGTCCTTCAACAGAGGAATGGATACAGAAACTATGGTACATTTACACAATGGAGTACTATCCAGCTATTAAAAACAATGAATTCATGAAATTCTTAGGCAAATGGATGGAACTAGAAAGTGTCATCCTGAGCGAGGTAACCCAGTCACAAAGGAACGCACATGGTATGCACTCACTAATAAGTGGATGTTAGCCCAAAAGCTCAAAATAAACAAGTTACAATTCACCCAATTCACCCAGCACAGGAAACTCAAGAAGGAGGACTTAAGTGAGGGTGCTTTGGTTCCTCTGAGAAAGGGGAATTCACCCTATAAACAGTCACCAAACCCCAACACTACTATGGTCGACAAGAAGTTTATACCAAAAGAAGCATGTCATAGTTGTCTCCAGAACGGCCCTGCCAGAGCCTTACAAATACAGAGGCAGATGCTAGCAGACAACCATTGGACTGGTTGTGGGGTCCCCAATGGAGGAGCTAGAGGGTGGTCCAGAGGAGCAGAAGGGGCTTACAGTCCCATAGGAAGAACAATAATTTTGGCCACCCAGATGCCCCAGGACTCCCAGGGACTAAACCATGAACTAAGAGGTACACAAGGCTCCAGCCAAAAATGTGGCAGAGGAATGCCTTGTTTGGCATCAGTGAGAGGAGAGGTCCTTGGTCAGGTAAAGGCTCAATAGATGCCCCAACAAAGGGAAATCAAGGGGGGGGGAGGGAGGTGGGAATGGGTTGGGTAGAGGGGAATATACATAAAGGCAGGGAGAGGGAGGAGGGATTGGGGTCTTAAGGGAGGGGTGAAATTGGGAAAGGTTTTACCATTGGCAATATAAATGAAGACAATATTCAAGAAAAAAAAAGAAAAAAAAGAAAAACAGTGGGGGAAGGGGAGGGGGAAGGAGAAGGGGAGGGGGAAAGGGAGAGGGAAGAGGGAGGGAGAGGAGTGAGAAGGGGGAGGAGGAAGGGGAGGGAGAGGAGAGGGAAGGGGGATGGAGAGGGGAGGGGAAGGGAGAAGAAGGAGAGGGGAGAGGGGAGGGGAAGGAAGAAGAAGGAGAGGGGGGAGGGGAGGGATAGAGGGAAGGGGAGTGGAGGGGGAGTGGGGAAGAGGGTGGGAGAGGGGAGGAGAAGGGGAGGGAGAAGGAGAGGGGGAAGGGGGAGCAGGGAGGGGGAGAGGGAGGGGGAAGGGGAAGGTGGATGAGGAAGTGGGAGGGAGAGGGAGAGAGGGAGAGGGGAGGGGAAAGAGGGAAGGGGGAGGGGGAAGTTGGGGGGAAGGGAGAGGGGAGGGGGAAGGGGAGGAGAGGGAAAGGGAGAGAGGGAGAGGGGAGGGGGAAGGGGAAGGGGAGGGGGAAGTGGGAGGGGGAAAGGGAGAGGGGAGGCGGAAGGGGGAGGAGAGGGAGAGAGGGAGAGGGGAGGGGGAAGGGGGAAGGGACAGGGGGAGGAAAGGGGGAGGGAAGGGGGAGGGAGAGGGAGAGGGAGAGGACTCAGTGGCTAAGAGCCAGGCTGCTCTTTCAGAGGATCTTGGTTTGAATCCAGCACCCACATGGCAGCTCATAACCACCTATAACTCCAGTTCCAAGGGGTCCAGTGTCCTTTTCAAATCTCTGTGAGCACCAATCATACAGTTATTCTTGCAGGCTAAGATTTTGTTAATAACAGTTTTTAATTGGCTCATTTTTAAAAAATAAGAATTTTAAAAAGAGCATTATAAACATTATTATTGTTCTTTTTTCCAACTTCTTGTTTTGTGTAAATTGTTTTTATTTTTTGTAATTCAGTTATATAAGTATTTTGACATTAGTTTTCCTCTGGGAAAGTCCTTATGGGAATTAGTGTATTTCCTGGATTTTTCCCAATTGATATCTTAAAAATTGACTCAAAGAGTTGTTTATGAAATGTTTTAAAGTCAAGACAGAGCTTCTCTGTACAAGCTCGGAAGCCCAGGGTTCTGTAGATCTGAAGTTGCCATAGCTTTCCATTAGACTCAAGATAGGGCAAGGCTGGGGTAGTTGAAGGAAAATAGACTTCTCTGGACTTTTTCATCTTTTAGAAACGTCTCACTTTCTTTGGTTCATAGCTCCTTCTTCAGTCTTCAAATCAGCAGAGCTGCATTTCTCTGACCTCTCCCCTCTACTGTTCCCTCTGGTCGTGTTGGTGATAGAAGCAACCCTAGAGTTTCTTTGGTGGTGGTGGTGGTGGTGGTGGTTGTTTTCTGTTTGTTTTGAAAATGAGATCTGAAAATGGAACAAGACTGGCTTGTTCCAGATCCTCCAGGGCTGCCTCAGCTTCCAGGAGTGTTGAGGTTAGAAGTATGAGCCATGGTACTAAGGACATATTCAATTAGATTAGATCCACCCAGCTAATTCAGACAGGCCTCTGCAGCTCAAGGCCCTATACCACATCCTCAGAGTCTCTGTGGGGCTTAGGAGGCAGACTGACTAACAGCCTATGTTCACAGCTGTGGCTCAGCAGTGTGAGCCCATGAAGAGTCCAGGAGATGGTGAATGGGAGGAGGGAGTGTGGGAGATGGGTTAGCATCCTTGCCTATAAAGCTCTCTGAAGGGAGATCACAGATATAGACATATACAAGCAAGGTAAAGATGTCTGTTTCCTTATCTGAAGCCCCTCTTCACGTGACCCCTGCACAGCCCCCGTGACCTCTGTCCTTACTCAGGGCTTCTTTGAGAACTGCAGTATCATTTGGTTTCCTGCCTACATTAGTTATGGTTCTTGTCACTGTGACAAAGCACCTGACAGAGGAGACAGGGTTTATTCTGGCTCATGATTTATGGCAGAGAAACTCAGGGACACGGGAACATGTGGCAGAGCCCAAGACAGGAAGAGTCAGCAACTGTACACTCCCAAGGGTCTACCTCAGTCACCCTCTTCCTCCTGCCATGCCCTCCGGACTAAGGCTTCTACAGCCTCAAGTCAGCACCACCACATAGGGGGCAGGGGTTCAAACAATGGCATCTTAGATTCAAGCCTGCAGAGCCATGGTCTGATATGAAGACCCCTTATAAGTTGGTAAGGAACTTTGTACCATCACGTGACTTCTCAGTGACTGGAGACTTTCCTGGGTCATTTCAGGAAATGATCCTTGGTGGCTGGCTCCTCTAGCCTTATCAAACTGAGTCTTTCTTAATTTTCTGCTTAAATTGATGTCTATGTATGTATGGATATGGATACTGATTATCTCTATCATCATTATCAACTACCTTTCTTTCCATCCATCTCCCTATCCATCACCTAGTCACTTATATGTATCTGTCTCTCAGCCATAGCTTCAGACAACGCACTGTTTTACTGATCATATGATCTGGGCTTACTTGCTTCCCAAGAACCTCTAAAAATGTATTTCTGAAGCTTGATCTAATTTTTTCTAAGTTTTTTTCCAAGAGAAGAACCAGAAATTCCCTACTGTAGACAAATCTAGGAAGGGACCATTTCTCTCTGCTCCCCCATTATTGAACACATCTTCCACAGGAGTCTTAGAGAGGTTTGTCACATAGCCTGAATCCCTGCTGGACTGAGGAGCTGAGTCCCTCTGACTCAAACTTGTGTTTCCTCCACATTGCAGTGACTATCACTGCTCCCTAGGGAACACATGCACACATGCACACACAAACACACACACACACACACACACACACACACACACACACACACACACAGATGCATATATACTTACATATCTACTTTTAAAATAGCATAACAGATAGGCATTAAAGCCATACCTAATGAAACACCAATTCTCTGTGCAGACAGAATTGCCAGGAGGATTTCACAGATAAGGCAAAGAAAGGGATGTCAGGATTGGAGCCACTGCATTGTCTGCCTGTACCATGGGGCCACACACATCAACGTTCTTTAGCACAAGCCGAGAACTTCCAAGCATTGCTTCCCATTTGACACACATCTCCAGAGTCTGAGGATGCCTCCCAGGGAGCACAGCTGCCCGTGAGATGGATTCTTCCTCTCAGCTGACTCTGCAGAGCTAAACTCACCGGTGAAGCCTGTTGGAAAGCCCCAACTGGCTGCCAGGTCATCTGAGAATTCCAACTTCTACTCTGCTCTTAGAGCCGCTACCTGGGGTGACATGGATGCAACTCAAGCCTTCCTGAGAGTCCCTTCCTGTTCCTTCATGCTGTTTCTGTTGCCTCCTAGGGTTTGAGCCACACAATGAGCAGGAAGGCCATTGAGAAGCAGACTCTGGGGAGGCAGCTTCTGCATTTTAGTTTAAGAACAGACAGGTTGCTATTTTTAGCTTTGCATGGGAAAGTCCAAGGAAGTAGAGGGAGCATGGGTTACTCAGAAATCCCTTTCTGGGAAGCTGCCATCTTAGCTGATACGGACAAGAGAGGTGGAGATGTCTCTGACATTCTGATGACACCACGAGACCCTACTGCCACCTCAGAGCACCTCATCTGGTAAGTCACCCATTCTTTGCCTGTTTTAGGCAAAGAGAGAGGGTGAGAAAGCAAGGGTGGGAGATTCATTGTTCTTTGAAAACAGAGAGAATGGATATGGTCAACGAGGAGTGTTGAGGCAGAGGCTGAGCATCTTGTCCAGAGGGACAGATGAGTGACGCTGGAGGACCTGCTTATGGGCCTCGAGCAGGAGAAGATGGCTCATCACAAAGGTTGAGCAGCAACCACGGGTAACAGACGGAAGCAAGTGTGGACACGAGAGGCAGAAGTAGGCCTAATGACTGGGTCTTACCGTGGAGCAAGAGGAAGTTTGTTTGGGCAGGGCCCCAAAAGACAGATTATGTAGCCAGCCAGGCACAAGCAGAGAGAGCTTGAGAGGCATTGTGAGGTCAGGGAGCCTGTGGGCAGGAACTGTGTCAGCTGATGAGCTAATGGAGGCCTGAGAGTAACAGAAGAGCCGATGATGAGGAGGGTCTGTCCTTCGAAGAAAGGGTGAGTGTGGGCTTCAGTCCCTCTGTGATATTATTATCCCTGAAGGCGCAGGCTCAGGATCACTGCCCCATCTGTCTGTCTCAGCTTCCCAGCCACATGCTGCAAGGGCAGCTGTGTCCTGTCTGCAGTGAGCATTGCACTCTCTGGAAACCTTGTGATGTCCTGTGTTAGGGGCGATGCTACCTTAAGATAGGGATATATGAAATGTTTCCTTTGGGAAACACCGGGCACACCAAATGAGGGCTGCTGACCTTTCACTGCCCTGTCTGTTTTTCCTTTAGATTAAATAGACACACCCTAAATGCAACCCACTCTCCCTGAGAGCATTTGAAAAGCAGCCACATTCTTGGGGAAGTTGGGATAGTATCACATGTGAAGCTTCCCTGACACTCAGCAGAGAACCCTCATTGGCCCAGGGGAAGTGTGAGGGCTCAAATCACAAATGCTCAGAAGTCTTTGAAATCTCCCTGGGCAGCTGCTCTCTCTCAGATGTGAGATACTGAACATCGTTCAGAAACAAACTAACAAACACATACATACCTTTAGGGGGCTTAGAGAGATGGCCCAGCAGATAGGAGTATGCAAGTTCAGTTCCTAGCACCCACCTATAGGAGTTCCCGTCACCTGTGTCTCCAGTTCCTTCAGAATCAATGCCTCTGGCCTCTACAATGTCTCTGGTCTCATGTGTACAAACCTGTCTGTACACACAATTTAAAAATAATAAAATTCATTCTTTAAACAACCCTTTGGGGGTTGGAAGTTATTCTTAGCATATGTCCTTTACTCTGATGATTATTAAGAGTTTTGGGATAGGATGGGGGATGGGCTTACTTAGTAAGTAGCCCAGGCTGGCCTTGAACTGGTCACCTCGTGATCCTCTTGCTTTGGTTTCCTAAATTCTGCAATTGGGCACTACCACACCCAGCCTCTGATCACAGCTTTAATGAAAACACTAGGTGTGTGACAACTGAGGAAAGGCATGACCAGACGAAGCCTTTGTAGCAAAGTGTTATTGCTTCTGCTATGAACTTTGGGGACACTGCCATAAGCTGGCCTCCTTGGCTAGAAGGACTCGAGATGAGGCTTCTTGGGCAATGCTGGTTCTTTTCCCCATCTTTTCCTTTTTGTATAGGTGTTCCCAGCAAAACAAGCAGGGGTCTGAAGCATGGGATCAGCATGGAAAGCTGTTAGGCAAAGGGGAGACTGGAGCAAAGCCCTGCAGAGGCCTCGAGGGGACATGAAGGGCACATGACTAGGTTGTCCTGCTCAGGGGCTAAGTAATGGAATAGTTTTCTCCTGCATATGAGCCTGCTTCTGGACTGCCCTGCAGCTGCAGATTCTGACAGTTTCTGGGCAGGTGTGGTGGGCCGTGTGACTTCTGAGAGCAACCTCCACAGAGGACACTGACAGCTCAGGGGAGAAAGTGCCAGCCTGTGTCTGGTGCAGCAGACACTCACCAATCCAGCAATGAGACAGCTTGGGCCTCTTTGCGACTCTTATGTCGCTTAATGTCTCCAGAAGTGTCTCCTTTGCTTCAAGATACAAAGAGATGCCAGTTACACGGATAAAGAAATGGCCAACGCAGAGGTGTTGCTAGCTTTGTTTGACATTGCTGTCTCGTTGCTATGCTAGGATGCAAGGTGGTTTGGACTGGCTGGAGTTGTGTGCTTCCTCTTTAAGAGAATTCAGCCGCGTTAGGATACCCAGCCTTCTCCGGTTTTGTGGGAGTGGTTTGAGGCGTTTCTGCAGCTCTTCTCTGTGAGCATTCTCTCTTAGGCCACACCTCTTTGTCTGCTTGCCTTCCTTGCCTCTGTTGTGTCTGCTTTCAAGCACAGCCTCTGAGGCAACTCATCATCCAATCCTGCATACTCTGTCTTAATTAGATTACTGTGGCATGGCCAAAAGCAACTTGGTGAGGAGGATTTATTTTAGCTTATAGTTCCAGGCTACACTCTGTCACTGAGGGAACTCAGAGCAGGAACTCAAGCAGAGCAGGAACCTGGAGGCAGGAGCTGATACAGGGGCCATGAATGGGTGCTGCTTACTGCCTTTCTCTTCATACCTTGCTCAGACTGCTTCCTTATAGGCCCCTGGAACCACGAGCCCAGGAGTAGCACTGCTTGTGCTGAGCTTTACCCTCCCATCCTCCATATTAATCATCCATCAAGAAAATGCACCACAGGCCAGTCTGGTGGTGACATTTCTCAAATGAGGTTCCCACTTCCAAGATGGTTCTGGTTGATGTCCTGCATCTTTCCTCATACCACCATTCCCTAAGCATCATGGATAATCCTGACAGGCAGCCCAAGAGGACTTAGAATCACTTGGAAGACACCCCTAGACATACTAGAGAGAGTATTTCCATAGAGATTTACCTGGGGAAGGAAACTCTGCTAAGTCTGAGTGGTACTATTACATAGGCTGCAATCCTGGGTGTGCTGTGTTAGAGAGCAGAGGCTTGTGGACTGTCAGTACTCATCTACTTCCTGTCTGCAGACTCAGTGTGGCCAGGGGCTCATGTGTGCTGTGCTTCCCTGTCACGATGGACTGTACCCTCCCAAACTATGAGCCAAAACAATTCTCCCTTAGCTGCTTTTATCAGGTGCTTTTATTGTTTTAGCAATGAGAAAAGTAACGATTCCACTGTTTTCTCCAACTTGCTCTCTAGCCAGCCACTTGACACCTATTGTGTATCTATTATTGTTTCCAGTACTAAGGTATAAAGATAAATAAGAAAGGTACCATTCTGCCTCTGTGGAGCCTGTGGTCCCAAGTGGAATGTAAATTAAGCGTGATAACAGTGTTACTAGCCAACGACATGGTGTCAAGTTCTCAGTGCAGGGTACAGTGGGAATGAATAAATGGGATCCCATCAAGACTTGGTAGGCCAAGTATGTGTCCCAGAAGAAAACCATTTAGATGGAAACCCAGAGGCTGACACAGCAGGAGGCTGGTGAGAGGTGGGCATGGTGGGAGGTGTTCCAAATGGCAGATGCCAAGGCCAAAACAGTAAGAAAAACAACATGTAATGATGAACTTGGAAGATGGCAGAGGTGGGACGGAAGGAGTACTGAAGTTTTCAAGGGTGGGTCTGGAGGGGGTACTGAGGCTGGCAGGGGTGGAGCTGGAGGGGTACCGAGACTGGCAGGGGTGGGGCTGGAGAGGTACTTAGGCTGGACAACATGGGGGACTGTAAGCATCTAAGTTTCCACACCATAGCTTCTTTGCTTGGGGTCTTTGCAATGAACTGATATTACAGAGATCTAGATCTAGCACAGGAAGTCACACAGCTTTTCTAGCACATTTGAGGTTTTGATGAGTTCCAGGTGGCTGGCAGAAAGGGGAACCAGGAAAGTGCAAAAGGGGGGCGTGTCAGAGTATTGAGAGATACTGATGATAGGTGAAAAGAACCCCCCAAATCACCCCCAAAACCACAGAGTCCAGAGGAGGAATCCAAACATTTGGGAGCAACCAAGCTGAATGAAGGTAAGAGGCCCTTTGGGGCAGGCTAAGGGTGTGGCCACCTGGATCCTTGCCCATCTGTTAAGAGCCTGGCTGACTCCCCTAAGCAAAGTGGTCAGTGGACACCTCAGAACTGCGGTTTGTATTTATGGTTTTAATTAAATTGAGTTAACTGTAATAATTAGGGCTTCTGTTTGCCTTATTCACCAATCCAGAATGGCCCCTTTGAGCTGTCAGGCACAGCATGTCTGACTGCAGACCAAGGCTGTGTGTACTGGAGCTTGGGTTTCATGTTACCAACAGGGTAGCCTGATCCTCTGAGCTGAATTACAGTAATAGAAACTGAAATGACTTACTCCCAGCAGCCCCAAGACCCTGATATCATTTTGTTGCCTCTGTTATGTACCTCAAAGTCTTGTCCACACTCTGGGGCGAGTCCAGAATGCTTTGGGGCTCCAGATCAGAGAGCAATGAGACATGAGCTTGGAACTCAGGCCTCTCCCTTCCAAGCGTGGAGATCTTGAGCCAAAATTCTCACAAAACAGTCCTTAATCCATACCCTGGGAATGGTAGTGGTAACTTAAAGGTCTCAGATGGGAGTGCCAAAGGGATACTGAAACAGATTGTTGGGGGAAGATGTTTATTAAAAGTTATTGATAACAGATAGACAACGGTACAGCAGGGACTTCAAGGGAGTTCAGTCTTCAGCACTAGGGAAAGACAGCAAAGAGGAGACTCTACAGAGAGCAAGGGAAGCAAGGCCCAAATGGCAGAAGGAAGGGCATCTTCTTATGCTCTCTGAGCACAAACTTGCAAACAGGCGTTCTGATTCCCATGCAGGGTGCAGGGAAGAGATAAGAAGCAGGAGATCTGTCTACCAGTAATGGCACTGATGTAAACTCACTTCATCAGGTAAAGCTCCTGGCATCTAGAAGCCAGATTTCCCTGGCCACGATTGATGATTGGCTGTAGCCAGCTACAGAGAAACGTTGAGTTCCAAGCTGTGGCCAGGATTCACAAGGTCTCAGTAGTGTGTGTGTGTGTGTGTGTGTGTGTGTGTGTATAACTGTATGCTGTGCATGTGTGCCCTTGGGAAGCCAAAAAAGGAGACCAGGTTCTTTATATAACAAGACCACGTTTAAATAAATAAATATATGAATAGATAAATAAGAAAAGCCAAGGTTACCCACTGAACAAATGTGTATCAGTCAAGGCTGGACTACGTACCCTGGCACCCTGAGCCTTTTCTCTTAGCAATGTCTCTGCAACATTTTACATTTCAGTCCAACAAAGACATGGATTTCCTGCTTAAACTGAGCACTGTGGGATTTTACGAAGGTTAGGAACACAAACTCTAGTTATTGAATGTCCAAGTTCAACTCTTACCTCTAATCCTTAGTTACTGTGTGACATTTGGTGAGTTAGCTAATGTCTCTGTGCTTCCTTCTCATCATCTGTAGGATGGGATAGTAGCAGTGTTTGCTGAGGAGAGTGTCAACCATGACTTAATTCAGTTAAAGGCATTAATCAGGCACATGGAAATGATAGCTGAGATCATTACTTTTTATTTCACTAAGGTAGAGTCAACCTAACAGACTATATTAAGTTTTAGGATCAGATCAGGTGCCACAGTTAGTGGGGGGACAACATCTGACCGGGTGACTGTCACACGTGACAGTTGCTCCATGTGTGTATAGAAGTGTGTGCTGGATAGCTTTATGTCAGCTTGACACAGGCTAGAGTTATCTGAAGGAGGGAACCTCAGCTGAAGAGATGCCTCCAGAAGACCCAGCTATAAAGAATTTTCTTAAGCAGTGGTTGATTTGGGTGATTCTACTCCTGGGCTGGTGGTCCTGGATTCTATAAGAAAGTAGGCTGGGCAAGCCAGGGAGAGTTGCCAGTACACAACAACCTCCATGGCCTCTGCATCAACTCCTGCCTCCAGGAGTTGATGTCCAGGTCCTGATATCCTTCAATGATGAACAGTAATATGGAAGTGCAAGTCAAATAAACCCTTTTATCCCCAACTTGTTTTTTTCTTTTTTAAAGATCTATTTATTTACTATATGTAAGTACAGTGTAGCTTTCTTTAGACACACCAGAAGAGGGCATCAGATCTCATTACGGATGGTTGTGAGCCACCATGTTGTTGTTGGGATTTGAACTCAGGACCTTACGTGTCAGTGCTCTTACGCGCTGAGTCGACTTACCAGCCCTCCTCCCCATCTTGTTTTTTGGTCATAATGTTTTATCACAGCAATAGAAACCCTAGCTAAGACATAGTTACATGCAAAAAATGAAGGCACCAATATTCTATTGTGCTAAAAATGAAAAGACATAATTCACACTACTGATCATTTCCAAAGGAAATTCTTTTGACCTCAGATCATTACTAAGGTGCTAAAGAAGAACTATCTTGAAAGGTTAATGCTTTATTTTTAATGCTTTAAATAACTTCTAGATTTGAACCCGTTTGGTGGGAAAGGATGGACATCATGAAAATGGTTGGCTTTGCAACAGAAGAACAGGATCCTCCGTCGCTAGTTTTCCACAAACACCCTCACACTCAGGGGTAACTGGGAACTGGTGTTGACCATAAGCTTGTGGCTCCAAGAGTGGACAACATCTTTGTGTCTGTGCAGACTAGAGCTGCCTTTACCCCGTCACTGACAGCCAGGCCCCATGAATTTTTTTTCCAGGTCCTGTAGAAGACTTTCTATGGGCTCTGCCTGGGGACTCACTCAGAAAGCCCATAGAATGGGCTCGTCTTACATTGCATCTGAGAGAGGAAAGACATCTGGAAAGTGACAGAGGGCCATCCTCTCTCAACGCACAGGCTTCTTCTACCATTCTTAGAAGGGAAAACCACAAGAAAAAACAACAAAGAAAAAATTCTTTTTTCAAAGATTTGAGGGGTAAAAAGCAATGATCTGTGGTTGCTTTTGTTTCTTGTGGAATAGGCTCTTCATAGATCTTTAGTCCTCAGAGTTGGTGTGGGGATGCTGAGCCTGCGGCAGTGGGGCTTTCCTATCCCCAGTAGGCACTTAGGCTAGGGAGCGAGTGTGGTGGATAGACTCATAGGCTAAGAGCAGAGAAGATGTAGTCGGATCCTTGTTCAAAGAGACAAGAAGCTACAGAAAATAGAGCAAACAGCCCGGCCAAGGGAGATAAAGCCAGAGCAAAACCATGAATGGAAGTCCTTAGAAAGCTGCCCACAATACCTTCTAAGCCTTAGGTCAACCCCAGAAACTCTTCAGAGATGTAGCTGTCACCAAACCCATTTTTGCAAGTACCAAAACTGGTCCACAGAGGTGATGCAGAAATGAGTCATCTGACCCTGGGATGTGGGTCAGAGTCCTGGCCTTGGATAGGAACTTCTCAAAGTGAAAGGAGGCAGGAACTTAAGAGCAGAGGTTGGCTGGAGTGCTCCAAATGTCACCTTCAACTCAACAATTTCTTCAAGGAAATCCAAGTCTCATTGTTCTTTGTCACCAAAGCAGCTGCAGTTCCTCGTTGGCCCTGCTCTCAGAATCTTCCTTTTTCACTTCCTCTTCCCCTTCCCAGCTGGTTTTCTTGTGATTACCAACGGACATGGAGAAATGAACTCAGAGAACTCCAGTGAGGGCACAGACTGTCCCTCTCCCTAAATGGCTGGCTCACAAGGTCAGGACAACATCCTACTGCAAGGACAGTCTCTGGGGAGCAGCAGCAGCGGGAGGAGGAGGCTTGAGCTTTCGGATGGGGCCAGCCTGGGGAAGCTACAGATTGTAGAGGGAACACAGGGGAAGGACAGGAGTGCGGTCCAGAGTCGACCTCCATGATGATAGGCACAGTTTGGAAGCTGCATCATCACGATCCTGCAATGTCATCTTTCTACCTTGTTTTGGAATGATTTGGAATCTAGTACCTTTCACTTATTATAAAATGACAAATGTCACAAACACACAGTCCTTCTTGTCAGTCTCTTGAGGGAAGGGGGGTGGGGTGGGGGAAGGAAGCTAGCCACATGTAACATTTCTGTGGTGTGTCCAGAAGAGCTTGTGTTCTTTCTCCCCACTTAGAATTAAGAATCACAATGTTAAGAGTGTGGAGTCCTCAGTTTTGAAATGATCTTTGCATCCAATTTTAGGACAGGAGAGATTACATTTCGGATTAAAAAATCTCAATGTAAAATCTAAGTTTCTTTTTCCAGGCTGCAATAGCAAAGTGGGACACCCCCTCCCCACCCCCCGCACGTGCTTTTAAAGGCTGTCTTCTACTCTAAGGAAAAGGTATACGGTCTGACCAAAGGCTTGAGGAAAATAAGACTGCTCATGCTGAGTCCAACATTCTAGAAAGAAGAAAGGCTTGTTGGAAGAACTGCAGACTGAATTTGGAAATAAAAGCTCAAGTTCTTAGAAACACCAGGAAACACTCACAGACCAGCACTGTCATCAGCTACATTTCTAAAGAAATAAACAATCTCAGAAAGCATAATAAAGGTAAATAAACTTCGCTGGGTTCTGGTGTTAGCTCTCTAGAGTGTCTCTAAGCTGTTTTCTAGTTAAGCGGAGTAATTTTCTTCTTGGACAAATGAGACAGGTTTAGAATTATAAAAAGTGGCTAGACCAGTTGGGGAGATCAAGGCACAAAGGTTTGATCAACCCCAGGCTGCTGGGGTTACCTGCCACCACTGAGAGACGGCCTATGGGGTCCCCCTGTCCCCCTGTCCCTCTTCTTTCATTGATCCAAATGTCTCCTCATTTGGAGACAAAAGTGGGCTTGTGATCCATCCCTGCTTTCCACACCCCCCTTCCCTATGGTGAAACCAAATGTCCAGACTTCTGCGACTTTCACGCGGAGACACTGTCGGGCCTCAGGCCCGTCCAGTCTGTGCAGTCGGCTCTGGCTGGACGGCCAGGTAAGCCATGCCAGGCTTGCAGGGTGGGGGTGGGGGGTCAAGTACAGGTTGCCAGGCGGTAAGGTGGCGGGGCGGGGGGGGGGGGTTGGGGGGAGGGGCAACGGGGGAGGGGCGGTGGGCTGCGCCCAGCACCCGCGGGGGTCGTCTTTGTAGAGCTCCGCTGGGAATGCAGGGCGAGTTCTTCCGTGCTGTATGTCTGTTAGCCTCGGGCAGCACGGCTACTTTGCTAATTGTGCTTCAGTAGGAGCAGCTGGACTGGAGGGAGTCCTTGGCCACCTGGACGTCCCCAGGTTCCCCATCTTAGCGCTGCACCAAGATCTCTTGTGGACCGCGTGCTGGTTTCTTCTTGTCATGTTATCTTTGGCTCAGGAGTAAACTTCACTACTCCTAAAAGTGGCTTCACCTGAAGGTTAACTCATCTCCCTGTGCAGCAACAGAAAGTGGAATCCTGTCCCTTCTTGTTGGGCATCCACAAGCCAGGACAGGTGGGAAGGGCGTGGCCATCCTGTCTGCAGCCAGCTTGGCGAGCACTGGTCTGTGCCCTTAACCTGCTTTCAGGTGTGTCCTAATCCATGAGGCTTTGGTGGGCCAGTGCACCAGGGAGCACTCCTTCACCCTTCATCCCTGGAGCATTTCCTTAGAGCACAAACCTCATGCAGAATCGCCCCAAACTCACAACCCTTAAAGCGTCATTCATCCCCGACATCCTTCAAGTCTAGCATTCCTCACCTGAGAAGAGGGGTGTTGTGTCCCTCGCTTGGAAATAAGTATTTTGAGACTGATTATACAAATGACAAAGATAAAAGCCTCTTGGAGCCATGGCAGTTTTGACTTTAAACATGAGGCAAGTTAACAAGGAAAGCATCAATAAATTCAGCCTAGGGCATGACCCAGCACTAAATTGTCTCTTACAGTGTCCAGATTCCGGCCAAGTTGTCAAACTGATGCCCCTCTTCTCCAGCGCCTCCTCAGTCCTCTCTCAGACTGAGTTGTTTTTCTTGGTTTCCTTTTGTTTGGCTGCCAAGCTGTCACTGTGCTACTTTCCCCCTATTTTCTAACTCTTTTCCAAGTTCCTTAGGCATGACCGAAATAACACAGTCACCACTTTGCTAGTCGCTAAATCGCTCTAGTTGCTTCCCTAGCAACTAAAAACCAGCTCCCTCTCAGAACGTCTCGTTCAGTGCCTGCCCCCTACACAAGCTGGTGAAAGATGGAAGGGCCGGCCTTAACTAAACACAAGGACTTGGAGAAAGCAGTTGGAATGAACACCATGGTGTTCTTTTCAGTCCCCTTCAGCACACAAGGCTGTATGGCATGCTGTGTAAGAACATCCCCAAAGAGCCATTTGACCCTCAGCAGGGAGTAGAGCAGAAGGAGCTAGCCCAGAGGCATGCAGTGTACCTAAGTAAATAATCCAGAGGGATTACACCATGTTGGAATAATGGGTGGATCAGCTGAAGCTGTCCAAGGATGCTTTTGTCTATATGATTACCAGCTACTTTCCTTCAGAGGCCATGGGTAAGCAGTTTGGGAGCTTGGAACCCTTTATGCAGAAGGAGTCTGTGTGAAGCACTGTGCTATCTTCCTGCTCTGACAGAGTTAGAAGGGAATCATGAGATGGCTACAAACACACCCCATGCTACTTTCCCACCGATATCTGGGAAATGAAGGCCATGAGATTGCCCTTTTCACTTAGCACACCGAGTAAGCCCTTTGTGGAATAAGTGATTCTAACGGCTCACTCGACAATGCTGATCACAAGAAGAAGATAATGAGGGTTTTCCCAAGGATGTGAAATTCTCATGGCATGACATCACTCTTTAGTATTTTTGAGAAAAATGTAACTATCAGCACTGTGCATGGTTACAGTGTGCTGAGCCTTTCATTCAATCCTTGCATAGATGATCTCATTTACCTCTTTCAAAGTTTCAGAGAAACTTAAATGGGAAGACTAGTTTCATAGTTGACGAAATAAAGGAGAGGTTCTCAGGGGAGGTTGTATGACTTGACCAGCATCACACAGCTGCAGAACCAGTGATGTTAGAAAACTGCTTTTGAGGCAGATCAATGGAACAGGATTGAAGATCCAGAAATGAACCCACATACCTATGACCACTTGATCCTCAACAAAGGGGCTGAAAACATCCAATGGAAAAAAGATATCCTTTTCAACAAATGGTGCTGGTTCAACTGGAGGTCAGCATGCAGAAGAATGAGAATTGATCCATCCTTGTCTCCTTGTACTAAGCTCAACTCTAAATGGATCAAGGACCTACACATAAAGCCAGACACTCTGAAGCTAATAGAAAAGAAACTGGGGAAGACCCTTGAGGACATCAGTACAGGGGGAAAGTCCCTGAACAGAACACCAATAGCGTATGCTCTAAGATCAAGAATTGACAAGTGGGACCTCATAAAATTACAAAGTTTCTGCATGGCAAAGGACACCATCAAAAGGACAAATCGGCAACCAACAAATTGGGAAAAGATCTTCACCAATCCTACATCAGATAGAGGGCTAATATCCAATATATATAAAGAACTCAAGAAGTTAGACTCCAGAAAACCAAACAACCCTATTAAAAAATGGGGTACAGAGTTAAACAAAGAATTCTCACCTGAAGAACTTCGGATGGCAGAGAAGCATCTTTAAAAATGCTCAATTTCATTAGTCATTAGGGAAGTGCAAATCAAAACAACCCTGAGATTTCACCTTACACCAGTCAGAATGGCTAAGATTAAAAATTCAGGAGACAGCAGGTGTTGGTGAGGATGTGGAAAAGGGGAACACTCCTCCACTGCTGGTGGGGTTGCAAATTGGTACAACCACTCTAGAAATCAGTCTGGCGGTTCCTCAGAAAACTGGGTACCTCACTTCTGGAGGATCCTGCTATACCACTCCTGGGCATATACCCAGAGAATTCCCCAGCATGTAATAAGGATACGTGCTCCACTATGTTCATAGCAGCCCTATTTGTAATAGCCAGAAGCTGGAAAGAATCCAGGTATCCCTCAACAGAAGAATGGATGTAAAAAATGTGGTATGTACACAATGGAGTACTATTCAGCCATTAGAAACAATGAATTCATGAAATTCTTAGGCAAATGGATGGATCTGGAGAACATCATACTAAGTGAGGTAACCCAGTCTCACAAGATCACTCATGGTATGCACTTATATTAACCTAGAAAACTGGAATCCCCAAAACATAATCCACACATCAAATGAGGTACAAGAATGGAGGAGTGACCCCTGGTTCTGGAAAGACTCAGTGTAGAGTATAGGGCAAAACCAGAGCAGGGAAGTGGGAAGGGGTGGGCAGGAAAACGGGGAGGGAAGGGGGCTTATGTGACTTTCGGGGAGTGGGGGGCCAGAAAAGGGGAAATCATTTGAAATGTAAATAAAAAATATATCGAATAAAAAAATAAAGGAAAAAAACTGCTTTTGCCCTCTCTGCCTTCTGTGTGATTTCATACTCGAAAGTCATTAGTGACGTAGATCAAGAAAGGAGTTTAGGGGGTTGAAGACATAGCTCACCAGTTAAGAGCCTTTGCTGCTCTTTCAGTGGACCTAAGTTCCCAGAACCCTCACTGTGCAGCTCCCAAGACCCAGTAACTCAGGACAGCTGATGTCCTCTTCTGGCCTCCAGGGGCACACATACATACTATAGGTGTGCACATACACCTATAAAATTTTCAAATAATTTTTAAGAAAAATGAAATTAGAATAATTATCATTAGCCGTGGCTGTACAAGCTGGGCACTTACCTTGCTTATCATCTTGTAAGACAAATGCATAGTATCACCCCAATCCAGAGCCGGAATAGCAAAGGTCTGAAGATCACATCAGGGCAGACCTGGCATTGAACCTAGCTCTGCTCACTCTTGGCCTGTGCTATTAGCCTGACTGTGGTCCCTAGCCACCATTGGCTGTGTCATTCGTGTCTGTGTACACATGTGTATGCTTAGGAGTATATAACAGAGATATTCACTTGGGTGACTAGCCTGAAATGCAACCTTTTCTCTGATGACAGTCCTTCAAATTTGTCAAGTGGCTAAGGTGCCCCTGAGAGACAATTCTGAGAAACTGTTCCTGAGATATGATGCTAGCCCCCTGAGATTGTTCCCGAATGCAATGACTTTCCCCCTTTACCCTTCCCCACACCTGCTTGCTTGCCTTTATAACGCCTTGTGTGAAAATTAACGTGTGACAGCTTGATCGGAATACTGACTTGCTGTCTGCCTCTTTGTGTTTCTTGCCCCCCTACCCCCTGCCCCCTTCCTAGGTAGCTCCAGGAACCCTGTTGACTGTCCTGTGGGTCAGGACAGGTAAGAGCAGGGTAGGCAGGATTTCTTTGGTTACAGGAGGTTTGGGGATTGTACCTAAAGACAGGTAAGGGTTGGGTGGTGGAAGGCAGGACATGAAGAGACACCAACTTTGCAAATGGAGACATGGATGCCACACAGCACAGAGCAGTGAGTCTGGCTGACCTGAGATTCAGGTTAAGGACTGTAGCTGAGCCTGACATCCTGTCTATTCATCTTTGACCCTGCTTTTACCCTCTGTCTAGCACAAAGTCTGGCAAATAAATGTTTAATAAATGTCAAGGTGAATGTCAGGTTAGTTGATTTCCCTTACTCAGTCTGAGATACGCTCACTTGGTGCCCTCTCTCTCCCATCCCTGCCATGTGCCTTTGCCTTTCCTCCTTCGGTCTACTCTGTTTGTTTGCACTGTATCCACCAGCTTCTTGTCACAGGAAAGAGATGTTTATACATGGAGAAACAGCAAAACTCACGAGCCGTGTCTCCAGTGAGGCTGGCAATGACGATGAGACTTGAGATCAACTGTATAGTGCTTTCTTACTGTGCAAGCCTCTGTTCTGTGCACTTTATTTATGTTCACATATTCATCTCACTGTGAAGACAGCCCGTCCATGGTTCTTGGTCAAGAAACACAGGTCTTGGGTGCTTGAAGTCACTGAGAATTTGGGATCGAGCCCTCTTTTAACCCCAGGCCTATCTTCACTGTACCTTAAACATTATGTAACACAGGTCTTTTTCAAAGAGCTGAACTGCTCCAGACGGAGTCTGGCTCCAACTGCCCCCAGGACACACTGCCACGCCCCTGATGTGTGAGGCTCTGACCTTCACCTCAAATGGTGCAAGGTCAGTACTAAGTCTCAAGTCATTCTGAGGTGTTCACTTTTCTTCTTCTTTCACATCTACCCTGCCTTCTTCTGCTTTTCCCCTTCCTTTCCTCTTTCTCTTTTTCCCCATCTCTTTCAGATTTCTTGGAAGTTTTTATTCTTCCTCTTAATTATTGTGAAAAAGGACCAAGTTTATGCAACAAATCATGCTCTTTTGAAAGTCCCATTTAGACCAGAGTGCAGCTAGAGGTCCTGCACGCCAAGAAACAATCTTTGTTGACATGAATCCTAAGCAAGCTGTCCCTCAGTACATACTGAGAATACACAGTCCTATGGAGCAGTCGCCTACTCTCCCTTTGACTGGCCAGGGTCTTACAGGAGTTTGGGGTGGGAGTGGTGCCCAGCTGTTGACTGGCCAGGGTCTTACAGAAGTCAGGCTGGGAGGTGGTGGCAGGGGACATGTACCCATCTCTACTCTCCAAGTGGCAGAGTCAGCTCAGGCAGCCTGCTGGTAAGGATTGTAGGGATTTGACAGGTCCTTCAAAAATTGAAATGAAGCAGCCATAGATGAAATGCTGGTCTCCCTTGGATTCAAGTTAATACATTAAGCAGCTATATTAAGTGGGACTATGAACTATATGCACTTCACGGCACAGTCAGATTTGAATTTTCTGCCCTTGCCTGCAAGCCTTACTTTCAAACCAGGCTTTCCACTGATATTAAACTGCCAGACAATCTTAGGATTTGAGTTGGTTGTTTTGAAGTAGAGGCAAAGAACATAATAGAGGAGAAGACTGTGGAGCAGCAACTCAGTGACCTAGGGAAAGGGATGTGTCATTCTAATATTGAAAATGTCCCCCAAAAGTGTACAGTGTTTCCTCCCCAGTCACTGAGAACAGGAAACATTTAGCAGAAGCCATATTAACGTGATAGCTTGGTTTTTGTCTGTCTTTGAGAAAGGTCTCACTATATAGCCCAGGCTGGCCTCAAACTCACAATCCTTTTGTCTCATACTTCTAAGTGAGAGGTCATATTGTAATTATCAAGCTTTCCAACCCAGTGTATTGATTAGCAAGGGCTGATCAATGGGCACAGGACTTTATAGAGCCTTTAACATTATGGTCTAGGTTTATATTAACCCCCATGGTGGGATGGAGCATGGGTAGGCTTATTCACGTAGTGAATAGTGCCATAGTATGTGGCACTATTCCTAGAGCCTTCAAAGCCCACATGATTCATGCTGCCTCCTTGGTGCTAGGTAGCCTGCAAGTCTAGAAATAAATACAATAATTTGTGTGTCACCTTAAGCCTCTGATCTCACTTGTCCTTCATTGCAGCTCCAAAAGCTTCCCATGACATCTATTGACAAAAGTCTTCAGAGTGAAGGGGCTGTGTTCCAGATTCAGAATTGTTAGTTCAGAGAGGTAAGTTTGGGATGGGGATGGATCCAACTTTACCACATTCATGCAACAGGGACTTTCCAGTTGGCTTTGCATGCTGAATGTACAATGTGTCAGAGAATGGTGGGGATCCTGCTAACATCTGAATATCGGGGTGAAGAGGTAACAGTGGGCTGGTTGCTCACACCTGGAAATGATATTCTGTTGGCTCCCTGAAGCTCCCGTGAGAGGACAAAGGTTGAACTGTGAGCACTGTGCCTGTGGGAGCTTGTGCACTGACTGAGAGGGAGCTCAGGTCTGTTCCTCCCACCTTCATGCTCATTTAATTTGTCCCCATAGCTGTCTGTAAGTGAGGATAAGAATGTTGATTCATGAGTTGCTAAAGGCTGTGGAGGAACCGTCCCTTATGCAAACAGCACTGATGTGAAAGCGCTGTAGAGATGCAATGATTCAAAGTTGACTTTTATCCTGCTTCCAAACTGAATGTATTGTCACACCACGCTGCTTTTATTTTCCTTCATTTGAATATTTCTTCCCTTCTCTCCTCCACCTTCTTCCTTTCCCCTCTCCCTTGTTCTTTTCCCCTTTACTTGAAGACTCCTGCAAAATCTTAGGTGGAAAGTATTCCTAACCATAAACTCTGGCATCTAAACAGCACAAACTGAAGCCTTCTGAGTACTACAGTGACCAACAGTGGAAATTGCTACATGTGCCCTCAGAAAGAACACAGTAGGAGCACAGGTGCTTAATATTGTTATATATCTTCATGCAAGGAGGGCTATATATAAAAAATAAAACTGATTTTGGCTTAAACTCTAGCACTAGATATCTCATTATGTGTAAGTAACCATCTTAAAATAGTTCTAATGCAAAGCATTTCAGGTAAGGTATACCCAAAATGCTATAGACCCACCATAGCCACAGCCAGCATGGAGATGGAGTCTTGCCGTGTAGCCCTGATTGGACTAGAACTCACTATGTGTGATAGGCTGATCTCAAATTCATAAAGATCCACGTGTTTCTGTAGTGGATTTGGTCTAATGTTGCTTGTATTCTAATGTTCATTTGGGCCCCCAAAATTGTTTGTATGAGAGAGTCCACATGTAAGACACCGAGGGACCCCGCCTTCAGTTGCTTCTGATTGGTAAATGAGGATGCAGGCAGCCAATGGCTGGGCAGGGCAGACAGAGCCGGGACTTTGGGCTTGGGACCTGAGAAGGTGGAAGAAGGGGGATCCTCCATGCCAGGAGAACATGCAGGAGAGAAGAGATGCCTGAGAAGAGCACAGGACAGAGAGGTGTGACCACCACGTGAAGGAGCCGGGAGAGTGCGGCCCAGAGGGCTGCTTAGCTGGGTCCGGGACAGTCAAGGTAGAACATAGAATTCAGTAAGCAATGATTTGGGATTGTTGGCAGAAGGTGGGTTAACCTCATGGAGGTTAGGAAGTAGCCCAGCTATTGTGCTGTTTAAGACATATCAAAATATAAAGGTTGTGTGTGTGTGTGTGTGTGTGTGTGTGTGTGTGTGTCTTTCATTCGGGAACATAAACAATTGGGGTGGGTAGCAAAACCACCCACCACCAGGATTTATGAATTATTTAATTAATTCAACATGCTTCTTTCTCCTGAGTGCTGGGACTAAAGACATGCACCAACCTATCTGGCCTTTGAGTATTTTTTAGAAAGGGTTTTTTTTTTTTTTTTTTAAACTATTAAAAGAGTTTTATTTAAAAATATATAACCCATACCAGGCATGGTGACAGGAGGGTTTGAGGCTGCCTGGTCTACAGAATGAGTTATAGGACAGCCAATAGTATGTAGAGAGACCCTATCTTAAAAAACAACCAACAAATCCCCTCAGTCCCCCAAGAAAACACATGTTTGTTTATATTGAAACACAGGCTTTGTGTACTTGTAGACATGAGACTGTATAAATAAATTAGCACTTATATTTATTTATTTATTTATTTAGCAGTGCAGGAGTTTGAAGTCAGGACCTTGAACATGTTAAGCTATACCCTTGGACCTACTTCTTAAAATTCTGAATAGTATTTTACAGCATGGCAGTGCATTATAAATACAGCAGGTAGATCCACATTCATTTTCATAATTTTCTAAGTCTCCTTTTCTCCAGGTATTTATGTAAGCTTCATTTGTCTGTAAATACTTAATAACATGTATGTTGTGTTGAATTGAATAACTGTAACAGGCATACTTACCCTCTTCCTCTTAGATTTTACACTCCCAACCATAGACATGCACTTACAGTGCGCAAGGTTGCCCATCCACCAAGTCTGTCCAAATTCTTTTCAGAGTTTGTCAGACAGAAATGCGAGTCATTTTAGACCTTTGCTAGTACATATATTAACATTTAAAGTTCCCATTTTTTACCAGTTCTTTTTTTCTTTCTTTTCTCTTCTTCCTCTTCCTCCTCTTCTTCATGAGACAGACTTCTAGGAATGGGAGAGCTGGGAACATATTAAAGAATTATATTTTATAGTAGCAACACCAACATAAAACAAACCCCATAGTTCAACAACAAAAGCTTGGTGAGAGGTGCTTGTCCCATGACACAACATTATTTGCCACCAATGAGAACACAATGGAGTTCTGCCAGGTGAGTGGAAGGGATTTCCATATGGTGGTTAACAGAGACAATCTGCAAGCAATTGTGTGTAATGTATGATACCACTCCGTTTCTGGAAAACAGACAAGACAAAATGAAACAGAAACAAAACCCAACCTCTGCAAGCACAAGCAGCCCAAATGGAAGGGCTAGTGTACTTATGCCCTAGTCAGGACATGTGTTTATTAAGTGAGGTAACCCAATCACAAAAGAATACACATGGAATGCAATCTCTGATAAGTGGATATTAATTAGCCCAGAAGCTCTGAATACCCAAGGCACAAATTACATAACAAATGACTCCCATGAAGAAGTATGGAGAGGGTCCTGATCCTGGAAAGGATTGATCTAGCATGGGAAGGGAATATAAGGACAGAGAAAAAGGAGGGAGGTGATTGGAGAAGGGATAGAGAGAAGAAGGTTTATGGGACATATGGGGAGGGGGGATCCGGGAAAGGGGAAATCATTTGGAATGTAAACAAAGAATATAGAAAATAAAAATTAAAAAAAAACAAAAAAAAAACAAAAAAACAAAACAAAACAAAAAAAAGAAACTGGGATTTCTGGTTGGTTTGTTTGTTTGTTAACTGGCCTGTTTGTTTTCTAAAGAGAGGAAAGGGTGCCTCAGAGTTGGATGGGTGGGAGGTGGGGAGGATCTGGAGGCAATGAAGGAGGGAACCATGATCAGAATATACTGTATGAAAAAAATTATTTTCAATGAAGAAAAGAAAAATTGGGGATCTAAATGATAGTATTCTTAGGAGGAAAAATTGTTTCCCACAGATTATGATAAAAACATTTTAAATAGTAGGAAGACAAGACTGTGACGTTTAAAGGTGACATGGGTACAGAGACAAAGCTGTGCAGAGATCCTATCCTGGATCCCCAGGACTTCAAAGCACTTTCCTCCTCACCTCTGTAGCTTGTGATTGATTTTATAGATAGAAAGATAGATGGACAGACAGACAGACAGATAGACAGATAGTAGATGGATGGATGAGAGAGAGAGAGAGAGAGAGAGAGAGAGAGAGAGAGAGAGAGAGAGAGAGAGAGGAGAGATAATATTTGGAAATATTCTGATCTGTTTGCCAACCTAACACTTTTCTGTCAGGTATCTATCTATTGGACAGCTGTCCTCATTTTCTTTAGGTATCTGCCACAAAGTCACCTTATCCAAAACTACTTTCTGCTGAGTGTGGTGACCTGTGCCTCAATCCTGGCATTTCAGAGGCTGGGGCATGAGTTCAAGACCAGACAGAGCTCCATAGAGAGTTTGAGGCCAGCAAATGTCTCAGAAGAAAAAAATTGTAAAGGCATTCAGAGGATGAAGACAGATTACCTGCAGATGGGTGGGAATTAGAATGAAAACAGTTTTCAATAAGAACACTGTGAAGTGGTGGGATATCACCAAACTGTGGGAAATGACAACAATAAAAATATCCAGTTTAGCATGAGAACCCAGTACACAGAACCCAGGGGTCAAACTAGGGTAAAGACAGTGTAAATGACTGCCAAGCACTTCTGGACAGACAGTCATATATATTGCCTACTTGGGAATGGCTTCCCCCATCAGATGCTCTAAATGCAAACATCCAAGCCTATTACATTCCATGACTGCAAGACTGGGTTTTTTGTTTGTTTGTTTGTTTGTTTTGTTTTTCATTATGTTAAAAGAGGAATCTTTGGAGCTGGTGAGATGACTCAGAAGTTAAGAACACTAGCTGCTCTTCCAGAGCTTCTGAGTTCAATTCCCAGAAACCACATGGTGGCTCATAACCATCGCTAAGGGGGAATCTGATGCACCCTTCTGGCATGAGGATATATATACAACAGAGCACTCATACATTAAATTTTAAAAAAAATTAGGAAAAGGAGTCTGCATTGAGTAATTGTCTTTACTGGGTTGTTCTGTGGCCATGTCTATGAGGGACTGCCTTGGTCATTAATAGGTGTAGGAGGGCCCAGCCCACTGTGAACAGTACCATATCCTAAGCAGATGGTTCTGGCCCGTACAGGAAAGCATGGATGTGCAAACATGGCACCAGCAGCCTTCCTCAGCTATAAGTTCCCTGATCAGAGGTACTGATGTGTAGAAGAGCAAGCAGGCTTGCCTTCAAGGTTCTGCTAGAGTTCCTGCCCTGACTTCCCCCAGTGAAGAACTGTAACCCATAAGCCAGATTAACCCATTTCTGGCCAAAGGTGTTTTAGGTCAGCGTGTTTCATCACAGCAACAGAAAGCAAATGAGGGTGCATAAAAAACAGCAATCGCTTCCTAAAACTCAAGTAAAATATATAAAACAACAAAAAAAAGATGCTTTAGAAGTTCCTTACTGGCCCCAGCAAGGCAGTGGGCATCATGGTCAGCAAACAGCAGTTTATAGTGAGGTGAGTGCATGAAGAGACACCAGACACAAGAGATATTGCGCAGGCTGCACTGTTGCATCTTGTGTTGCCTTCCACTTCCTATTTATGCAACTTGAGGTTGTGGTTATAATTATTTCTGAAAGCTACAAAAAAATTTTCAAGGCTGACACACCCACATTTGTCAGTCTTGTATTGTGTCACGTAAAGAATATGTACAGCTTGGTAACTATTGGAATTAAAACAGCTCCTATCAACACATCCCTGATGCCATCAGGATTAGGGAGGTGTTTGGCTACGTTCTGTCACGTCCGTACTTGAGTTGGCCCAAGCCAGTGTGCCTGCCCGAATCTGGATTTTCATTGGGCTTGGACAGAGTATAGGGACAGTTCTTATTCTGTCCACTGGGAAAACAGAGGCAGGAAACACATCATGCAATGTCCTATTAGCAGAGGACAAGGCCACTTGGTGGCAATTAATCTAATCCTTATGGCTAAGAGGAGGTGTCAGCCAAGTTGTCCGGGCCTGCTTGCTTCTTTTGGAGGAAACCTTATCTGGATTTGGCTTTTTATCATTTTCTATATTAAATCCAGCTTTACATTTTTGTGTGTGACATGCTCTGAGCACATTGCCTCATACTGTGAGTCTAATTCCAAATGATCACAACATCAAGGCCAAGTCTGCAGGACACCACATCTCTGTGCGTTCACAAGTGTCCAGCTCTGACCGAGAGCAGTGTTTGTGGATGTGGGGTTGCTGGATCTCCTAGACACATTATTACTCAAATAACAGCCATTATTTAAAACATCTCCTCAAATGATCCATACAGGTGCCATTCAAACAAACGCCTTCTTAGCTTTTTCTTTTTTGTTTAATTTGGAATAAGTTGTTTGTAGAGAAAAAGAAACTTAAACTGCTTTCCTTCTGCATTCTGTCTTTGAATTCATTGTAGTACTCCTCTCTGGGCTCTGAGTCTAACTCCAGAGACACATAAGCAAGATGGGTACTGCCTCTAGGCTGTGGACCCCTCTACAGGGATGAACACTCCAGCCCTTAGCTTGGTATGGCTAAGACACTTGATAAATACTGGACAAAGCAAACCTGGCCCACAGCTCCTAGTTCTGTTGGCAGAGATATCCCCACAAACAAAGGAAGTGGGTCAGGAGGTCCCCAGGTGATCAACTGTCCCAGTTTACCTGGGGCTGGAGAGCTTCCTAGGACATGGGACTTTAGCACTCAGTCCTTGCTGGGTTCTTGATTCACACCACATGGAGCAGGGTGCTAACCTGAAATGCAGCCACTGTGCTGTGTCCCCTCCTCTCGCATTCCCTTCACCGATGGCAATAGTATTTCTGTGGTGTACTAACCTAGGGCACTTAACCAGACTTTCAAAGTCTGGCTAAGATGTCATTTCTTTGAAATCTCCCTGGACTGCATCCTGGACTGTAGCAGGGAGGCTCTTGGTGGCT
Source organism: Apodemus sylvaticus (assembly GCF_947179515.1). Taxonomy (NCBI): domain Eukaryota; kingdom Metazoa; phylum Chordata; class Mammalia; order Rodentia; family Muridae; genus Apodemus; species Apodemus sylvaticus. Next base: position 94,233,909 of record NC_067484.1, on the reverse strand, counting down.
AGGACTGCCTGTGGTTCTTTCTCTATACTCCCAAAATCCCAAGGGCTCCCGAAGTTGGAAAGAGCATCTGCCATTTATTTGGCTGTCAAACCTGACCTTTCAGATAGCAAAGCCCCCTATTCTCCGTCTTTCATTCTCTCACCTCTTTTCCTTTTCCCTTTCCTGCCTCCTTCTATCCCTCTCTTCTTCCCTTCCTTCCTGGTGGAGATTGAACTTAGGACTTCGGCCATGCTAGACAAGTATTCATTCCACCACTCTATTACTGAGGTATATCCCTAGTCACCTCCCCTTGAGTGTGCCTTTGTGTATGTGTATGTGCGGGGGCCAGTAAGGGTGGTGGTAGGGGAACAGGGCTTCTCAGTAACAAGCCTGGATTTTTACATGTGGTCTGGGGCTTGAACCTTGGGTCTTGAAGCTTGCATATCAAGCACTTTACCTACTGAGCCATTTCCTCATCCCCTCCCCAGGATCCTTTTAACTTCTAATTCATGTCACGCATTTGTGCTACAGGAAGATGTTCATGCGTTGATGACACCGCTGTGATTATTACTGGTATGTGCATCACCATATGGAGTCTGAACAAGCTTTCAGGGGCTTCTTCTGAGGGAGGCAGAACCATTCTAGCTCAGCAGAGCTAAACTATCATTGTGCCAGTAAGAACCATGTGTATCCCAGCTGCTGTAGTTCTTCTCTGAAATAGGGACAATCATGTCTGTCCTGACACGTGAGCTAAAAAGTGTTACAAACAGAAGTCACCATAGCTAAGGCTTGTCTCATGTATCCCAGCATGATTTCAGTTGTGCGTGAGTTTCTACAAGGATCCCTCTTAATAAATGATGTGAGCTGTGAGTGTGGGTAGTCAGTCAGCATGATGAATTCATGACCAGTTTTCTGGGTCACACCTCAGAGGTCAAAGTGAATGTTAAGTCATGTACAGTGAAATTCCATAAGGAAGACAGAATGTGGCCAGGAAAGTGCTGCTGTTGCTACCATATTGTCATGTGTGGAGCCTGGGTCACAATGTGTGGGCCACCTGCTCATGGGGCATCCTCGAGCAAGCCCTTCAGAGCAGAGCAGAGCATGCACAGGATATCTGGGGATGCTGAAAAGATGCCGCTTGGGAAGTCCACAACGAGAAACAAGTCGAGTCATTCAGAGCAAAACACTGTCTTGACCCAGCCCCACCTCACTGCAATTACAATCTTTGGCAACAAATCAGTAGCATCAGCACAAGGTGAAAAAACTAGGAACAAAATCTGTTTATTTCCAAATATTATCTCTCATTTCTCTCTCTCTCTCTCTCTCTCTCTCTCTCTCTCTCTCTCTCTCTCTCTCTCTCTCCCTCTCTCTCTCATCCATCCATCTACTATCTATCTACTATCTATCTACTATCTATCTACTATCTATCTACTATCTATCTACTATCATCTATCTATCTATCTATCTATCTATCCATCTACTATCTATCTATCTATCTATCTATCTATCTATCTATCTATCTATCTATCTATCTATCTATCTGTCTGTCTATCTTTCTGTCTATAAAATGCTAGAGATCAATGCCAGGACATCAGTCATGTTGTGCAATCACTTTACCTTGAACTATACTCTCAACCAAGATTCCATAGGCTTTTCTTTAGAAGTTCAGACAAATCTTTGGGTATCTGCCACTTTTTTTTGGATCACATGACTAATAGACATCCATATAATTTTCCCTGGTATAAAAGCTTGCAAGTAAAATTAAAGTTGAAAGACATCTTTGAAATTTCTTGACTGGTGCATAAAATCTTTCTTCAATACTCTTCACAGGCCATCAGCCACCTCCTACTTGAATGTGCTTAGAGTCAGGGAGTCTTTAATCACTGAGGTAACTTGCCTTTCCAGCAGTTCCACTTCTTGGGCATGATTTCTGATACTGTCTTTAACTCTCTAACTCTAAGTTTACTCCCAGCTTTTACATTCACCCTCTAGAAAACCACAGATGTGCTGTCTTCTCCATGACGACTATGTGTGCTAGGATTGTGTTTGCTACATTGAGCAAAAGACCTATATTGTAGACTATAGTTACAAACATGAGAGCTTGCCTTTAAAACAAAGCAAAACAAAACAAAACAAAACAAAATAAAAAAAAAAAAGGCAAATGGCTCTCAGGAAGACACAGATCTTAAACATGCCAGTGTCTTTTATCTTTCTGCATTGCCATTTTACTGTCCCCAGTGAAAGTCACCCCTTTGACATGGGTTGGCTACTGTGTGCCAACCAGGAAACAAAAAGGAGAAAGAACCAGGGATTAAAGGATGCACCCATAGACACTTCTCTTGTAAGGAACCAACATTTCCTGAAGTTCTAATTTCTGTTACTTCTCCAGAGCTGGAGTTAGCACTCACCTTGAGGAACAAGATGAGATGCTCTGCCTGAGACTTGGATGGGCCCTTCCTGAAGTCAAAGTGTCTCTGTGGGTGGAGAGCTTGAACAGAGGCAAACCTTGGGGATATAACCCGAACGACCAACACTTAATACTGCTTTTGACCTATCCCTGCCCCTGTAACGTTTCCTCTTTGATGTTGAAGTACACCTGGTTTCCTTGCTCAGTTCTCCCTCTGCCATATCGGGCTCCTGTGCCTGGCCATGATGTGTGCCTGGCACTCATCCCTGTCTTCGGATGAGCCTGGTGCTGGGGTGTAGATCACTGAGACTACTCCCCTACGATCACACCCTCATTTTCCATTTATGCTCCTGTTGCAGTTGTGTCAGGGACAGACTCTCAGACACGTGGTCAGTTCTTCAGTTTCATAGGGAACTACCCACAAGTCATACCTTCTGTCCATTTGTCTGTGTAATTGATTTTTAAAAACCCTCAGTGAAGCCTACAATGTGCCGATTTGGGGAAACCAATGCTTTAGAATACAGTGAGGATTTATTCTGGTTAATCTTAAACAGCTGTTCACTAATGAAATATGTTAGAGACTAAACTGTGGCTTTTATAAAGAACTTTTAAACATTTTCTGTAAAACCCACAGGTAGTATTGATATATTTATCACCAACATGTGGATTTAGAGAAAAACTGTCACCTCTTTATGTTTCTTTTTGGTTTTCCTAAAACACTTTTTTTCCTGGTGCCTTATTGTGTGCTACCATTAGGCCACACCAAATCAACTTGATTTATGTTGTAACAGGTTTGAAAGCAGAAAGTAGACACAATGACTTTAGTATGTTCAATAATAAGCGTGAATGGAAATACACCTTTTCCTGAATTTTAGGAAATATGGAATTCTGGTACTAGGGTACTTTTTGTCCAAAGCATTTTTTTAAACTAGATAGGCTTAGTATGTTCCAGAAAGCTGAAGTGTCAATGGTTTTACTCCGATGATCATAACAGGTTTGAAATGACCTAGTCTGTATCTCGTTACCTCTAAGGTTGTCATAAAGTACTGAGTATCACTATAAATGATTTCAATTCGCTTTGCATATACAGAAATAGATTTAGAAGGACCTAGATTAATAGATAATAGAATGTATGGGAAAGGTGGAATATATTATAAAAGTTCATATGCAGAATAGAGGCCTAGACCCAGAATAGCATGAATCACAATTATTCTATAAAGTGGCTTTGTAAGTATTGTGACCACTCAGTAGCTTAGCAAGGAGAAGGGTTTTAAGGCCTGTCAAGAATACGTTCTGAATATTAGAATTTATTCACAATCTGCAAGACATTACTTTTGTTGAATCTGTAAGAAGCCACAAGATGGTGTCAGGAATATTTATTTCATAAAGTTTGGGAGGAGCACCACATGCACCTCGAAAAGAACGAAGTTGGTTTCCAAGCTGACACACAGACCTGGAAGGATCATGTGTCTGTGGACTTGTAAAAGCTCACTGTCATCCGTGGAATGTGAACATGATGGCATTCCATGAGTCACGCCAAGGTGTCAAAATAGATACAGAAAATAACTATTTAAAGAAAAGCAGAGCTTAAAACAATGCTGTCCATGATGTTTTCCATTATACACAATTGATGTATAGTACTGAAAATGGAAAAACTTAGAGTGATAATGGTTAAGAACCTAAGGCTTTGGGTCCTTTCTGTGTCTCTCAAAAGTAAACTAGTGGCACATTTCTGACTGTGGATAGGTGTGCATATGGCAAGTTCTCTCCTTAAAGGGGATGGGAAAATGAAAAAAAAAAACACCTCAAAAGCCATTCTATACATTAGAAATTGACTAAAGGCATATGACCACTGGAGATACATTTATATTTGAAAAAACTACTAACATTGGTCAAGAGACAGGAGAGAGCAGGGTAACCTAGAGTTATGACTTGTGTATCCAGAAGTGATGGAAGAGACTATTTTGAAGGCAGGCAAGTCAGCTGTTCTTGGTTCCAGTCTGAGGATATAATGGTGATGAAGACAAATATATTCTTGGCTGTCTACATGAATTTGAAGCAAGACAAGAGACTGTTCAAATCAGACAGAATGCTGATGGACCTCAAGCCCATGCATCTACTTAGAAGACACACAAATGGCTTGATGATAGTAATGGCTAGCCACATCTGAAACAGCCCTGAGTTTCAGTTTTCTCTTTTCTATAGAAGTGCAGATCCCTTGGCAGGTTGGAAGACTTTTTGACCCATGGTGGTTGAGCAAACTCTCTCCCCCATTACTGGCTCTATCAGTACATGACACAGTCACAGGGATGACCAGAGAAGCCAGACTTAAAATCACCACCAATGTTATAGAGATACTAGTAGTTAAAACCTCCAGAGAAACCATATTCAAGTTTAATTCAGGTAAAATAATGAACAAACAACAGTAGCTGTAACAACAATAGCACCTTACTTCAGAGCAAACCAACCAGACTCTGGAGTTATTATACAATCTAAAATGTCTAGTTCTTACCAGTTTGGACACTCTCCTCCTGCTCCTCCTGCTCCTCCTGCTCCTCCTGCTCCTCCTCCTCCTGCTCCTCCTCCTCCTTTACCACCACCACCATCGCTGCTGCCGCCGCCGCCGCCGCCGCCGCCGCCGCCGCCGCCGCCGCCGCCGCCGCCGCCGCCGCCGCCGCCACTGCCCACCACCACCACCACCACCACCACCACCACCACCACCACCACCACCACAGTAACAGTCTGGTGTTTTCAGAGAAATGTAAAATTGGACCTTCTTAGAAGGGACAGTGATTAGACACTATCTTTTAGTGTCAAACATTGGATTTAAAAAGCAGAGCCTTTAAGGGACATTTTATGTGTATGCTGAAAGAACTGGAAAATTAAAGTATAACTATAGTATTAGATAGAAAGCTACTGTGAGCCAGAAGTTATAAAAATGCACTAAGTGGTAATTCAGAATTTCAACAACAGAAATTAAGAGTAACTCAATAGCAGGGTTAGTATGGCAGAAGGAAAGGTGAGTCTGTGATTGAAAAACTAGATAAAAAGCAGCATTTGACCATATGGTAACTATAGGAGATTCATCTTGGGCTCAAAGATCTAAACAAGTTGAGAATAGGACAGGAAAGCATGCACTTTGGGAAAATAAGAACTTTCACTTTAGATTTTCTCTCCAGTGACTGAGTAGGCAGGTACTGCCAGGAGCACAGGGAACACAGGAGTGGCAGAGCAGCTGGGACAGGGTCCATCTGGACTCCACCTGTACCCAGGAGCTGGGCAGCACCACAGTCTTCTGTGCACCAATCCTGCCAGGAGAGAACTGGTCTGCAGGGAGTGTTTTGACTCCCAGGTTTAGAGGTGAAACCATCATTTTCTTTCCAGGGACTGAGCAGACAGGTATAGCCAGGAGTACAGGGAACAAGGAGTGGCAGAGCAACTGGGACAGGGTCCCTCTGGGCTCTATATATACCCAGGAGCTGGGTTGAGCCACAGTACTCTGTACCAGGGAAGAGCCGGTCACCTAGGGGTGCTGAGACAGGCTTGCAGGCCCACAAGAGGGACAAGTGCCAGTCAGAGACAGCAGGACCAACTTTCACCAGAGATAACCAGATGGTGAAAGGCAAACACAGAAACGTTACCAACAGAAATCAAGACAACATGGCACCATCTGAACCCAATTCTCCCACAACAGCAAGTCCTAGATACCACAACACTCTGGACAAGCAAGATTTGGATTTAAAATCACAGCTCATGATGCTGATAGAGGGCTTCAAGAAGGACATAAATAACTCCCGTAAAGAAATACAGGGGAACACAAGTAAACAGGTAGAAGTCATTAAAGAATTACAGGAAAGCACAACCAAACAGCTGAAAGAACTGAACAAAGCCATTCAGGATCTAAAAATAGAGGTAGAAACAATAAAGAAATCACAAAAGGAAACAACTCTGGACATAGAAAACCTAGGAAACAAGTCAGGAGTCATAGATGCAAGCATCAACAAAGGAATACAAGAGATAGAAGAGATAATCTCAGGTGCAGAAGATACCATAGAAAGCATTGACTCAATAGTCAAAGAAAATGCAAAATGCAAAAGGATCCTAACCCAAAAACATCCAGAAAATCCAGGATAAAATGAGAAGACCAAACCTAAGGATTATAGGTATAGAAGAGAGTGAAGATTTCCAACTTAAAGGGCCAGTAAATGTCTTGAACCAAATTATAGAAGAAAATTTCCCTAACCTAAGGAAAGAGATGCCCATGAACATACAAGAAGCCTACAGAACTCCAACTAGATTGGACCAGAAAAGAAATTACTTCCATCACATAATAATTAAAACACTAAAAGCACTAAACAAAGAAAGAATATTAAAAGCAGTAAGGGAAAAAGGTCAAGTAACATATAAAGGCAGACCTATTAGAATTACACCAGACTTCTCACCAGAGACTATGAAAGTCAGAAGATTCTGGGCAAACATCATACAGGCCCTAAAGGGACACAAATACCAACCCAGGATACTATACCCAGCAAAACTCTCAATAACCATAGATGGAGAAACCAAGGTATTCCATGACAAAACCAAATTTACACAATATCTTTCCACAAATCCAGCCCTTCAAAGGATAATGAAGACACCAACACAAGGAGGGAAACTACAAACTAGGAAAGGCAAGAAATTAATCTTCTTTTAACAAACCAAAAAGAAGAGAGCCACACAAACATAACTCCACATCCAATAACAAAAATAACAGGAAGCAACAATCACTTCTCCTTAATATCTCTTAATATCAATGGACTCAATTCTCCTATAAAAAACATAAACTAACATGGATACATAAACAAGACCCAACATTTTGCTGCATACAGGAAACTCACCTCAGGCACAAAGACAGATACTACATCAAAGTAAAAGGCTGGAAAACAATTTTCCAAGCAAATGGCCCCAAGAAACAAGCTGGTGTAGCCATTCTAATATCGAATAAAATAAACTTTCAACTTAAATTAATAAAAAAGATAAGGAAGGACACTTCACACTCATCAAAGGAGAAATCTACCAAGATGAAATCTTAATTCTGAACATATATTCTCTAAATACAAGGGCACCCACATTCATAAAAGAAACTGTATTAACGCTCAAAGCACACATTGCACCTTATACAATAATAGTGGGAGACTTCAATACTATGCTCTCATCAATGTACAGATGAGGGAATCACAAACTAAACAGAGAAACAGTGAAACTAACAGAAATTATGAACCAAATGGATTTAATAGATATCTATAGAACATTTTATTCTAAAACAAAAGAATACACCTTCTTCTCAGCACCTCATGGTACCTTTTCCAAAACTGATCATATACTGGGCCACAAAACAGACCTCAGCAGATATAAGAAGATTGAAATAGTTCCATGCACCTTATCAGATCACCATGGACTAAGGATGGTCTTCAATAACAACAAAAATAACAGAAAGCCCACATACACATAGAAACTGAACAACATTCTACTCAATGATAACTTGGTCAAGGAAGAAATGGAGAAATTAAAGACTTTTTAGAATTTAATGATCATGAAGGCACAACATACTCAAACTTATGGGACACAATTAAAGCAGTGCTAAGAGGAAAACTCTTAGCTCTGAGTGCCTCCAAAAATAAACTGGAAAGAGCATACACTAACAGCTGGACAGCACAGCTGAAGGCTCTAAAACAAAAAGGCAAATGCACCCAAGAGGAGTAGATGGCAGGAAATAATCAAACTCATGGCTGGGGTCAACCAATTAGAGAGAGAAAGAACTATGCATGGAATCAACCAAAGCAGGAGCTGGTTCTTTGAAAAAACCAACAAGTTGGATAAACCCTTAGACAGACTAACCAGAGGGCACAAAGACAGTATCCAAATCACCAAAATGAGAAATGAAAAGGGAGACATAACAGATACTGAGGAAATCCAAAAAAATCATCAGATCCTATTACAAAAGTCTATACTCAACAAAACTGGAAAATCTAGACTAAATGGACATTTTTCTAGACAGATACCAGGTACCAAAGTTAAATCAGGATCAGGTAAACTTAACTATCCCATAACCCCTGAAGAAATAGAAGCAGTCATTAATGGTCTCCCAACCAATAAAAGTCCAGGACCAGATGGGTTTAATTCAGAGTTCTATCAGACCTTCAAAGACGACCTAATACCAATACTCCTCAAGCTATTACACAAAATAGAAACAGAAAGAACACTACCCAATTCATTCTATGAAGCCACAATTACTCTGATACCTAAACCACATAAAGACTCAACAAAGAAAGAGAACTTTAGAGCAATTTTTCTTATGAATATTGATGCAAAAACACTCAATAAAATTCTTGCCAACTGAATCCAAGAACACATCAAGACCATCATCCACCATGATCAAGTAGACTTCGTGCCAGGGATGCAGGGATGGATCAGTGTATGGAAATTCTTCCATGCAGTCCACTATATAAACAAACTCAAAGAAAGAGACCACATGATCATTTCATTGGATGCTGAGAAAGCATTTAACAGGATCCAAGACCTCTTCATGATAAAAGTTTTGGAAAGATCAGGAATTCAGGGCTCATACCTAAACACAGTAAAAATAATATACAGCAAACAAGTAGCCAACATCAAACTAAATGGAGAGAAACTTGGAGCAATCCCACTGAAATCAGGGACTAGACAAGGCTGTCCACTTTCTTCCTACCTGCTAATATAGTACTCTAAGTCCTAGCCAGAGCAATTAGACAACAAAAGGAGGTCAAAAGGGATACAAATTGGAAAGGAAGAAGTCAAAGTATCACTATTTGCAAGAAGATATGATAGTATACTTAAGTTAGCCCAAAAATTCCACCTGAGAACTCCTGGACCTGACAAACAACTTCAAGGGGTTTCTAGATGTAGCATTGACTCAAACAAGTCAGTGGCCTTCTGATACTCAAAGGATAGAGAGGCTAAGAAATAAATTGGAGAAACGACACCCTTCACAATAGTCACAGGTAATATAGATACCTTGGTGTGACTCCAACCAAGCAAGTGAAAGATCTGTATGACAAGAACTTCAAGTCTCTGAAGAAAGAAATTGAAGACTATCTCAGAAGATGGAAAGATCGCCCATGCTCATCGATTGGCAGGGTAAATATAGTAAAAATGGTCATCTTGCCTAAAGCAATCTACAGATTCAATGCAATGCCCATCAAAATTGCAATTCAGTTCTTCATAGAGATAGAAAGAGCAATTTCCAAGTTTATCTGGAATAACAAAAAACCCAAGATAGTGAAAACTATTCTCAACAATAAAAGAACTTCTGGAAGAATCACCACCCGTGACCTCAAGCTGTACTACAGAGCAATAGTGATAAAAACTGCATGGTATTGTGCATGGTACAGTGACAGGCAAGTAAATCAATGGAACAGAATTGAAGACCCAGAAACAAACCCACACACCTGTGGTCACTTGAACTTTGAAAAAGGAGCTAAAACCATCCAATGGAAAAAAGACAACATTTTCAACAAATGGTGCTAGGTCAACTGGCAGTCAGTATATTGAAGGATGCAAATTGATCCATTCTTATCTCCCTGTACAAAGCTCAAGTCCAAGTGGATCGAGGACCTCCACATAAATCCAGATACACTGAGTCTAATAGAAGAGAAAGTGGGGAAGAATCTGGAGCACATGGGCACAGGGGAAAATTTCCTGAATAGAACACCATTGAGAATCAACAGATGCAACCTAATAAAATTGCAAAGCAATTGCAAAGGACACTGTCAATAGGACAAAATGGCAACCAACAGATTGGGAAAAAAATCTTTACCATTCCTACATCTGATAGAGGGCTAGTATCCAATATATACAAAGAACTCAAGAAGTTAGAGTCCAGAGAACCAAGTAACCCTATTAAAAATAGGGTACAGAGCTAAACAAAGAATTCTCAACTGAGGAATACTGGATGGCTGAGAAACACCTAAAGAAATGTTCAACATCCTTAATCCTCAGGGAAATGCAAATCTAAACAACCCTGAGATTCCACTTCATACCAGTCAGAATGTCCAAGATCAAAAACTCAGGGGACAGCAAAGACTGGAGAAGATGTGGAGAAAGAGGAACACTCCTCCATTGTTGGTGGGATTGCAAGCTGGTAAAACTACTCTGGAAATCAGTTTGGTGGTTCCTCAGAAAATTAGACATAGCACTACCCGAGGACCCAGCTATATCACTCCTGGGCATATACCCAGAAGATGCTCACTATGTTCATAGCAGCCTTATTTATAATAGCCAGAGGCTAGAAAGAACCCAGATGTCACTCAACAGAGGAATGGATACAGAAAATGTGGTATATTTACACAATGGAGAGCTCAGGTATTAAAAACAATGGATTCATGAAATTCTTAGGTAGATCGATGGAGCTAGAAAATATCATCCTGAGTGAGGTAACCCAATCACAAAAGAACACACACAGTATGCACTCGCTGATAAGTGGATATTAGCCCAAACGTTCAGAATACCCAAGATACAACTCACAAACCATATGAAGCTCAAGAAGGAAGATCAAAGTGTGAATACTTTGATCCTTACTAGAAGGTCGATCAAAATACCCTTTGCTCACAGCCAACCAATAAGAGTGAGCATAGGTTCCCAGTGGAGCAGCTAGAGAGAGGACCCAAGTAGCTGAAGAGGTTTACAGCCCTGAAGGAGGAACAATAATAGGTACCAACAAGTACCTCCAGAGCTCCCAGGGACTAAACCACCAACCAAAGAGTACACATCGAGGGACCCATGGCTCCAGCTATATATGTAGCAGAGGATGGCCATTTCAGACATCAATGAGAAGAGAGGTCCTATGAAGGCTCAATGCCCCAGAGCAGGAGAATGCAAGTCAGGAAAGGGGGAGTGAGCAGGGAGGAGGGATGGGATAGGGGATTTTTGTAGAGGTAATGAGGAAAGGGGATACCATTTGAAATATAAATAAAATAAATGTCTAATTAAAAAAAACTAATAGAGAACCATGGGGAAAAAAGAAAGAAAACAAGGTATGCAAAAAAAAGGGACAGAATGATGTCTCTTTCCTCCTTCCCTCCCTCTCTTCTCCTCCCTCTCCTCCCCTCCTTTGTCTTCCCCTCCTCTCTTCTTCCATTTTCTCCACTCCCTCTCTTCTTCTCTTCCTTCCTCCCCTTTTCACATCTCCCTTCTCTTTTCCTTCTTTTCTCCCTCCCTTTCCTTCCTCCTTATTTAAGGGAAAAAATAAAAACCTTTAGCTAAACTGACCAGATAAAAATGAGAGTGAGAGAAGACAGACATTTCTAAAATGAATGAAAAAGAGACATTACTACTGTGCCAACAAAACCAAAATGCATATAAGGAAATATCAGGAACAACTTTAAATAATTTTAACAAAATGAAACAATTCACCAATAGACACAGGATGAGCCAGCAGTTCCACACTTAGATTGTTCAATTAAAGAATTGAAAATGTTTTCAGAAACAAAGCCTTCCCTGTACAAGAAAACTTATAGCTGAAGTGTTTGTAATCACCAACGATTGAAAGCAAACAAACAAAAAAGCCTTTTGGTGGATGAATGGATAAGCAAATGGTGTCCATTCTTATACAACTGAAATACTCTGCAATAAAAACAATGATCTCTGGCTTACAGAACAGTGTCAGGTCCCCAGATGCATTCTCCCAAGTGGAAAAAGCTAGACTGAAAGGCTGTCTTCTGGGAGACCCCACTTGTTATGATATTCTGGAAAAAGGGTAAGTTACAAGGGCAGAAAAAATGTATGAGAAGAGTTCTAGGTACAAAATGACCTACATTCCCAGTGCATTCTCTGTCTTCTGCTCAAGCTAGGAGCTCTCAGTTGTTTCTGAAACCATGTCTCCTGGAATCTTCCAGAATGATCTCATCTCAAGAATCTCAATTACATTCACAAGGCTCCACATAGACATTTTCAAAATACCGCCATTCAACACAACTATTTGTTATATGTCAGTGTAGTGTGTTATACTATACTGTTTAACACAACTACTAAGATGAAGTTGATGTTCATCTCTGTCAGTTTGGGGAGGGTTGTCACTATAGCATTTTGAAGGTAAATCAATATGTGTGTTAGTTGTATTACTAACTCTGTAGAAAAAAAATTAGTACCTAATTTGTATTCAATCAAAATCTAGTAAATAATAAAAATGGAACCATGTTTGTAACATACACGATGCAATAAGGAACAAAATCCCCCTAACAGAAACAATTAGACTGTTCCATAAAAGAAACACTCATTCTATGTTCTCTACACATTTTTAATATATACCAAAGCCTAAAATTTGCTTTGTTTCTCTCAAATGATTCAAATTTGAATCAACCAGTTAGGACAGTGGTATCAAATGCTACCACAAGCCATAAGAAATTAGCTGTTCTGAGCTTCTCATACAGTTAGCCTATGACCTAGGATCATATGCATTATCCTTGCAAGGATGATATTATTACAGTGCATTTCAGAATAATGAGGAAAGAACAGAGTCATTTCTTATCCTTTTTAGAATTTTTAGTATGTTGAGTATTCTAATCACAGTTCTATAGCCTTGGAATGCATTCTCATAATAAACATCTTTTAAAACCAATTATTTTACCAGAACAGGGAAGTGGGAAGGGGTGCATAGGGGAACAGGGGGAAGGAAGAGGGCTTATGGGACTTTTGGGGAGTGGGGAGCCAGAAAAGGGGAAATCATTTGAAATGTAAATAAAAAAATATATTGAATAAAAAACAATTATTTAGCTCAATTTAATGGAATTAATAAAAAAAAATACTTCATTTAAAGTTTAAAGTCAGGACTGGGGTTATAGCTCATTGGTAAGTCACTTGCCTTGCTTGCACAGGGCCCAAGGTTTGATCCCTAATATAAAAGAGGGGTAGCCAGAGGGAAAAAATAATTTAATTAGAAAATGAGGAGTATTAATAGACTATGCATAAGACTGAATAATAACAAATTAGAACCATCTCAGGCATGAATGCTATTTTATATTGCTACAATAAAGTGCCATGATCATGGCAATTTATAAAGGAAAGCATTTAACTGCGCTCGTGGCCTAGAGGATTAGAGTCATGATTTTTGAATGAAGACATAGAGATATAAACAAATCACAAAGCTTGCCTGCAGTAGTTTATTTCCACCAGCAAGGCCAAACCTCCTAATCCTTCCCCAAAAGTTCCACTAAGTATTCAAATGTCCAAGAATTATGGGGCATACCTCTTTCAAACCACCATGGATACCTTGATTTCAGACTTTTGAACTCCAGAACACTTTCAAGAAAAAAAAAAGACCCATTCTTTTATGCTACTAACCAAGTGACAATTGCTTATACAAGCCATAAGACCCAATAAAAAATGGTCTTAGGAAGATTATCCTGAGAATAATAATTCACTCATGACTTTGTAAAAAGGATACATACTTCCGTTTAAGTATAGCTTGACATTTGACTCAGTCTCTTTTTAAAACTTTTGGATTAGAAACTTTCTTTAGGTAGGAGAATGAAGCTAAATGAATCATATTCAGAAGGAGACCTTCACACAGTCATCAGATGCTTGGTAAGCATTTCAACTTATGACATAACAGCACCCACCTCATTCTACTTGGGATAATGCAGTCTTTCGTCATAAGCCTTCTTCACCCAATGAGGTTTGTATTAGTCATCACACCAGCAGAATCCCTGACAGAACTTTCCAGTGAGAAGGGATTTATTTTGTTTGCAATATCTCGGAGGTTGTGGGAGGGTGTGGCAAAAAGAAACAACTCACCAAATGACATCATGTGGCCAGGAAGGAGAGAGAGGCAGTGGTGTGAATGGATGTGCCTGCACTGCAGAGATAGTGCTCTGTCTCCATTTCTCCCCCTTTGTGCCTATGGCAAGTATACATGTGTATTCAGGTATACTTAACTGTATGGTCTATGCACAAATGTATGTGCAAGTATATGTGCCTGTGCTTGTAGGGGTCAGAGGAGTATGCCTTGGGCCTTGGTCCATTCCTCTCTACCACGTTGCTTTGAGATAGGGTTTCTTGACCAATGTGGAGTGAGGCCCTAATGGAGGAAGCCCTAATGATCCTCCTGTTTCGTTCCATGACAATGTTGCTTACAGGCATCTGTGGCAATGGTGTGCTGGGGATTTGTGCAGGTTTTATGCTTACACAGCAAGCACTTACCAACAGAGCTGTCTTTCAAGTTCACTTATCATTTTAGGCAGTGTCCCTCACTGAGTCTGCAGCTTACTGATGGGGTAGACTTGCTTGCCAATCAGTTCTGAGGATCTACCTGATTCTGTATCCTTTGCTACAGATAGGGTTTATAGATGTGTGCCCGCTTGCTTGACTTTTTTGAGTGTGTAGGATTTGAACTCTGGTTTTCAAGCTTATGCAGCAATCTCTTACCACCTAAACCATCTCTATTTCCCCTCCCAGCCTTGATGCCATCTAGGCACTCAGCTAATGAAGTGGCGCTCTCCACATTCAGGACTACTGAGTCCTCTGTGGAACCCAACCCCCGGAGGTGGCAGTGGGGGAGAGCTATGCTTTACTAATCTGGCAACTCTCAACCTAGTGAAAATTAACCATCAGTGAAAATAATCATAACAGATTGCACACATATTTCCCTGGTTGTTTACCTTGTTTGATGCTAGTTGTAACCATGCAGTTCTCCCCTTTTCCAGCTGTGTAGGGAACTGCATTTCCTGGAAATGTGATGAGTGGGACTATGTGTTCAGTTTTAGTCAGTGAGTTGGGGATAAAAGTCACTAGCAATTCCAGGCCAAAGTTTTCAGTAGCCCTTCAGACCTGCTAAGGGCCCCTGAGACTGGCTCACCTCCACGAGGGAGTGCCGACTCTCAGCCACTCTTTCCAAACACAAACTAGCTATTGATTTCCAAAATCTCTGCAATCTTCTTTGCATGTTCCACATACTCATAAAGATCCACAAACATCTGTAAACTCTCAACAGTGTTAAGTAGAGCTCCACAGTGATAAACAGTAAAGAGCTTGATTTAGAAAGCAAGAACTCTTCATTCTAAGGAAACTTAAGTTGGTTTTAGTTGGACTCCCAAGGACTCCAGCAGAGGAGAGCCCTAGCTTTCTACCTCTAAATAGACACCTATGACTATAAACAGTTGGCATTATTTTTAAACTTCATTTTATCACCATAATATGAGCTTATTTTAGACAAAGCACTGAATCTTAGATATCTTTGTAGTTTTCCACTGTGACTAGGATACAGTAAATGCTCAAAAATTCCATTATGGAATCTCATGTCATGTCTGTCCCATGAGTTGCTGGAATATAAAGTTCCTGGCAACCTAAGTATGCTACATCACTGGTTACTCCTCTCTCTCACCAGTAAGGTCTACAAACCCATGCTGTACAGGCTTCACAAGTTTTGCTTATGGAATTTTCAGTGTCTGTATCTGTTCATTTTAGCATGTTGTAATTATCTTCTATCTCTATAATATTACATCTATTGACCAAGGGTGACTATTACATGGCCTTATCTCCTCCCCCTCTTCCCCAGGTTTTGATTCCTTGAAAGCCTGGTGGTTTGGAAGGAGGTTAGCAGACAAAACTGAGCTCATTTAGTTTTATCTTGGGCTGCTCACAGTCCAACTTTCTACCCTCTCTTTCAACCAAATACCTTCTCTTTCCTACTTGGTTCACAGGTACACAACAAATGCTGGTTTCGTTCACATCCTCGCTATCCTGTCCTAGTCCCAGTGACAGACTCTGAAAGAAGCAGATCCTGTAGTCTGCTAACATTTTCAAAAGAATACTGGGGGTTCTGACAGGAGAGCTTGATGATCTGAAAGAAGAAATATTTCCAGATTGTTTCTTCTTTCTGCCTGGAGGGGATTGGCTGGATGAAGCGACATTATCTGGACGGTGTACTTGGCCTCATTTTTATTAAAAGCTGGAGAGCTGCAACTTTTCTTATGACTTTGGAGTGTGAATGCTTTGTCAGACACGGGGAAGTCACTGCTCTGGGGAGAAGGGGGTGGAATAAGGTGATGGCATGCCTTGGAGTTTCTAGGGACCCTACCTGTGCAAGATGAAGAACCAAAGGTTTTCTTATAAATCACAGGACAAACTCGTCAAGCCGGTCATTAAAAGTCTTCTACTGGGACATGAGGAGTGTTGAAAATACAACATGGCTTTGGACTATTGCTGTGTGATCCATTTGAGCTGTGGGATTTTGTCACCCTGGTAAAGAAAGGGGAAAACGATATAACTGTGATTGAGTCCACTCTGCATGATTTTAGTTTTTCCAAAGCTATTTATTTGTCTGAAAGATCAACCTGAAGATAAGAGAGTTCCCTAAACCTACCAGATCATCTTTGGCCATGAAGCTAGGGACAATTCCTTGAACTACTTGTGCTTAAACAAATAACACTTTGGTCAAGGAAGAGTACAGATCCATAAGGGAGATTCCTGATTATTCCACTCCTGCCTGGAAGGGCACCTGACACCTCCATGCATGCTAAGCTCAGAACCAACTGATGCTCACCTGCTCAGAGAGAGCAAGGACAGAGGCTGCTTCTGTCCCCAAAGCCAGTCCCTTTCTTTGCTTGTTGTCTGGGTGCTTTGTGTTTACAGTGAAAACCTTGGGTTGCTCAGTATGTGGCAGATAATTTTCTCTCAGGTTCTCATAGCCTGTTACTTACACTGGAGCAATGATGGACATACACTGCTTTCCCTCCAGCCCACTACAGACTGCTTTAAAAAAGGTTTGGGACAAGTGCAAAGAATTCAGGTATCTGGGGGTCAAAAACTGAGAGGTGATGGTGATGACTTCTATTATGTCTTAGACTTCAGACCTCAAGTCTTAGGAGCACTGATTGGCCTAATAGTCTGAAACACACAGCCTCAGGTGGGAGACAGCAGCTGTTACATTAGGTTGGTGCTGACCGACCAATGGTGGGCACCTTGGCAGATATATCTGTCACACACATGAACAGGTAACAGACAAGCATCTTGAACCAGACATAAGTGTTTGCCTCTGATCATCCTAGTGGTAATTAACTCAGAAATGTGTGTTCTTTGCTTGGATTTAATACTGATTCTATTTTCCTTGGATGACTAGAATAGCTTTCTGACTCAATTCCAGCTGATGTCCAGGCCTCAGACTTCACTGTGCCTCAATCTTATAAAATGTAGACACTTTCGAACATTGTAGGGGTAGGTTATTCTACCCCTTATTTCCCATGTCATTCTCTGATTTTTTTTTTAACCAGTAAGGAAGTTGAAGTTCAGAGATATGAAATAACTTGTCAAAAATGCCAGAGCAGAGCTATGATCTTGCCACATAGAAAGATGAGCACCTTTGACTCTGCCTTAATTCACCTGCCATTTGATTGCTCCCTTTCCCAAGCAAGGCACTGTAGCTTCACCCCAAGTTCCTCACAAGACTACCTCTTGTTTTGTTTATAATTTTTCTCTCATCTTCTACCTTCATGTTTTTTTCATACCCAGAGGTAAGAGTTGAGTGTATGGCCTGGGGTATACATTTATCTTTGCAATTATATAAAGCATTGTTTTACATAGGTATCATGCTGGAGAACATTAGTCATTTAGCTAACTAGACACAGATGCAGCATTTGTTACACATGTGAAGTTCTCCACATATTGTTTTATATCTGTATATTAGATCTTACTCCACAGACATATCAACATTCTTCTACTGGTGAAACCCAAACTACATCATCTCTTTGCTATACAAATAATGTGCTGGGCATCCTTGGGTGTGTGAGCTTCTCAGAGGGAAGTATCTGAGTGGCAGGTCAGAGCAGGAAAGGAGAGCTGGACAGCTGGTGATGGAATATTTATCTTAAATTTGACCAATAGTAAAAGGAGGGCAGCCCCCTTGAAAGGGACAGGGCTACAAAGAGAGCCATTAACATGAATGTAAATCACAGTAGCTTCAAGGACACTTTAATAACAATCTGACTTTTTATTGGGTGAGTAGGAGACGTGCCAGCTTTTTCTGCATCTTTTGCAGAGTGAGATTCTATCTGAACTGCTATCAAGATTACTCAGGCCAGAGGGCTGCTCTGGGAGTAATGGTCATAAATCCAATTAGTAACTCACTTTCTCTTTTGTGCCAGGCTCTATTTCCCCTAAGCATGTAGAAGATGATGTGTACACTCTGGAACCTGGTCAGTCCTAGAGATTCCATGGTATCAAGCTACCAAAATACTAAGGCTTCTTACATCAGGAAAGGAGTGGAACAAGACACATCAAACTTATGACAGCCAAAGGAAGCTTCCCTGTAAAACAAAACAAGTGTTGTAACAGATGGCCCAGTGGAATCAACATATCCTGTGTAGTTGTGCATTTTTTTCAATCAACGATATGTTCATGCTCTGTTTGTGCAGTAAGGAAGGGGGGATAAAACTATAGATCAGACCTTGAAGTGCCCACCCCTGCAGAGGGAGGAAGCAGGGCAGGTGGGGTTTGGGAAAGTTTTGCAATCTTGCCAAATGGTTGAATCCTGTGGCCAGAAGGAGACTGGGATCTGCTTCTTTAGATTCTTAGACCTACAGGGCTCAAGTGCTGGGGTCAGCAAAGTTGCCAGAGGACCCAGGGGCTGAGTTGACACAGATTCAGATTTAGATTCTAGTCTTGGAGTTGAGATTTGACAATCTATTGTATATTTCATATAACAGTTGAGAAGATTCTGAGTGAAGGTGGATGTCTGAGGTGATAGAGAAGCCAGTAACTTTGGACTGATTGATTATTCTTCATTGGCTGTATGCAAAAATTATCACATAACTCCCTATAAGCATATATGAAAGTATTGTGTCAAATAAAAAGTAGCTATTAAATAATAAAAAGGATTAAAAAATCTGAGATGCCTGGGATGAGAATGAAATTAGTCTAAGCCAACTTTTGATTCCTAACTTCTTGATTTTAATATTTATTAGGAAAAAAAATCCTTTGATACTAGAAACACAACTGAGAACAGTTTCTCTGGAAGAGAGAAGTAGTCACACAGGATTCTTTATTTCCCTAATACATCTACTAGCCATATTTCTGTGGGTTGATAATTGGTGTTAATTCATCTCTTATCATAATTGAAATGCAGGTATGATTATATCAACAACAGGCACTCTTGCAAGAGCTTATGATAAACAAAAAGCACAAAGGCTTTAGGCCTGAATCCCAACCCTGTCATTAACTGGTCTCCTTGAGCACATGATGTAGCCTCCCATACGTTGGTTTTTATTATCTGTGAAATGGGAATAATCTTACCTAATTTGTAAGATTATTCTGGAGATTAAACAACACATGTACAGTTTTCAGTACTATGCCTATCCCATAGTAAGCACTCAGTAAAGATGCTTATTATTTTTCAATAAGCGTATGCTTACTATTACTATCCCTTGGACCACTCCAGGCATGGCATTGATGATGTGTGTGCCAAGAACTCTAATAGCTTGTTTTCAATTTCCCAAATGCAGAGTCGGTCAGGACAATCATTTGAGAGCAGTGCTTGCTTGGAAGCTGGGGCAGAAACGCTGTGATGAAGTGAGCCAGAAGAACGGA
Source organism: Apodemus sylvaticus (assembly GCF_947179515.1). NCBI lineage: Eukaryota > Metazoa > Chordata > Mammalia > Rodentia > Muridae > Apodemus > Apodemus sylvaticus. The sequence continues at coordinate 94,213,931 of NC_067484.1, read as the reverse complement.
ACATCAATGTGTCTCTGGGACAAATAATCAGCATCCCAGGACCTTCTGAGGGCTGCGCAGAAAACTTCAGGGAATACGGAAGCTGCACTGCTTTTGTGTTAATTCATAGACAGCCCTGTGAGTTACGTCCTTGACTGCACACGCTCCAGTTGTGCTGTGAGTGTACCTGCATCACCTTTTGGTTTAGAAAGCATTTTTGTTGTCCTAAGAAAACCATCTCCAATCTGATGTTGGGGAGTGGGGGCTGGAGCTGCTGTCTCACTGTAATCTGCCCTGCTAGCCCCTTCTCTAGCAACTGACAGTAAAGCATGATCAATATGCCAAAATACTTTGGCTTGGAAAACACATTTCTGATGCTACATTCAAATTCATCTATTTATCATTCCATTTAAAGTTGAGGAAGGTTATCTGGTTCTCAATATTTAAGTAAAGAAGTTTCTGGAAATAATGGTACTCCTTACAGAAAAGTCCCCACCACACTTACTGTAGAGCACTACAGAATTCTGGCATTAATTCTAAACCTAACAGAAAAGTGTTTACAAGGAATTCAGCTACATTACAAAATTAGCATTGATATTCACACAATACAAATTAAACATAATTGATGCTTTAAGAGCTTATATTATATGTACAATATATTTATTAGTTTATAATATGATTAATTTTTCTATTGGAATTTGACAGCAGACCCAAGACAGGAGGCACAAGTATAAGAATAATACATGGAGAAAACATTAAACATACAATCATTTACTCTATTTACTTCAATCTGAAAAAAAGAATTCCTAATTCCTAATTCTCTTTCAGTAGAAAAACACCTCTAATTTCAAGGTATACTATAAGCCCAATGTCATTTGACAACCTTTTGAAGGGTTGAACTGTATCATTACAGTAGCAATGTAGGACAATGTTCACTAATTAAAACAAAGACAATTCCATGATTCTGGCTACTTGGAAGTTTCCAAGAGTGACAGATAACATAGACCCCCCTCTCCTAGCTACTATACAAAAAAAACAATAGTGGACTTCTGACTAGACTTTTGGAGAAACATTTGAGTCTTATAGAACTACACATACTTGTGCGTGTGTGTGTGTGTGTGTGTGTGTGTGTGTGTGTGTGTAAAATTCATGAAATGTTAAAAGTATCTAAGTTAATTATAGGTCTGTGTAAAAATGCCTGATGCTTATATTTTCTACACGAAAGTTCATTGGCTCTGACTCGGTGATTATCTAAAGAGAAAGCTGTTGGGGACAGTATGGAGCACAATTGGCTCATGATACAGAGGAATTCCAATTTTAATAAATGTTTTGATTTTTAAAGCTTATTGGTTCAAGCTTACTGGTTCATCCCAAACTCAGGATATCCAACACTAATCCAAGAAACATGACATCGGCTTTATTCCTTCTGATTGCCAAACTAGACAAATTAAACTCTTAAATAGGGTTTACATTAAAAGAAAAGATGAGGTAAGTTAAATATGACAGTTTATTTGAGCAAGAAAAGAGGTTCTAAATCTGGGTGATACTCCAGACCAATGAGAGATTGTAGTGCCTCAACCCACCATATGTGGGTGAGAGACAGAAGGGTGTGCCTTAAGGTCTCTCTCTCATGACCCGGGCACCTCCCAAAAAGCCCCATCTCCCAGAACCCTCCCACTGGGGATTTCAACATGTTAATTAGGGGGACAATATTCTAGCTTCATTCTCCACCCACCTAGGCCAAATTCAGATGGACTGTACACCTTTGACTCTTTTGCTTTTTTTTTTTTAGTATGATTAACTTACTAGTTTCTATTTTCCAAGGGAACAGGCAATATAGCAATTGGGAGAAAGCTTATCCATGTACCACTAGGAAGAAACAATTACTCAGACCAGCGTATCATTGTAAACATGTCAGTTTCTCTGATTTATCACTTGGTTCTTTCATGTGCAGCACACTGATTTGGTGACATGGAATTCAATGAAGCTCTCTGCCCTTAAGATGTCAAAGGCTCCATCCTTGTGGCTTGCTGGAATCAGGAACTTGTACAAAAAATAGCTTACATGTTGAATTTGGTTATTCCCTCTTCAAACAAACCAACAAACTTGAATGTAGAATTTGAGTGCTGTTACTCTCACGTAGACAAGGAGATTAGGGCGCAGGAGGTGAAATGTAAGGTCACACAACCAATTACCAACTGAGCCAAACCCGGAAGTTGGGTTTCTTTGTCCATGGTTCCTCCCACTAGACAGACGTGCCTGTTAGAGCAATGCGGAGACAGCATTCTTGGCTGTGTTTAGATTTATTTCTGAAGTCGATCTGGTTCCTTCGGAATCTGAACTAACCACCTGAATTGTGTAAGCAGAGCCTGGAGCATCACCCGCTACCCGAGCTGCTGATTTTGTTACCAGCTGCTGGATTCCTGCAGGAAATGACTAGGCAGCTCAGAGTGAGGAAATTAAATGTGTAAATGGCCATGCTTCCTGGTTTTTGTCTATCTTAATTAACAACTTATTTGGGTAAAAGACAAAACTGGAAACTTTCTAGTAATCAACACCCAAAACTCAGGATTTGTTTATTGTGAAAACATGGTTCTGGTGTCTGCTTTCATTTAAAGAGAAGAATCGCTCTCAGGATAATTTGTCCCTTCAGCAACTTATTTATGAAACAGTTCCTCTCTATAAAAACCATTACAGCACACGTATGTGGGAAATATCAATTTCCTTCTTTTCATTCCCAAAGGCATACTTCAGAAATATGTGTTTATTAGCAAGACTAATATTTATTTTATTCTAAAGTTGGTTCTGAACACCTGCAGTAGTTGGAGTGCAGGGCTGACAGTGTGAGAGTCAAAATCCATTACGGTTTCTGTGCCACACTAGGTAGAGAATGTGGCAAATTGAAGGTGGTCACTACTCCTTTTGCAGTTTATGTGGTGCTTACTTTGCAGTCATTCACTTTATTTGGTAATCTTTCCTGAGCACCTTCTGTGAGCTAGCTTTAGCTCTTCTTGGTGCAGAAGGCACAGTGACAAGAGCAGCTTTGTCCCTTTGGAGATTACATCCTGGTTGAAGGAGACAGATGGCTAATACACGGCAGGAATATATGAGGTAGCTGTAACTGCTATCAGAAAGCAGACTGTGATCCAGAGGACAGACAATACTACCTCTGGGAAGTCCCCAGTGATCCCATTGTAGAAACCTAAAGACTTCAGGCCTTCCAGTTCCTCTTGGCCAGTGTCGCCATGGTATTCTGTCCTTTCCCGGTTTCTATGTGTGTTTAGAGTAAACCTTTGAAAACAAGGGTAATAAAGAATGATTTCTAGAAGTCAGATTTTATATGTCGACAAAAATAATAGGAATGGAGAGGACGAGCCAGCTTTATTTTCAGGCAAGTCTGTGATACTTGTTAAGTTCAAGCTACCAGTTGTGGGGTTTTTGTTTGTTTGTTTTTTGTTGTTGATTTTAAATTAAATGAAGGTGGCTTCCTGCTCATTGTTTAACTATATCAACAGCAGACACCGATAGCCCTTGCCTTACAGCATAATGTGCTAAGCATAAAACTTTATATATGTTTTGCTAATTCTCCCAATAGCCTGACATGGGTATGTTTTTTCCATCTTAACAGGTGATGGAAATTTGCTCTCCAATATGCTGAATACTTCCCCTGAGATCCCAGAACTAATGAGGACATTGTTGAAATCTGACATCACTTCTGCATGGAATACTGTAGTTAATCTAAGATTACCTCCTCTTTTTTATGAAAGGACAAATAGACACAGCTCTAGTAATCTGTTCAAGGACAGAGCCTGTGAGCTGGTACCACAGTTGGGACTGCAGCTCAGGTAGTAACTCTTCCCATCATTCCATGCTGCTTCCCAGTGAGAGCTGTGCAAACCAATCATGGGTCAACTGAATATCCTTCAGGAACCAGATAATATTTTGATCCCCATCTCATACCACAAGTAGAAAATCAATTCTAGGACCCAATTACAAAAGACAATCAACAGAACTTTTAGGAAAAAAACAGCAACAAAAAGCTTAATAACCTCAAAAAATGCCAACAGCTATAAAAGATAAAATCTGTAAACTGAATTAAAAATGCTCACTCATTAGGAAATGCCTTGGCTGCAGTAAAACGGGTCACAGAGCAGGAGATGCCTGCGTAGATATGCCTTACCAAGGGCTCCTGTCTGGGGCTGGTGAGATGGCCAAACAGGTAAAGGTGCTTGCTACCAAGCCTAACAACCTCTGTTCTGAAAGGAGAGGGACCACTCCCACCAGTTGACTTCTGACTTTCACATGCACACCCACACACTAAATAAATCAATGTAATCAAAATGTTCTTGTCTAGTATGTCTTTAGATATATGTGTTCATCCATAAAACTCAGCAGCTAGGAAGCAATTAATCTAATAGAAAAATAAAACCAAGGTACTTCAGAGAATAGTCTACAAGCTCATAGGCATAAGAAAGGGTGCTCAACACTACTAATTATTAGCAAAATGTAAATTAAATCTATTACTTGATATAGTTACACACTCCTGGGGATGCTTAAAATGAAAAACAAGATCAAATATTGTGTTTTCCAGATAGTTTAATCACCATCTATTGACAAGGGCACCCAACTTCAGAACCTCAGACACAGGCCAATGTCAGTTGACATAATCCTTTGGAAATCTGTTTGGCAATGGTAGTTAGCTATTGCTGCATAACAAGTGCTAACAATTGATGTATAACAAATGTCACTAAAGGTTAGGGTCTTAAAAACCTGCCATTTCTTATTTTATTCATGTTATGGGTCAAACAGACAGCATCTCTCATTTGATTTAGACTTAGCTAATATCAGCAGAGTTCACTCATACCTGTGGGCAGCTGGAGAGTAGCTCTGTTGCTTGGTAGGCTGAACTCATTCAAGATGACTCTACTCTTCACTTGTAGTTCAAGTCCTTCAGCAGGGTACCTGGTCCTGTTTTCAAAGAGAAACATAAAAGAGATCAAAGCTCAGAAAGTGTTTGCAACTGTTTATATCTGCTTTTCTATTCCCTATTGGCCTGAGAAAGTGCCATACTGGAGCCCAGCCTCGGGGTGGGAGGCATGGGAGTGGTACTGAAGAGGTCAGTTCAGAAACTTTGGAAAGTTTCACCACACTCCTCCAGTCCTGAAAGGAAAAGATCATAAAGAACATAGGCATCCCTCCCCTCCAGAAGGAAGGGGCTAATTACATTCCTCAGACCACAGGAAGGAGGAACTGACCACAGGCCGAGAGCTCTTGTAGACACATTCCGAAACTATTGGCTACCAATCTCATTCCCTAAAGACCAATCAGTTTAAAAGTCACACTGTTCTGCCAATCATGTTGTACCTAATGGCTGCTGCTTTGAGAACTGTATAAAGGCTCGATGGACAAGCTGCATGGGGTCATTCTCTCTCTCCATGTGCAGGGCGACCCCAACATGTTGGAACAATAAACTCCTCTTGCTTTTTGCATTGATTCCTGACTCCCCGTTGTTCACTCAGGGGGTCTCCAGTAAACTAAAGCTCACTAGAGTCTTACAATATGCATACAAAGAAGTAGGAAAAATTGGGTCAGGATTTATTCCAATCAGATAGACATGTGCATATCCTAGAACCTAGCAATTTCACTAAATACCCAACAGAAGAGTATACATGTGTCTACTAAGAGACACAGATAAAAACACTCACAGCAGCACTTGTCACCAGGTATAGTGGCCTCAATGCAGTAGGAAGGCTGAATACTCTCATCTATAATGATGATGTCAAGACTGATGGAGTCAAGTGGTGGGGTGGTACACAGCAGTGAAAACCCACACAGATGAATAGACAAGAAGACAACCAGAGAGGAGGCAAGAATCAAGCTGAGCAGCAGGTAGCACAACATCTTTGTGGTGTTAGGGGACAACCTGGAAGCTCTCTTCACAGGGCAGGAGGGCAGGAAGAAGCTCACTGTTTCATGGTTGCATACTGATTACCTAGTCATGATCACTTTGAGAGATGTCGGGGAGGGTGTGAATGTTTGCTGCTCTTGTGGGGGACTGGAGTTTGGTTCCCAGTATTCATGTCCCACTTATAACTCCAGCCACATAGGGGATCTGATACCCTTCTCAGGCCCCAGTAGGCAACTGCACATGTTGTCCATATATGTGCATAAGAATTCATACACATGAATACAAGTAAAATCTTTTAAAAGGATATATGTCTATATTTTGCAGTTTTCTTTGTAAATGAATGCCTACAATGACAAGATTTACACTGAAGTCACTGACTGACAGCGGAGCTTTGTTTGACTTTAAGTTGGTGTTCTGTTTTTCTATTGAGAAACTCAGGTACTGACCTCCATTGCTTCCTGTGTGAAGGTGGCTGCATCTCACAGCCCAGCAGGCAGTTGGCTGCATCATTGTTGGGCCACCACTTAGCATAGTGATTACCTGTGGAGAACTTGGAGCGCAAATAGGAGATAGCTGAAATGATTCCCACTTTGCAGGTTGCTTTTTAGGCTTCAATATACACTAAGCCACATGGGAATGGAACAATGGTGTGTTCACCATTGGAAACAACTCTAGAGACTCTGATTTAGTGGAGCCCAGCCCAGAGCACACATTTTAAGTTAAATGAAATTAATACAAGAAATATATGGGGTAGTTCAAACTTCCTATCATTGCAGCTCCAGGGGATCAGATGCCCTCTTCTGGCTACCATGGGCATATGCACTCATGCAAATACACTGACACACATATGTGTAACTAAAAATATAAATACATCTCAATGTGGTATGGGTGTGTGCACATGTGCCTGATATGCATGTGTATCTGTGTGTGTGTGTGTGTCATGTACACTCAGACACACAAACACCATCATCCTAGTAAGAATGGAGCACTGAACTTTCCCCCACCCCCATCCCCACCCCCACCCCCCACTCTCCCAGTGTCCCCACCCCCAGACCTATTGAAGTGAAGCAAGCCCTCAAACACAGCCTTGGAGATTTCCCCTTGAAAGCAGGCTTTCCCCAAGGCGAAGAACCTCTTTAGGAAAGCATCCAGAAAGGCAGATGGTACCATATTGCAGACCTACCCTTGTCTAAATGCAGCAAGCACTTTTGTTTTTAAGTTACATAAACTTCTCAAATCTCTGGTTTCTATTCTCAAATCACCAAAGCATTCCTAGTGTTGGTGCTGGCCTTTGTTGCCTGTGTTGACCTCTAGAGTTCCTCTAGCTCTACCATATTGTCCTTATTACAACTATTCAACATCCATAGTGTCTGAGGACACCTCACAGGGATTACAAAATGTCGGCTGATGATCACTGACACTTCTTTGATGCGGACCCTCTTCACCAGCCTCTTAAAAGATTTTTTTGCTTAATACTTCAGGGGGATTTACTATGGCCAGGAGTTTGAAGGTATGTGGAAGAGAATGTGTACTACTTTTTAACTTATGCTTGTCCACCGTAAGTCCATGATAACCCTCATGCCTACTCTAGTCAGAAATACCACTATAAAATTCTTTGTGATAAGGTGTTTTAAAGTAATAGCAACTAGCCAGGCATTATTTGAGGAACAAAACAAAACAAAACAAAAATCAAAACCAAAATGGGCTTGCCATGATAACAGAGGTAATTTCTGCAGATTCTTTGGCATGGGCATTCTGCTGACACCAGAGACAACCTGTCAGGTGCTTTCCCAAAGCTTATGGGAAAGAAAATAGTTCCTTATGCTCACACTTCCACTGGGTTTCCGTTCACATGGCTGGCGGCTTTTCTTTTCCTCCACCCCTCCTCTCTAAACTGGTATCTTAAATGGTATATAAGATTCTTCTTTTAGTTTTTAAGTGCAACTGTATTGTTGTGCAGTAGTCTCTAGAACTTACTTGTCTTGCACAACTGAAAGTTCATATCCACTGACAGCTACTTCTAATTTCCATATCCCCACAGTCCCTGTGGGTGTGGCTGTTTTAGATATTCTGTGTAAGCCATGCAGATTTGTCTTTCTGTGACTTATTTCCTTTGACCTAAGGACCTCATGAGTCATTGTTACCACATATATAGAAGTTCCTTTTTCAAGGTCAAATCAAATTCTACTGTATGTATATACCACATTTCCTTTATCCATCTGTTGACAGACACTTTCACATTGTGTGCGGTGTGCGTGTAAATATATTGTGAGGGTGGGTATATGTATATATGAATATTGTGTGTGAGGCTATGTGTGTGCATGTATTTATGCCCATGTGCACATATGCAAAGGCTAGAGGAGGGCTCTGTCTTCCTCTGTCACCTTCTATTAAAGGGCTGTTCGCTGAGCTGAAACTCGGGTTTGTGTTAGGCTAGCTGTCCAGCGATCCTGGAGTTACAGGCACATGCATCCTTGTCTAACACACTGCATGGCTGGTAAGGATTTCAACTCAGATCCTCATGCTCTTAAGCAAAATCTCTCATCAACTGAGCCATCTCTGCAGGCCCCCACTTTGAGTCTTGGCTATTGTGACTAATGCCACAGTGAGGATGGGGTGCTTGTATCTTCTCAGGCCCGTGGACTCTGCATAAATACCAAGGAACAAGCTGACTGGGTGAAATGGCAGTTCTGTTTTAATGTTCTGCATTTGAGCTGTTTTCCAGGAGCTGCAGCATCTATCATGCACATCAGTGGCAGACAGAGTGAAGATGTCCCCGTGTCTGCTTCAGCCCTCTTTGCTAATAGCCACCCTATCGGGTGTCAGGGTTGAAATCATTTCATGGTGTAGCATTGCTAAGTTAGTATGAGCAACTTCTCTTAAGAAAGCATCTTCGTCTTTTAAAGTACAAAGTACTTTAAAGTAATTTTAAAGTAATTTTATCCATGTGCACAATGCATTGTCCAACCTCGCCCCTCCCCTGCACCCCTGCTGACCTCGGCCGTCTTCCTTGTCTCAGCTTCAGTCTGTGAAATGGGGCTGTGATAAACGTTTCCAGGGGACCTTGGGAAGATGCTTACTCGTTCTGAAAATGACAAATTACAGCAAAGAGCAAGCACCCTCCCTGCTTTTTCTTGGTGTATTTCAGAGAACACAAATGGCAGAGGGTAAGTTCTTTTTCCAAGGAATTTTTCTGGACTGAAGGAGGGTGAGAATAATCAAATAACCCCTGGTCCCTGTTGGCAGCACACAGTTCCAGATGACAATCCCCAGTAGCTAGCAATACCACTAGATAAATGTGGATTGTAACTTTGCTATCTGTGTGTTGAACAGACCACCTGAATCCACTGGCTAATTTAAAATTCCTCATAGTAGGATAGGCACCAGCATGCACCACCTCTGATGACCAGTATACACCTCCTTCTGAATGACTAGTATGCACCTCTGAATGTTGACCAGCACAACTCTGCGCATCCAGCATGCACCTCTGAGTGACCAACATGCACCTCTGAGTGACATGCAATGAAAAAGAACAACTGGGGCTGGAGAGATGGCTCACTGGGGAAAGCACTTGCCAGTGTGAGGGCCTGAGTTCAGATCTCCAGGACTCACATAAAGGCAGGGATAGTGGTGTGTGTCTATATACAGTGGGAGGCAGAGATGTGAGCATCCCTGGAGGCTTGCAGGCCAGTGAGCTGGGTGTTCAGTGGTGCAAACAACAAAAGGAAGACCCTGTCTCAAAGGATAAAGGTGAGGCAACCTTCCGCATCCGCTCACATGAAGGCATGTGCACATGCACACACTATACAGATGCACAGAGAAAGTACCCTTGTTCAGTATATGGCATTGCTTGATTTTAATCAAGTCTCAACTTCTCAGGTCAGGAGAATATGGAGGACAGGAGACATGAATGTCCTTGTGACACCATAAGGCTTCAGTAACCCACATACTTCATGACATCTGCCAGCAATGAAACCTTAATTTCTTCCCTCACATAAGTGGTATTAAAAACAAAACAACAAAAAGATGTTCTAAAACACATACCAGCCATTGGAGATATGTGTATGTTTTAGAACCACAAACAATGTAACTCCCTAAAGTAATTTTTGAGACAAGTATGTCAAGCTGGAGACAGACGTGGAATAAAATGATGCTAAGAAGTTCCCAGAGTTCTATTTGCTCTGGTGTGATATCAACGTGTGTTTAAAAAGTAGAATTCTTAACTATCAATAATTGTTTGGGTGACATATTGTCTTGGGTTGACTTTTAAAAGACTGAGGAATAGACTGAATATGCAGTGTGTCTTAGTGGCTTTCCACATTATATAGGCAGAAAGGTAGAAGAAAAAAAGAATTTTAATATTTTTTAAAAGTGTGATTAGTAAAAAGAATCTGTATCATCCTATTCACGTGTTTAAAGTTTTCCACATTAAAAACCACATCCTTAAGCCAGAATAAGCAGCTTCTATATCGATCTATCTGCAGAATTTAAATAAAAAGTCAAAGCCAAACACATTTACAAAGCATTTCTTTTCTTTTTTATTGAAAAATATTTTTCATACAGTATATTCTGATCATGCTTCCCTCCCCCAACTCCTTCAAGAGCCTGCCCACCTTCCCACCCACCCAACTCTACATATTTTTTCTCTCTCTTTATAAAACCAGCTAACACAAGAAACACACACCACACACACATACAAAACCCATAAAGACACAAAAATCAGAAACCATTCTCCAAAAAAACTGAGTTTGCTTTGTGTTGGTCGACTACTTCCAGCATGAGATCTTCCTTTAAGTGTGGTGGCTTATCCTGTGAGACACTATTGGAAAAAGTAGGTCTTTCCTTGGCAATCCTCAGTTGCAGAAAGCTTCTTGGCAGGGGGAGCCTGTGCCCTTGTTCCCCTCTTAGCACTGGCACTTGAATCCACGCAGGCCCTGTGTGCCCTGCCACAGTCTGTGAGTTTATATCTGTGACAGTCCTGCTGTATTTGGGAGACAATGTTTCCCTGGAGTCACTGTTCCCTCTGGTTTACAGTTTTTCCACCTCCTCTTCCTCTCTGTCTCAGACCTGTGGGAAGTGTTCTGATGAAGACGCGCCTTTTGGGAAACTGTCCTGTGCCCCTTTGGGTGATTTGAAGGTTCAAGGACTTTTAATCAAGGCAAATAAACTAATGTTAAGCTTTCAAAATTAAGCTTATGATCTTTATTAACACAAAATAAATTCAAGGTGTCAAGACTGAGATTTCTTAAAAATGGATTCTAAAAATGTCAGAGTACGTATTTCACAGTAAGCAATCAACTTCAATAAGTTTTCTTTCCTTTTTTACCAGGACCTCCTCTCCATGGTATTGGAGATCAAACCCAGAGTAACGTACAGGCAAGCACTATACTATTGACTTATATTGCCAGTCTTGTAAGTTTTGTTTGTAACCAGCGATAGCAAGGATATTAAATTCTGAACGCCACAGGAATCAACTGGGATCTTGTTAAAATGAAGTTCCTGACTCAGGTCTGAGATGGAGGCCTGGAATTTGACACATCTATCTATATCTATCTATCTATCTATCTATCTATCTATCTATCTATCTGTCTGTCTGTCTGTCTGTCTGTCTGTCTGTCTACCTACCTACCTACCTACCTATTCACCTACGCATCAGTCATCCACATCCATCCATCATCTATCTATCCATCATTAGCTATGTATGTATGAATGTATGTATATGTGTGTGAGTATCCATGCATCCATGCATCCACTCATGCATGCATCCACTCATACATGCATCCATCCATCCATGCATCCATCCAACCATCCACTCATGCATCCATCCATGCATCCATCCATGCATCCATCCATCCATGCATCCATCCATCCATGCATCCATCCATCCATGCATCCATCCATCCATCCATCCATCCATCCATCCATCCATTATCTACTTGTCGTCATCTCCCTGGGGGGCAGTTCAGGCTTCGCCCTGCACATGACAAAGTCCAGTACGCTTCACTGCTGTGCTTATTCTGACAATACATTCTATCTTGTCTCTAATACTCAGTTTCTGAGGCCACCACCTGAGAGCACTTGCTTCTGGTGGCTTTGAGCTAGCTCAGCTAATAGACAGGCCACAGGTCAGCAGCATCTTCCCTAAAGGCCTGATAGGCATCATGCTGTCAGCTGCCACTCGGTGATGGTGGGTACACGCCTGTGCACAGCAACCTTCCCTTCCTGCCATTTTCCCCGTCGGCACTTGCAGCCTTACACCCTGCCCTGCTTCTTCTGGGTCTCATTTTTTGTTTTGCACACATAGCTGTGGCCATCTGTTTTTTGTTTATTTGTTTGTTTTTTAACATCTTCATTCTTTTACTTTTTCAAAACTCTCTACTTTACTCAAGTGAGCTTTTCTTCACATTACAAAAGAATTTGCAAGAGTGAGCCCACTGAGTCCCAGAGATCACATCCCTTGTTCCTCATACAGTTCATGCCAGTTTCACATGCTCCACCCCATTACAGATGCCATTGTTTCCAAACTTCTCTGTGCATCTGAGGGCTGTGAGAACATTGTGGGAACAGTTGTGTCACATGCTAGCAAACACTCCACCATTAAGTTCCAGCTCCATCCAACCCCGTCTCACTCAACGGTGAATTCTCCCCCCATAGTTGCCCTAACTCCTTTTTTCAATGTGCAGGCCTCTCCTTAAGGAGAGAACGAGGCTCTGTGGTCTTTCATCTTTGTCTCTAGCACCACTACCACTTCCCTTGAGGCCTGTATGAGCTGACCTCCTCTAGAAAGCAATGTCTTTCTTGGTTGGGGTTCAGAGGTCTCAAGGAATACCATACCCCTTTCCTTGTTCCTTACCCAAAGATGTAGATCACGCCTTTTTATATATATATTTTTTATTTTTTATATTCTTTGTTTACAATCCAAAAGCTTTCCCCTTTCCCAGTTCCCACCTCCCCATATGTCCCATAAGTCCTCTTCTCTCCATCCATTCTCCTATCTTTCCCCCCCTTCTCTGTCCTGGTACTCTCCTACAATGCTGGATCAAGCCTTTCCAGGATTAGGGCCCTCTTCTTCCTTCTTCATGGGAATCATTTGATATGCTAATTGTATCTTCAGTATTCAGAGCTTCAGGGCTAATTAATATCCACTTAACAATGATTGCATTCCATGTGTATTCTTTTGTGATTGTGTTACCTCGCTTAGGATGATATTTTCCAGTTCCATCCATTTGCCTAAAAAATTCATGAATTCATTGTTTTTAATTGCTGGATAGTACTCCATTGTGTATATATACCACATTTTCTGTATCCATTCCTCCACTGAGGGATATCTGGGTTCTTTCCAGCTTCTGGCTATTATAAATAAGGCTGCTATGAACATAGTGGAGCATGTGTCCTTATTGCATCCTGGGGAATCCTCTTATGCTCTAAAATCAAGAATTGACAAATGGGATCTCATAAAACTACAAAGTTTCTATAAGGCAAAGGACACGTCAAAAGGACAAAACGGCAACCAACAAATTGGGAAAAGATCTTCACCAATCCTACATCCAATAGAGGGCTAATATCCAATATATACAAAGAACTCAAGAAGTTAGACCCCAGGGAACCAAATAACCCTATTAAAATGGGGTACAGACCTAAACAAAGAATTTTCACCTGAAGAAACTCGGATGGCCGAGAAGCACCTTAAGAAATGCTCAACATCATTAGCCATTAGGGAAATGCAAATCACAACAGCCCTGAGATTTCACCTCACACCAGTCAGAATGGCTAAGGTTAAAAACTCAGGAGACAGCAGGTGTTGGTGAGGATGTGGAGAAAGAGGAACACTCCTTCACTGCTGGTGGGATTGTAAGATGGTACAACCACTATGGAAATCAGTCTGGCGGTTCCTAAGAAAACTGGACATGACACTTCTGGAGAACACACCTTTTATAATTCCTCATGGTGTATATAAAACCAGTCAGAAACCTTTGTGTAAGAGAAGGCTAATGATTTGGCTTAAGCAAATATTTATCTACTCAACTAAGTAGAACTTTCGTCTAAAGGTTATAGTATGGGGTGTGTGACTAATCTTAAGCACTCTCCACATTTACACTCAAGGAATTGAGAGTGAGAGATCTTTCTTATGCTTGCTTCCAAGTCCCAGGGTCTTCAGTGAATAACCAGGTCTTCTGACACTCACGTATTTATTCCCTCTTGAGAGATATGAGTAAGGCCATCACTCATGGCCTGAATACCCCCAGCCCATAAGAGCATTAGCATTAAAAGCACATCTTTATAAGAGATTCTGGTCTCAGAGCAAGGATGTAATTTTGTTATAAAATTACCATCATAGACTCACTAACCTCAGACTCAGGAATTCACTGGTCTCTTGGTTTCCATTCTCCTCCCCCTCACTGGAGCACCAGGCACCATGTCAAGGGACTTTCCTACCTTAGCTTCTGTGATACTACCCTTGTCACATTTTCTCTGGTCTCTCAGATCCCTGTTTATGTTCTTTGCCTGTATTTCCTCCATTAAACATCAGCACCGTCCGAGATTTTGTTCTTGGCTTCTCCTTCTTTTCCTAATTGCTTTACTCAGCTGAGTGCTTGTCCTGAGTGTTCTAAAGCCACTGGAGTATCAGGAGTGTTCTGTCCCACTGTCCCTCCCTACTTCCAGTTCAGCGATTGGGGTTGTAAACCAGAACCATATGCATGCTAGACAAATGCTTGAGCCCCAGTCCACATCTTCACCATCTCTTCAGCTATGAAAACATACCTCGGACCTCTCAAATACCAACTGTAAAGAATTACTTTTTCTCTGTTTCCTTTTCTCATTTCATTTCAGTTGCTTGATAAAATATGATGGCAAAAATCAAGGGAGGAGAGGTTTATTTTAGCTCACATTCCCTAGTCATACCCATCATTTCAGAAGGTCCATGCAGGGGCTCAAGTAGATATTCATACCACACCTGCAGTCAAGAGTAAGGAGAACCAAATGCACCTCTGCTGCCTTTTGCTCTCAGATGGATTCCCCCTTTTATTTTGTTCAGGAACTCCTGCCTAGGGGACAGTGATGCTCACAATGGACTTACTACATCAATTAACAATCAAAACACTTCCCCTACAGACAGGTTCACAGGCCAACCTGATCTAAATATTCTAAATAATAACCTCATTAATATCTTTCCAGGTGATTCTGGGTGGTGGCAATTGACAACTAAAAACTAAGCAACACATCTACCTTTCTCAGTCTGGTATGCTTCATCCAGGATGCATTTCCAACATGGTCTTCTGAGCCACTGTTACATGGCAGACATGGCTTCAAGGTCTCCTTATATTCCCACAACATTCTGATGGAACAGCATTCTCTCCATTTCTACTCCAAATCAGGATTTTCTGGGGTCCAGACATCTGCTCAGAGATACATAGCAAGTGATTAATAAGCTCATGATTTAGAACAACTTTTTAATAAATATAAAGTCAAGATATTTATTTATTTAAAATTATTCTCATAGGATATAACCTGATTACAGTTCTTTCTTCCTCTATTCTTTCCAGTTCCTCCCCTCTTTTCTTTCCCTGCATATGCACCCCCTTTCTACCTGTCACTAGAAAAAGACAAACTTTTGAGAAATAACAACCTAACAACAAAATAAAATATAATAATATGAAACAGAAAACATCACACTGAGGCTGGACAAGGCAAACTACTAGGAAGAAAAGAGACTCAAGAGTAGGTACAAGAATCAGAGGCCCACTCATTCACATACTCAGGAGACACATAAAAATATTAAGCTGCAAGATATATCTGCCAAGGACCTGGTGCAGCCCAGTGCAGGCCCTGTCCTTACTGCTTCAGTCTCCATGAACTCATATGTGCCTCGCTTAGTTGATTTAGAGAGCCTATTCTCCTAGTGTCCTTCATCTACTCTGGCTTTTACAATCTTTCTACCTCCTCTTCTGTGGGACTTCCTGAGCTCTGAGGGAGATTTGATAGAGACATTCTATTTAGAGCTGTGTGTTCCAATGTCTCTTTCTCATTGTGTAAAGTCTGGCTGTGGGTCTCTGCACCTATTCCCACCTGCTGTAGGAGGAAGCCTCTCTGGTGATGCCTGGATGAGACACTGATCTGTGAGTAGAGCAGAGTATCATTAGGAGCTATTTCTTGATCTTTTTCTCCCCCCCCCCTGTGGTTCTTGGTCACCCAGTGTCAAGGGGTTCTATCTCATGGAGTGGGCCTTAAGTCAAATCACATATTCATTAGCTATTTCCACAAGTTCTGTGTCACTATTGTGCAAGCATATCTTGCAGGTAGAACAGATGGTAGGGCAAAAGTTTTGTGACTGGGTTGGTATTTACATTTCTTTTTTGGTAGCCTACAGATTTATGTAGGCACCAGCTCAGATTCTCCCTGAGTTATGTGGTTCCTCTGTAATGGGACACCTCTGTCAGTTTTCGGAGAGCAAACCATATGTCTCCACTGTTTTAGCAACAGCTTAGGTTGCTTGGAGATTTCCACAGGACTCCCTTGACCAACAATTCAGTTGAATGCAATCTAGTCCTGCTACTGGGAACCTTGTTTGGTGACAAGACACAGCCAATTGGGATACCATATCCCTCATTATCAGACTTCATTAGGACCACCTTCACATTTTTGAGGAAGTTTCTGCTGTACTAGGTTTCCATGTCATACCTCAAATGCTTCTTAATTCTAGCTGTTTCTCCCTGCATTTCCCCATTCAACCCTATCACCTTCAACTCTCCTCACCAGATACTCCAGTTTCCATCCCTACCCACTCCCAGTCCTGTAAAATCTGTCTTATTTGCCTCTCCCATGTGTCCACCCCAACCAGTGGGGGTAGTTCCCCCCCCCAAGCCCCTACGCCTAACCTCTCTCTAGGTTTATAGATTTTTCTCTCTCTCTCTGTCTCTCTCTCTCAACTCCCCTCCTCATGCCCCGAATAAACTCTATCCTTATCCTATACTATATCATCACATGACTGGTCCCTCAGGAGAAAGAGATGCCTCAGCTTGGGCCTACAGTAACACCCCCTTTCCCCACACCATACCCTGCCCTTTCCACCAAACATATTCCTTCTCTCCTTAACTTGTTATAAAACACAACAATGTGTGTATCATAAAACAGGGGTGACAGATTGAGAAGAAAGCAAGACATCTAATTTGAATTTCAAATAGACAACAATAAAGTCTTTAGTTTTAAGCATTCCTCCTGCATTGTTTGGGAGTTTTTACTGAAAAATATCATTTTCTATTGATTTGGAATTAAAATTTAATTGGACATTGTATATTTTATGTGGCAGCTCCAACATTAAGTAAATTCAGTAAGCAAGTTAGAGTAGGTAATTTTATTTTAGGCAGCCACCTAGTTCATATGGAATTATAAGAGACACAGATATTATATTCTTGCAATAAAAACAACTGTTATGTTTGTGATTAAAAATTCCCATGATCAAAATGAACATATTTGAACTTGGTAATTTAAGCACATGTTTGGTTGCTAAAACTTATGTATCTCTGTTTTCTGTCTTTTAGTTTGTCCATCTGAGAAAAACCTCTTGTTCGAAGAACAGGTTCACTACTTTCACACTGGCGATTATTTGACACTATGTTGAGCTCAGGTTACCTCACCTGGGTACCAGCTGCCATGATGCTGCCTTGATTCATCCTGGGATAAAGCATCTTGGAATGTTGTTAAAAGTCTTTGGATGTTCTTTGCCCGTGTCACCTGACAAACTTGTGTTAGGCAGGAGGATTCATCAGTGTGTCCCTGCACCACCCTAATCTTATGAGGAGCACTTCAGCTACCCTTGGAGGAACTATCCTCTCTTGCATGTAGTCTGGGTAAGAAATGTTTGTATAGAGGGTACTTTCATCTTTAAGCAGAAGGGCCAAGGACATAATGCTCTATGAAATTTGAGTTTTACAAAGAGTACATTTGGTAGTACATTACCAAAGAAAAAGTGCTTTATTTCAGGGGTAATTCTCTGGGGATATTGGAGCTCCTTGTGGTTATGATACCAAGCAAATAAAGGAACCCTTATTTCTATTCTAAGCTTTGTACTTTCCAAGTTTTCTATGAGTTTCCTTTTTTTTATTCGATATATTTTTTATTTACATTTCCAATGGTTTCCACTTTTCTAGCCCCCCACTCCCCGAAAGTCCCATAAGCCCTCTTCTCTCCCCCTGTCTTCCCACCCACCCCTTCCCACTTCCCTGTTCTGATTTTGCTCTATACTGCTTCACTGAGTCTTTCCAGAACAAGGGGACACTCCTCTGTTCTTCTTGTACCTCATTTGATGTGTGGATTATGTTTTGGGTATTCCAGTTTTCTAGGTTAATATCCACTTATTAGTGAGTGCATACCATGATTCATCTTTTGAGTCTGGGTTACCTCACTTGGTATAATGTTCTCCAGCTCCATCCATTTGCCTAAGAATTTCATGAATTCATTGTTTCTAATGGCTGAATAGTACTCCATTGTCTATATATACCACAGTTTTTGCATCCACTCTTCTGTTGAGGGATACCTGGGTTCTTTCCAGCTTCTGGCAATTATAAATAGGGCTGCTATGAACATAGTGGAGCATGTATCCTTATTACATGCTGGGGAATCTTTTGGGTATATGCCCAGGAGTGGTATAGCAGGATCTTCTAGAAGTGAGGTGCCCAGTTTTCGGAGGAACCGCCAGACTGATTTCCAGAGTGGTTGTAGCAATGTGCAACCCCACCAGCAGTGGAGGAGTGTTCCTCTTTCTCCACATCCTCGCCAACACCTGCTGTCTCCTGAATTTTTAATCTTAGCCATTCTGACTGGTGTAAGGTGAAATCTCAGGGTTGTTTTGATTTGCATTTCCCTAATGACTAATGAAGTTGAGCATTTTGTAAGATGCTTCTCTGCCATCCGAAGTTCTTCAGGTGAGAATTCTTTGTTTAACTCTGTACCCTATTTTTTAATAGGGTTGTTTGGTTTTCTGGAGTCTAAGTTCTTGAGTTTTTTATATATATTGGATATTAGCCTTCTATCTGATGTAGGATTGGTGAAGATCTTTTCCCAATTTGTTGGTTGTCGATTTGTCCTTTTGATGGTGTCCTTTGCCTTGCAGAAACTTTGTAATTTTATGAAGTCCCGTTTGTCAATTCTAGATCTTAGGGCATACGCTATTGGTGTTCTGTTCAGAAACTTTCTCCCTGTACCGATGTCCTCAAGGGTCTTCCCCAGTTTCTTTTCTATTAGCTTCAGAGTGTCTGGTTTTATGTGGAGGTCCTTGATCCATTTGGATTTGAGCTTAGTACAAGGAGACAAGGATGGATCAATTCGCATTCTTCTGCATGCTGACCTCCAGTTAAACCAGCACCATTTGTTGAAAAGACTATCTTTTTTCCATTGGATATTTTCAGCCCCTTTGTCGAGGAGCAAGTGGACATAGGTGTGTGGGTTCATTTCTGGATCTTCAATCCTGTTCCATTGATCTGTCTGCCTGTCACTGTACCAATACCATGCAGTTTTTAACACTATTGCTCTGTAGTATTGCTTGAGGTCAGGGATACTGATTCCCCCAGACTTTCTTTTGTTGCTGAGAATAGTTTTAGCTATCCTGGGTTTTTTGTTATTCCAGATGAATTTGAGAATTGCTCTTTCTAACTCTGTGAAGAATTGAGTTGGGATTTTGATGGGTATTGCATTGAA
Source organism: Apodemus sylvaticus (assembly GCF_947179515.1). NCBI lineage: Eukaryota > Metazoa > Chordata > Mammalia > Rodentia > Muridae > Apodemus > Apodemus sylvaticus. The sequence goes on along the minus strand of NC_067484.1, from coordinate 94,194,349 downwards.
TTTGTATATTGCTTTTGGCAAAATGACCATTTTAACTATATTGATCCTGCCGATCCATGAGCATGGGAGGTTTTCCCATTTTTTGAGGTCTTCTTCCATTTTCTTCTTCAGAGTCTTGAAGTTCTTGTCATACAGATCTTTCACATGTTTGGTAAGAGTCACTCCAAGGTACTTTATACTGTTTGTGGCTATTGTGAAGGGGGTCATTTCCCTAATTTCTTTCTCAGCCTGCTTACCCTTTGAGTATAGGAAGGCCACTGATTTGCTTGAGTTGATTTTATAACCTGCCACTTTGATGAAGTTGTTTATCAGCTGTAGGAGTTCTCTAGTGGAGTTTTTTGGGTCACTTAGGTAGACTACCATGTCATCTGCAAATAATGATAGTTTGACTTCTTCCTTTCCAATTTGTATCCCTTTGACCTCCTTATGTTGTTGAATTGCCCAAAGCTAGTACCTTGTTGCAAAGATAAGGAGAAAGGGGGCAGCCCTGTCTAGTCCCTGATTTTAGAGGGATTGCTTCAAGTTTCTCTCCATTTAGTTTGATGCTGGCTACCGGTTTGCTGTATATTGCTTTTACTATGTTTAGGTATGGGCCTTGAATTCCTGTTCTTTCCAAGACTTTAAGCATGAAAGGATGCTGAATTTTGTCAAATGCTTTTTCAGCATCCAATGAAATGACCATGTGGTTTTTTTCTTTGAGTTTCTTTATGTAGTGGATTGCATTGATGGATTTCCATATATTGAACCAACCCTGCATTCCTGGGATAAAGCCTACTTGATCATGGTGGATGATCATTTTGATGTGTTCTTGGATTCGGTTGGCAAGAATTTTATTGAGTGTTTTTGCATCGATGTTCATAAGGGAAATTGGTCTGAAGTTCTCTTTCTTTGTTGGATCTTTGTGTGGTTTTGGTATCAGCGTAATTGTGGCTTCGTAGAAGGAATTGGGTAGTGTTCCTTCTGTTTCTATTTTGTGGAATAGTTTGAAGAGTATTGGTGTTAGGTCTTCCTTGAAGGTCTGATAGAATTCTGCACTGAAACCATCTGGCCTGTGTTCTTTTTTTGGTTGGAAGACTTTCTATGACTCCTTCTATTTGTTTAGGGGTTATGGGACTGTTTAGATGATCTATTTGGTCCTGATTTAATTTTGGTGTTTGGTATCTGTCAAGGAAATTGTCCATTTCCTCCAGATTCTCCAGTTGTGTTCAGTATAGGCTCTTGTAGTAGGATCTGATGATTTTTTGGATTTCCTCAGTTTCTGTTGTTATATCCCCCTTTTCATTTCTAAGTTTGTTAATTTGGATACTTTCTCTGTGCCCTTTGGTCAGTCTGGCTAAAGGTTTATCTATCTTGTTGATTTTCTCAAAGAACCAGCTCCTGTTTTTGTTGATTCTTTGTATGGTTCTCTTTGTTTCCAATTGATTGATTTCAGCCCTGAGTTTGATGATTTCCTGTCTTCTACTCCTCCTGGGTGAATTGGCTTCTTTTTGTTCCAGGACTTTAAGGTGTGTCCTTAAGCTGGTAGTGTATGCTCTCTCCATTTTCTTTTTGGAGGCACTCAGGGCTATGAGTTTCCCTCTTAGCACTGCTTTCATTGTGTCCCAAAGATTTGGGTATGTTGTGCCTTCATTTTCATTAAATTCTAAAAAGTCTCTGATTTCTTTCTTTATTTTTTCTTTGGCCAAGGTGTCATTGAGTAGAGTATTATTTAGCCTCCATGTTAATGTGGGCTTTCTTTTGTTTTTGTTGCTATTGAAAACCACTCTTACAGCATAGTGATCTGATAGGAGGCATGGGATTAGTTCGATCGTCTTATATTTGTTGAGGTCTGCCTTGTGTCCAATTATATGGTCGATTTTGGAGAAGGTACCATGAGGTGCTGAGAAAAAGGTATATTCTTTTGCTTTAGGGTAAAATGTTCTATAAGTATCAGTCAAATCCAATTGGTCTAAAGCTTCAATTAGTTTTACTGTGTCCCTGTTTAGTTTCTGTTTTCCTGATCGGTCCATTGAGGAGAGTGGAGTGTTGAAGTCCCCCACAATTATTGTGTTAGGTGCAATGTGTGCTTTGAGCTTTAGTAAAGTTTCTTTTACAAATGAGGGTGCCCTTGCATTTGGCGCATAGATGTTCAGAATTGAACGTTCTTCTTGGTGGATTTTTCCTTTGACCAGCAAGAAGTGTCCTTCTGTGTCTCTTTTGATGACTTTAGGTTGAAAGTCAATTTTATCTGATATTAGAATGGCTACTCCTGCTCGTTTCCTGTGACCATTGGCTTGTAAGATTGTCTTCCAGCCTTTTACTCTAAGGTAGTTTTTATCTTTGACACTGAGGTGTGTCTCCTGTATGCAGCAAATTGTAGGGTCCTGTTTCCTTATCCAGTCTGATAGTCTATGTCTTTTTATTGGGGAATTGAGACCATTGATGTTAAGAGATATTAAGGAATAGTGATTATTACTTCCTGTCATTTTTGATGTTCTTTTTATATTTGAGTGGTTATCTTCTTTTGGGTTTGATGAAGGAAGGTAACTATCTTGCTTTTTCCAGGGTGTAGTTTCCCTTCTTGTATTGGAGTTTTCCTCCTATTATTCTTTGCAGAGCTGGGTTTGTGGAAAGATATTGTGTAAATTTGGTTTTGTCATGGAATATCTTGGTTTCTCCATCTATGGTGAATGAGAGTTTTGCTGGGTATAGTAGTCTTGGCTGACATTTGTGTTCTCTTAGAGTCTGCTTGAGATCTGCCCAGGATCTTCTAGCTTTCATGTTCTCTGGTGAGAAGTCTGGTGTGATTCTGATAGGTCTTCCTTTATATGTTACTTGGCCTTTTTCTCTTACTGCCTTTAATATTCTTTCTTTGTTTAGTGCATTTGGGGTTTTGATTATTATGTGATGGGAGGTATTTCTGCTCAGGTCCAGTCTGTTTGGAGTTCTGTAGGCTTCTTGTATATTCATAGGCATCTCTCTCTTTAAGTTGGGAAAGTTTTCTTCCATAATTTTGTTGAAGATATTTGCTGGCCCTTTCAGTTGTAAATCTTAACTCTCATCTATACCTATAATCCTTAGGTTTGGTCTTCTCATTGTATCCTGGATTTCCTGGATGTTCTGGGATACAAGCTTTTTGCATTTTGCATTTTCTTTGACAGTTGAGTCAATGGTTTCTATGGTATCTTCAGCATCTTTCTTCATCTCTTGTATTCTTTCTTCCATCTCTTGTATTCTGTTGTTTATATTTGCATCTATGGCCCCTGATTTCTTCTCAAGGTTTTCTATCTCCAAAGTTGTCTCCCTTTGTGATTTCTTAGTTGTTTCTACTTCTGTTTTTAGATCCAGGATGGTTTTGCTCAGTTCCGTCATTTGTTTGTTTGTGTTTTCCTGTAATTCTTTAAGAGATTTTTGTGTTTCCTCTTTCATGACTTCTGCCTGTTGACGCAAGTTCTCCTGCATTTCTTTAAGTTCTTTTGCCTTTCTTCTTTATTGGCTTCTATCTCTTGGGCCTTATTCTCCTGCATTTCTTTAAGTGATATTTTGTGTTTCCATTATATGGGTTTCTAGCTTATTCATGTTCCCCTGTATTTCTTTAAGAGATTCATTTCTGTCCTTTTTTTTGTTCTTCTAGCAGCATCATGAACAGTGATTTTAAATCCATATCTTGTTTCTCTGGTGTGTTGGCATAACCAGGACTTGCTGATGTTGGAGAGTTTGGTTCAGATGCTGCCATATTGCCTAGATTTCTGTTAGTAGCGTTCCTGCGTTTGCCCTTTGCCATCTTGTTCTCTGGAGCTAGTTGGTCTTGTCTCTGGCTGGTGTTTCAGCCACCTGAGAGGCTCTAGGGCTATTTCTGCAACACTGGATGGCAGGGTTTCCCCTGTTGCAGATTGCTGATGTGCTGTCCTCCTCTTGGGTGCCCTTGCAGCCCTAGTGTGTTTTGCCCCAGATTGTGTCTGTGAACCAGATGGTGCCCGTTTGCTCCTTCAGGGAGTGCTGAGGGTGTATGCTGCAGGGACATTTTCTGCATGCTGATCACTCTGCTGGCCAGCGGAACTCCCGACTGGGTTGGTGCACACAAGGCTAGCCTCGCTGCTCAGGCCCTGAGTCTAGGCAAAAGCCTGGCAGGCCAATGTCTGAGCAAAGTTCCCCTCAGCTGTGAGTGTTGTTGGGACTGTCAGGTGGCCAGGATGGCGGCATGCGCGTGTTCCCTGAGAGTGCTGGGAGAGTCTGCTGGGCTAACAACCTCCTGGCTGGGTCAGCACATAGATGGCCCACCCAGCAGCCCAGGGCCTGGGGGCAGTCCAGGGCCTGACCGTCTTAGGCCCCAGCTATGTCAGCCTCGGGCTAGCCTGTTAGCAGGTTTTGCCTGCTAGGACTCTCTGGCTTCCCGTAGGCAAAATGGCAGTGGCGAGGCGGTGCCTGCACACGAGCGCCCCCAAAGATGTTGGTCTCGGGTTATATTTGTGTACCTCAGTCTGTTTGATCTCTGGCGTCCGAGAACCAAGATGGAGGCCAGTTTCTAGTAACTGACTGGCGGGAGGCAGAGTTCTGAAGTGGCTTCTGCATTGTGAAAGGTGCCGTAAATCTGCCGCTGCTTGCAGCCGGCTGGCCAGTGATGGCCAGTGGTCATGGGCACAGGATCTGCCTGAACCCTGTCAGCTTGGTTCCACTGCTGATGGCCCTTCCTCTGGACCAGCTGCTGCTGCTGTTGCTGCTGCCGCCACCACCCGACTCCTCTAGGTTTATAGATTATAGATTGGTTATCATTTGTTTAGTGGCTAATATACACATATAAGTAAATACATACCATATTTATCTTTCTGGGTCTGGATACTTTACTCAGGATAATTGTCTTCTGATTCATCATTCATTTGCTTTCAAATTTCATGATAGCACTTTTTTTCTAACAGCTGAGTGATACTCCATTGTGTAAATGTACCATATTTTCTTTGTCAGTTCACCTGTCAAGGGACATCTAGGTTGTTTCCAGTTTCTTATTGTTATGAATAGAGTAGAAAGGAGAATGTCAGATGCTCTTGCAGGGTGTAACATCCTTTGGGTATGTGCCCAAGGGTAATACAGCTGGGTCTTGAGGTAGATTGAGTTCCAGCTTTCTGAAGAACCACCATATTGATTTTCATAGTGGTTGTACAAGTTTGCACTCTCACCAGCAATGAAGGAGTGTTCCTTTTCCTCTACATCCTTGCCAGCATGAGCTGCCACTTGTGTTTCTAGCTTAGCCACTCTGACAGGTAAAAAGATGGAATCCCAAAGTACTTTTGATTTGCATTACCCATCAGGCTAAATTCAAAAGATGTTGAGCATTTTTAGTGTTTCTCAGCCATAAAGAAATTCTTCTGTTGAGAATTATTTTTAGATCTGTACCCTATATTAAATTGGATTATTTGATTTGTTGATGAATACTTTCTTGGGTTCTTTATATATTTTGAATATTAGCCCTATGCTGAATGTTGAGTTGGTGAAAATCTTTCACAATCTACAGAATTTTACAGGTTTCTGTTTTGTTATATTAACAGTGTCCTTTGGCTTAAAGAAGCTTTTCAGTTTCATGAGGTCCCATTTATTAATTGTTGATCTTAGTGCCTGTGCTATTGGGATTCTATTGTGTCCTGTGCCAATCCATTCAAGGGCATGTCTTACTTTCTCTTCTATAAGGTTTATTCTATTTAGTTTTATGTTGAGGTCTTTGATCCACCTGGACTTGAGTTTTGTGCAGGGTGGTAAATATAGATCTATTTGCCTTCTTCTACATGTACACATCTGGTTAGACCAGATCAGTTTGCTGAAGACACAGTCTTTTCTATGGTATGTTTTTCTGTCTTCTTTATGAAAAACCAGGTGTCCACAGGTGTATGGATTTTTGTCACAGTTTTCAATTTGATTCTATTGATCGATGTGTCCATTTTTATGTCAAAACCATGAGGTTTTTATTAAAATATTTCTGTAGTACAACTTGAAATAAGGATAGTAAAATCTTTAGAAGTTCTCTTTTTGTTCAGGATTTATTTTTTTAGCTATTCTGTTGTTTGTTTGTTTTTGTTTGTTTTGTTTTTGTTTTTCTATATGAATTTGAGACTTGTCCTTTCAAAGAATTGTGTTGGAATTTTGATAGGGATAGCATTGAATCTGTAGGTAGGATGGCCATTTTTACATGAGCATAGGAAATCTTTCTATCTTCTGATATTTTCAATTTCTTTCTTCAAAGATTTAAAGATTTTATCATTCTGGTGGTTTGAATGAAAATGACCCCCATAGCCTCATAGGAAATGGCACAATTAGGAGTTGTGTCCTTGTTGGATTAGGTGTAGCCTCGTTGGAGGAAGTGTGTTACTGGGAGTGAGTTTTGGGGCTTCAGATGCTCAAGCTAGGCCCACTGCCTCTCTTTTCCTGCTGCTTGAGGATGCAGAACTCTAAGCTACTTCTCCAGCGCCATGTTTGCCTGCTTGCCACCATATTTCTTGCCAGGATGATAATGGACTAAAACCTTTGAACTGTAAGCCAGCCTCAATTAAATGCTTTCCTTTGTAAGACTTGCCATGGTCATGGTGTCTCTTTACAGTAATAAAAACCCTAACCAAGGCAATCATACATATATTTTTCTTGTTTGGTTCCAGTAACCCTAAGATATTTTATATTACTTAAGATTATTATGAAAGATGTTGCTTTCCCGATTTATTTTTCAGTTCATTTGCCATTTGTATATAGAAAGAATACTGATTTTTGTGAGTTAGTTTTGTATCCAGCTACTTTGTTGAAAATTTTTATCAGCTATAGGAGTTCTCCCATGGAATCCTTTGGTTGGAAGACTTTTAATGCTTGAGTATATTTCACTGGGGTTTATTGGTCTATTTAAATTATTTATCCAATCTGGATTTAATTTTAGTTAAGTGGTACCTTTTGAGAAAACTATCTTTTAGATTTTTTAATTTGGTGGCGTTTAAAAATATGTCCTTATAATTCTCTGGATTTCCTTGGTGTTTGTTGTTCCAAACACCAAGTGCTATTCACACTTCTAGTTTCTGATTTTGTTAATTTGGATGTTCTCTCCCTGCCTTTTAGTTAGTTTATAAGGGTTTGTCTCTCTTGTTGATTTTCTCAAAGAACCAGCTTTTTGTTTCACTGATTCTCTGTCTTATTCTCTTTGTTTCTATTTTATTGATTTCAGCCCTGAATTTGATTATTTCTTGCCATCTCCTCTTCTTGCATATGCTTGCTTCTTTTTGTTCTAGAGCTTTTAAGTGTGTTGTTAAATTACTAGTATGAGATCTGTCCAGTTTTTTTTGGTAATTATTTTTTTTAAATGTAGGTACTTAGTAATAGGGACGTTCCTCTTAGAACCATTTTCATTGTGTCTCATAGGTTTGGGTATGCCATGGGTTCATTTTCATTAAATTCTAAGAAGTCTTTAATTTCTTTCATTATTTCTGTCTTGACACATTTTTTTTTTTAAAGTAGAGAGATGTTCAGTAGAGAGTTGTTCACTTCCCAGGAATTTGTAAGCTTTCTGTTGTTTCTATTGTTGATATTCAGCTTTAATCCATGATAGTCTGATAGAATACAAGGAGTCATTTCAATTTTCTGGTACCTATTGAGACTTGCTTTGTGTCTGAGTATGTGGTCAATTTTAAAGAAATTCCCTTGAGGTGTAGAGAACAAGGTATATTCTTTTCTGTTTGGATGCAATGTTCTGTAAATATCTGTTAGATCTGTTTGGTTTTCTAACACCTGTTAGCTCCAGCATTTCTCTTTTCCACTTTTTGTCTGGGTGGCCTGTCTATTAGTCAGGGTATTAGAGTATTAAAGTCTCCCACTATCAGTGTGTTAGGGTCAATATGTGATTTAAACTGCCATAGTGTTTCTTTTACAAAAGTGGGTGCCCTTGTGTTTGGGCATAAATATTTAGAATTGAAATGTTTTCTTGGTGGATTTTCTTTGGTGAGTCTATAGTTTTCTTCCCCATCTGTTTTGGTTAATTTTGGTTTGATGTCTATTTTGTTAGATATTAAAATGACTATACCAGCTTGCTTCTTAGGTCCATTTCCTTGGAATATCTTTTTCCAACATGTTGCCCTAAGGTAATGTCTATCCTTGATATTGAGGTGTGTTTCTTGAATACAACAGAAGGATGGATTCTGTTTTCACATCCTTTCTGTTATTCTGCATCTTTTTATTGGGAGAATTGAGATCATTAATATTGAAAGATCTCAATGAGCAATGACTAATTGATTCCTGTTATTTTTTCTGTTCCTATTCTTATTGCTGCTACTGGTGTGTGTGTGTGTGTGTGTGTGTGTGTGTGTTTCTCTTCTTTCGATTTTGCTGGTCTGAGATTATGTATTCCCTGTGTTTTCACGGATGTAATTAAGCTCCTTGCTTTGAGGTTTTTCTTTTAGCATTTTCTGTAGGCCTGGATTTGTAGACAGATATAGTTTAAATTTACGATTATCATAGAATATCTTGTTTTCTCCATCTATGGAAACTGAAAGTTTTTCTGGGCCAGCATCAGTGGTCTCTTAGAATCTGCAGCATGTCTACACATCATCTTCTGGCCTTTAGAGTCTTCACTGAAACATCAGGTGCAATTCTAATAGCCCTGCATTTACATCTCCTTGGTCTTTTCCCTTTTCCAGCTTTTAATATTCTGCCTTTTGTTCTGTTCCTTTGGTGTTTTGATTATTATGTGCTGAGGGGACTTTGTTTTCTGGTTCAATCTATTGGTGTTCTGTAAGCTGCTTATATCTTTACAAGCATCTGTTTCTTTGGGTTAGAAAATAGTTCTTCTATGAACATTTTTGGGTATTTTAACATTTCGTTGAAAATCTTTTCTGGATTTTTGAACTGGAATTCCTCTTCCTCTAGTCATATTAAGCCCTCTTCCCTCTGCCTGTTCCCCAATCAACCCCCTCCCACTTCTCTGTCCTGGTGCTCCCCTACAACACTGCATCACACCTTGGATGAACCAGGATCCTCTCTTTCCTTCTTCTTAGGAATGGTTTGATATGTGAATTGTGTCTTGGGTATTCAGAGCTTCTGGGCTAATATCCACTTATCAGTGAGTGCATTCCATGTGTGTTTTTTTGTGAATGTGTTAGCTCACCTAGGATGATATTTTCTAGCTCCAACTGTTTGCCTAAGAATTTCATGAATTCATTATTTTTAATTGCTGAGTAGTACTCCATTGTGTATATATACCACATTTTCTGTATCCATTCCTCCACTGAGGGACATCTGGGTTCTTTCAAGCTTCTGGCTATTATAAATAAGGCTGCTATGAACATAATGGAGCATGTGTCCTTATTACATGCCAGGGAATCCTCTGGGTATATGCCCAGGAGTGGTATAGCAGGGTCCACCGGAAGTGTCATGGCCAGTTTTCTGAGGAACTCCCAGACTGATTTCCAGAGTGGTTGTACCAGCTTTCAATCCCACCAGCAGTGGAGGAGTGTTCCTCTTTCTCCACATCCTCGTCAATACCTGCTATCTCCTGAGTTTTTAATTTTAGCCATTCTGACTGGTGTGAAGTGAAATCTCAGGGTTGTTTTGATTTGCATTTCCCTAATGACTAATGATGCTGAACATTTCTTAAGGTGTTTCTTGGCCATTCGAAGTTCTTCAGGTGAAATTTCTTTGTTTATTTCTGTACCCCATTTTTTATTAGGGCTATTTGGTTCTCTGGAGTTTAACTTCTTGAGTTCTTTGTATATGTTGGATATTACCCCCGGTTGGATGTAGGGTTATCACTTATATTCTATTGGTGAAGCTTGCCTCAGGTCTTGAACAGTTTAATTCATTTCCTTCTATTGTTTATGTTTTCCTGGATTCCTTTATTTTCTATTTAAATAATCTCTATTGTGATAATAAAAGATATTTTAATGTCTTTTACTTTTGTCTCATCTAGGTTTGATTATTCAGGATCTGCTGTGGTAGGATAGCTGGGTTCTAGTGGACACATAGTGCCCGGGCTGTTGTTGATTGTATTTTTATGCAGGTATCCCGACATCTGGAATTCAGATAATTATAGGTCTAGGTGTTATTTTCTGGATTTGAATTTGCTGGGTGGATATTTTGTTCCTTGGTTTCTGTTTTCTGTTTGGATTTTCACAGTGTGATGCCTGTGTGTTTCCTGGTAAGATTTTTTTTTTTTTTTTTTTTTTTTTTTTTTTTTTTGGATCTGATAGTTTCAGCCACTGGATATTGGGAGCTGACACTTAGGAATGACACTTAGGATTCACAGAAGGAAGGCGATTAGAGTGTTCAACCAGGATCTGCTTATTTTGTCTTCTTGGAATTGGGGAAGACAGTAAAGATAGGTCACCCCAAAGGGTCTACTATAGCTCCAGAGATGAGACTCAAGGCTTGAATCTAGAGGGGACATATGGAGAAGGGAAGATCTACAGACAGTCTCCCTGCATCCCTGGTTGAAGTGGTCTGTGGGCTTCACTGGGAGTTACTGCTGGAGTTCGAGGCTGGGATTTTCTGCTGGTATCTGACTGTTCACTCTTGCCCCATATTGTCTATTAGCCACTCATATACTTTGTGAGACCTGTTGCTTGTAAGATGGACTTCCTTTGCTAGACCCTTTCAGGAACTGAACATTGCAGTCTACAGTTATCTCATTTAGCTTTGACACTGTTCACCTTCCATGAGGTTCTGTCCTGACAGCACAGGAAAGAAGTTTTATCAATCCCTGTATTTGTAAAAGTACTTCCTTGGCTGATGAGGGATTGATTTCATCTATGGAGTGTGACTGTTTACTAATTAGAGATGGGTTGACATGAGCTGTCTTTACTATGACCCATTTCACTCTGGCGTTTGATTTCTGCTATCAAGTCTAACACAGAATCCATTTCTCTGAGTGGTAGAATACCTGCTGTTGCGTAGGTAAGAACCTTTCTTATCCACTAGTCTATTGCTTCTCATCCCTTACCATTCTAAAAAAAAAAAAAACTTTTAAAGAAAGATCACTTTTTGTCTGTTAGAGGAACTGGAGAAACATTCTCAGAAGATCCAACAATGACAGCAATATAGATAAATTAAAGCATACTTCATGTTGCCATTCAGTGGGCAGTTTATGGACGTAGCTCCCTGTGGCCATTAAAAACACTATTTATCTCCAACTTGCCATCTGCCTGCTGCTTCTGGGCCTGCCTGTGGTGTTAGCAAAGTGCTTAGTCTCTGCAGCCAAGTTCCCTCCAGCAATCCCATGACACTGGGGGAGACTCTTATGGGAAGAAGGCAATTTATTTTAGCAGAACGACCACATGGCTAACTACACACGGCAATTATACAAAGCAAATGTATCAACTTCTGCCATGGGAGGCAGGAGTTCCCTTTCTGGTCATCAATAATGAACATTCTTCAGTAAGTAGGGAAACATTTACCAAATAAGATGGCCTGTTATGGATGGGTCTCCAGGACAGTTGAGAAACCGTGTGGCCATTGAGGAAAGAGCCAAGCCAAAGGGGCCAGAGCTGCTGTTGCTTGACCTTGCTACAGTGTTCTGGAAGTGTCCTGGAACTAGCAGGAGAGGTGACCCTTTGACTCTTTGTGCAGAATGTCTTGTCCACAAAGATGTGGCCTAGTTTTTTTGTATTGAGACTCCATTGCTTCCTTTCCTGGCAGCTGCATAATTGGGAATGCCGTGAAATCAAAGGAGGAGGAAGTAAGTTAGAGTCGGGAAGTGTCAAGTTGATCTACTGCTGTGTTGTGGGGTGGGAGCTCTGGGCACACTCAGTTTCTCCATGAGCACCCTCTTCCATGGCACCCACCATTTAAAACCCTTGTTCTTGCACTCCTAGGATATTCTGGATCTCTCTAGAGGTCCCTATTTGCATGGAAGCTTAGACTGTAATGGTCTATAGTTACTTTTCCAGAGGATGCTTTTGCAACTGTTTAAATGAGTTAAGTTCCTCAAAGGGCGTTGATATTTTAATACCTCTGGGTGGTACTTCATATGTAGGGGAAGCAGGCTTTGCAGCACACTCAAAGCCCTGGCAAAGCTCTTGGGTCTTAGTCACCTTGTTCACACATGGGATGTGGTTAGAACAGATGTGGACCATGCTTACTTAAATGCACTGTTGTACTGAGGACAGCTTGCCACTGGCCATTTCCTAATTAATGTTCAACATCATAATGAGTACCTATGAGTAGGTGAGTATTATTATTTTTTCACAGACTGGTGCTTTCAGGCAGTGGCAGAATGATAGCATGGTAAACTCCAAAGCCTCAGGCAGAGAATTCATTTTGGATGGGCTGTGCCCAGGGTGGGATGGTAGACAAATAATGGTAACACAGAGCAATTAATAACAGTGTGATGAAACCTGTGGCTTGTCCGCTGACCCAGGCTGCAACCTCGCTCCGATGTTTTACCAGATTCCATTAAAATTCTGGTCTACTTCATCATACTTCATGAATTAAATGCATGTATGCATCTCTTCCAATAAACCACAAAGGATGTGATGCTGAGAATCAATTTGGCAATGACAGAACTGTTTCTGAACTTTTAAAACTTTACTAAGCTGTTAAAAATTTAGTTCTGTGCCAACAAGATGGCCAGGCCAAATAAGTCTCATGACCCAAGTTCAGTGCCCGGAACCCCTAGAAAGGTGGAAGGAGAGACCCAACCCCACAGGGTTACTCTCTGACCTTCACATGGGTGTTATAGCGTGCATTACTGTGGTTTGGGTAGGACATGTCTTCCATGGAATCACAGGGCTTAACACGTGGTCCTTAGGTAGTGATGCTATTTGGGGAGGTTGTGAACTGTTAGGAAGCGACTTGCTGGAGAAAGTGTCACTGAGAGTGGGTTTGGAGGTTTTATAACTTGGTATCTGTTTCTCTGCTTCCTGAGTGTGTATGTAATGTGATCAGTCTTCTTGTGCATGGTGGCCTGTCTCTATGCCTTCTCTCTATCCCTTACTAGTTGAAGCTATTGTTTTGTCTGTAATTGAGTATATAAATTTAAAAAAAATTATTTTAACCCAATCAATATCTAGAGGCAATTGCTTGTAAAGAGCTGAGCTGGATTTCGTCTCTTTCCTCAGGGATTTACTATCCAATGGAAAATATAAAGACCCAGTCAATTGCCATTAAGGTTTATCAGTGCAAAAAAGTTAATTATATGGGGACACCTTATAGTCTTGGATAGTAAGAAAGGCTTCTTAAGAAAATCATGTCAAATGATACCTAAACTAATAGCTAAAGGACAAATAGAAGTCACCCAGAGAAAGTCAGGGGCTTGATGAGGGCAAATAGGACACAAGGACTGTCATTTTGAAATTTTAGAGGGCAGTCTGTGAAACATTCTTGACACCAAGAAGCTCAGTTGTAAACATCAACTGTTCCTCAGAGAAAGACACCTGGTCACCCCTTTCACCTTCAGAAGTGAGATCTGAAGAGGCAACTTCTCCTGATTATAGACAAGAAGAGCTAGATAAGGAGTCAAAGAGGTATTTCCCATTTTACTCAGAATACTTTGAGGAAAGGTGGCAAATATGACATGATTATTAATATATGTAATACTCGATAGTCTTAATCTGCTCCTAATTCTGTAACAAAGAACCTGAGGCTGGGCCCTCTATTAGTAACACATATTTATTGATTATGTTTACAAATCCTGAAACGCCTAAGATCAAGGAACTGCTAGATCCAATGTCTTATGCTTTTAAGATGGTGTTTGTTTCTAGGTCTTTATATCAGGAAGACTAAAGGGCAGCTGAGAGGGTAAATTCTCTGTTCTCACAAAACAAGATATGGAAAAGCTAAACTGGTCAAAAATGGCCTGGGCTTGATAATGAGATCTTGTTTAACAAAACCATACAATCATGACAGCAATAAAAGATCAAACTGATCTTTTCAACCCCTTATTACACAAGGAACCAGCCCAGCCACATCAGCCTAGCCACATCAGTCCAGCCACGTCACTGGAGCCTTTCTAAGAGCCTCCTCTTCCCACTGTTACCTCAGGGGTCTTGTTTCTGTCTGAGTTCTGGAGGAAACAAAATACTCAAGTCATTGCAGGAAACTAATAGAATGGAATGAATACAATAAATAAACCTAACAAATGACACAAGAACCGTGCTCTAACTCTGGGAAATATCTAGAAGTGGAAGCCTCCAGAAATTGCTGCTTAGTCTAATATGAACAGCTTTTTAAAACAAGCTCCACAGAGATAGCACATTAGTAAAACTAAGAAAAAGAAAAGTCTCCTTAGACTTGCTCCCTCTTATCTTCCACGGTGTAAGCAGAACACAATGCTTTGGAGGGTTCACACCTTTCCTGAATAGATGCTCTATCCTGACACCATGGACTGTCTGCTTTCTCTGACTCAAAGGAGACATGGTATGTAAAACCACCAGGAATTCCATTTCCCAGTAGCCAGCATGCCTTTAACATAACAAGAAAAGAAAAGAAAAGAGAAGAGAAGAAAAGAAAAGAAACAAACCCACAAAGATGGTGATGTTCTAATAACACACAGTGTGGTGGGCAGATGAGGAAGTTCCCCTGTGTATCCAGCTTTGGAGCACACAGCCCCCTGTAGGTGGGGCTCTCTGGGAGCCTTGCTGGGAGAAGAGATCACCAAGGGCAGGTACTAAGTGTCACCATCTCATTCTACTTCCCTCTACTCCTTCAGCTTTCATGTTTGTAGCTTGCAGCTTGCTGCCATGCGTCCCTGCAGTGATGGACTCCCTAGCACTCACAGAAAAAGCTGGGTGTGTCCACAAGGACCTGTAACTCCAGAGCTCTAGGTGGGAAAAACAGGAGTAGCCATGAGGTTTCCTGACCACCAGGCTGGTTCAACCAGAAACCCTGTCTCTGAAATAAAGTGGGACATGATCCTGCAGACACCTAGTATCCTCCTCTGGCCTCACACAGGCAGGTGAAACCACACATACATGTTCACAAACACTAAAATAAAAAGACCACAAAGTAATCTCACTGCACTTTAATTAAACCATCTGAAGTAAGACTGCTGCCAACAGCAAATGGAGACAAGAAGGCTGAGAAAATGGTCTTTCATACATTGTGGAAGGAGATGCAAAATGAAGAACTGTTATGCAAAATCATCTGGCAGTTTTAAAAATAAGCAACAACACAAGTCCCTACAACATTCACTTAGCATATGATCCAGCCATGGCCATTCCCACTGTTTATTCCAGAAAAATGAAAACTTCTGCCATCAAAGCCTGTATATACATTATGCTCATAGAAGTTTTATATGTAACAGAAATAATCAAAGTATCCCATGGTAGGTATAATACAGGTCATGTAATGCCACCCAGCAGTAAGAGTGACAACTTAATGATCTAGGGATCAAGAAAAGCCAGTCTTAAAAGGTCCATGACTTAGTTCCTCTTTCTGTTGCTGTGAGAAAATGACTCTGGAAAAAGCAAGATAAGAGAGAAAAACTTTCGATTAACTCAGTTCAAGGAAAATTCCTTACGTGGAGGCACTCGGGGCAGCTGAGGCTTGAAGCGGCTGCTCACACCTTGCCCACAGTTGGGCCACAGAGAGGAGAATGCTTCTGAGTGCTTTGATTTTTCATAGTCTGGGTTCCCCTGCCTAGGGCTCAGTCTTCCCATAATTAAGATGGGCCTTTCTATATGGAATAACAAAATAATCCCCATGAGAATGACCAGAAGCCCATTTCCCAGGCAATTCTGTTTTGCCAATTGACAGCAGAAACCATCATAACCACAGACTGCCAGTGTGTTTTTATTTAACATTTTTCAAAATAATGCAGATTTGGAGATAGTAAGTTGACCTTACATCTGCAGATTCTATACCTTGGATTCTACCAATTGTAGATCGAAAATATATTTTAAAATATTATATCCCAATAGAATACACGCAGATTCCTTTCTTGTCACTATTCATTAAATAATATACTACAACTACCCGCATAGCATTTGCATGTGCTGCTGTATATTGTAAGTATCCTTGAGATAACTGTAGATTATAGGCAAATGTGCAACTTTAAGTAAGAGCCAAATATTGAACTTTGTTTTCTTTAGAGGATTTTCAGAGCAGAAAGGGTAACATGAGGAGATCCTTGTAGCAGGGTGCACTTCTCTGGCGTGGTCATGGTTATGGTTAGTTACACTAATGAGAAGATGCATGGTAATCCATGGACTTGATATCATGTTGATCTTCTGACCCTGTGCTTTGTAGATATAAGCTAATATAACAATGGGGAAAACAGCATAGGAGCTGAAGAGGACCTGGGGCCTTTCTATACTATCTTTACAACTTCCTATGAGTTGAGAATTTTCTCAAAGAGCTAGTAACAAGTATAGATACTTTCTATACTATCTTTACAACTTCCTATGAGTTGAGAATTTTCTCAAAGAGCTAGTAACAAGTATAGATACACATACACATATTTTTATATTAGCAAAGTGAAACAAAACATTTTTATACATTGATTTGGAAAAGATATTAAAACTTGATACTCTTTTTATTTTATTTTTTATTTGATATATTTTTTATTTACATTTCAAATGATTTCCCCTTTTCTGACTCCCCACTCCCCGAAAGTCACATAAGCCCCCTTCCCTCCCCCTGTTCTCCCATCCACCTCTTCCCACTTCCCCTGTTCTGGTTTTGCCCTATACTGCTACACTGAGTCTTTCCAGAACCAGGGGCCATTCCTCTATTCTTCTTGTACCTCATTTGATGTGTGGATTATGTTTTGGGTATTCCAATTTTCTAGGCTAATATCCACTTATTAATGAGTGCATACCATGATTGATCTTTTGAGACTGGGTTACCTCACTTAGTATGATGTTCTCCAGCTCCATCCATTTGCGTAAGAATTTCATGAATTCATTGTTTCTAATGGCTGAATAGTACTCCATTGTGTATATATACCACATTTTTTGCATCCATTCTTCTGTTGAGGGATACCTAGGCTCTTTCCAGCTTCTGGCAATTATAAATAGGGCTGCTATGAACATAGTGGAGCATGTATCCTCATAAAATTTCAAAGTTTCTATAAGGAAAAGGACACTATCAAAAAGATAAATCAGCAACAAATTGGGAAAAGAACTTGATACTCTTAAGTTTGGAAAAGTTCTTGAGAAGGATGGCCATTTTGATGGGCATTTGGGGCCTATCAGAACTAACGTTGACACAGCATTCTAAGCGACTCCAGGGTCATGCCGGAGAAACATTCATGGGGAGAAGGGAGAGGTACATGGATTTCTGCAGTAGTGTTACAGTGAAAGTAAAACATTAAGGCAGACTAAAGTTTATTTGAAGCACAATTGTTAGTTAAACCATGGATTATTCCTTTAAAGATACAGAAGTTGCCAGGGCTGTGTTGGCACACACCTTTAATCTCAACACTCCAGAGGCAGAGGCATGTGAACTCCAGAGGCAGAGTTTGAGGCCAGACTGGTCTACAGAGTAAGTTCCCAGAAAGCCAGGGTTACATGGAGAAACCCTGTCTTGAAAAGCAAACAAACACCCCCCTCCCCAACAAAAATAAACAAAATACCAGAAGTTAAAAGGAACTAACTATATGCAGTCATAGCAATGTCAAAATTTTATAAATTGGGTGGCATGTATGAGCCAGCTAGAAAATGACACATGTGACCTAAGACCATTTTAAAGTAAACCTTAAGGCAAGGTATATGTATATGAAATGTAGAAATGTATATGAGTTATGAGGATGTTAAAGTCAAGGTACCACCACTCCAGGTAAACTCATAGTCATATTCATAGCATGTGAGGAAAGGGGAGAATGTGAGGAACACATACTACGTGTCACACCATTGACTAGATATTAATGTGACTGAGCATGCAGTTATTTTTAAAGTTTAATTTATTTTGATTAAGTGATTCTTCCAAAATAAATGACTATTAGTATGTTGGTATTTTCCTTTTTTACCTGCGAATATTTTGACTTTGGTGTGAGTATGAATATTTGTACCATTGTTTTATTTTGAAATGGAGTTTCTTTATGTAGCCTAGGCTAGCCTTGATCTTTTCTGGGCTTGTGCGATTCCTGCTTTAGCCTCCTAGGATTATAAGCATGCACAAACACACCAAGTTTGTGTGTGATTTTCAGTGTATTAGTTAAAACTTTGGGGTTATTTCATAGAGGCCAGAGGGAGATTATGACAATACTTACCATGTATTGAACACCTACCACAGTCTCAGTACAATCCTGTGATCATTCTTTTATTTTACTTAGAAAACTGAAGTTAAAATTGAGGACCTAAGGGGATAAGATTTGAAATCCCAAATCTCTAATTTGACTACAACAAAGAACCTGGCCCATTTAAGTGAGATGTCTTCAACACATTCCATGGCTCTACTTGAATCTAGCACCCTTTGTCCTGTGTAGTCCCTCTCTGACATTTGTCAAAGCTGGCAAATGTCCACATAGCAGACTGGAAATTCCCATGATTCCCTGCCAATGAGGCAGACTGAAGGAGTAGGTCAGCAGACACACTGCATTTCCGCGGGAGAGAAAAGACACTGCTACAGCTTACATCCTTTGAGTAATCAAAGCTTTGTAAATATTCTGATGTTCTTCTTACAAGCTGTTTACCTCAGGAGAGCACTGAAGGAGAGTGGGTGCTTCCTGGAAAAGCTAAGAGAGACTGTCTAAGAGCTATTGATAGGAATCCACCAGGGCATTAGATAAATAGTCTTACATTGTTTTTCCATCTTTTTGCTTAACTACAACTACCACAGCAACATTAACACCTTCTAATACTTTCATATTGCCCACGTATAACACATAGTTCTAGAAAGTCATTTTGTTTTCCATGCTGCTAACCTGGTGTTGAAGGTAACAGTATAAAGGAGTGACCTTACTTAGTACAGTTCAGAAGCAAGGCTACGGGCTCCAAACAAAGGCATAATTTTAAGACAATTGGTCAAGTTCTGTAGTAACATAAGGATTCTGGTAGAAGTATTACACAACTGACAGTCACTCCAGGCCCTGTTTAGGGGGCAGGGTGGAAGAAATGATGATGTCAGGTTTCTGATGTGTCAGAGTAATACACTGATTGCCTGAGAGGGGCCTATGCTGGGTTCTGTCTTACAGATGACTGCCATCTGGGATATTAATATTTATTGGCCAGGTTACTGTTTGCAACCTGGACAGCAATTCTGAGTGATCTTTAGCTGGGACACAGATAACTGGATATTATGAAGGCAGGGTCAGTCCTGTGGATACACGTGGTACTTCTATACTGAGCAATGACACTGTCCAATGTAGCACTTTTGAATCTTATCTAGCATATTTATGATTCAACTCTGCACAAAGGCTATTAGCAATGTGCCCCTTGCCCTGTAGAATAATTATATAAAAAGAGGGAGAAAGAGCAAGCAAAGCTGTCCTTGGAGCCACTTGGTCCTCCAAAAGGAGTTAGGAATAGATTCAAAAACCCTTTAGGAGTAATTCTCCTAAGAACAAAACCTCAGTGTGCAAACAGTTGAAGCCACAAACAGTCTCCTTCATTCTTTAGGTATGTGTTTTCTCCACTTGCCAAGTGAGAGGCTTAGCTAGTGACTTATCCTTACACAATAGGAAGTCGGCTCAGCAAGGTCTTTGACCCCAACACCAGACCTGCTCAGCTAAAGTTATGTGGAAGATTGAGCAACATTGAGAAATTGTTTAGCTTCCCAAGAGCTCATGGGGGCCAGAGTTCCATTAGCAGCAAGCTTCCACTGGACATTCATCCCGTAGGAAGTCTGCTGTAGATTTATGCTTCTGAAGATTGCCTTCTGCAGGGTTGGACATCATAGAACCTCTGGGAGGGAGACTGCCTGAAAATTCAAGTCAACTTCAAGATGCACTTTAACGCATAAGAAGAGAAAAAATGAAAAATATAAATCTCTTTGAAGATGGTGTGAGAGTTTGCTTTCAAAGAGAAACGCTGGTTTGAGAAGCACTACTCTAAAGTATGGGCTTCCAAGCACACACTGAGCACTTGGTGTGTCAGATGCTCAGCAATTATGCACACTGTCTAATTTGGAGCCAGACTGTCTAGGTTCAAATCCTAGCTGTATGTGTGACGTTGGCAAATTGCCTTAAACTTTCTCCATCTCCTTCACTTCCTCCCTTGGAAAGCAAAAATGTAGTGTCGAGGCCATGAGAAGGTGTCCAGGGAAATAAAGGATATTATTTATGCTATGCAGAAACATGTCAGACACATGGGAAATGTCCAACCATGGTTGATGTTATTTTGAAACATTCTTTTACTTTTTGCCTTTCCTCTTATTTATAGTTAATCTTTCTAGGAACTTTGAGTCCTTCTAGTTCTTGCCAAATAGTCAATGAGATTCCAGATGAACTTTCTACAGTGCCAATGACCATATATGTAATAGAGTTCATCACAATAGTTCTGACAACACAATGGACACAACAACAATACAACTGTCTGTTGACTATCTAAGATGCTATTCTTCAATCTCTGCACTTTGCAAATCTAGGCTCATCTCCCCGTTTCTATGTAATATAGGGGGATCTAAAACTCATCTTTACCTATGGAGGCTGGATTGAGTAACAAAAGCCAATCATAGTACTCCACTCCCCATGTTGGTTATGGTTTATAAACAGGCTTGAAACATGTAAGGAAGCTCTTGGCTTGGGATCTATTCATCTTTAAAAGCAATACAGAAGAAAGAAATCATTTATTTCCTTTGTTGTTGCTTTTTTAAATTTTCTTCCCTTCTCTCTTGTTCTCTTCCTTTCCTCTCCTTTCCTCTCCTTTCCTCTCCTTTCCTCTCCTTTCCTCTCCTTTCCTTTCCTTTCCTTTCCTTTCCTTTCCTTTCCTTCCTTCCTTCCTTCCCTCCTTCCTTTCTTCCTTCCTTCCTTCCTTCCTTCCTTCCTTCCTTCCTTCCTTCCTTCCATCTTCTTTTTAGAAAGAGATTAAATTCATCGCTTTAGCCACCCATCCTCAAACTTGCCTATGATGTTGAGGCCACACAGAACTCCTGCATGATTCCTGAACTCACCAGCTCAGCCCACCGTTGGGACCTTTGTTTCTCACTTGATCCTATTCTTCTGAAGCTCTGTTTTCACTCTGTAGCTTAATCTGCAGTTGAAGGACCCCAACTATTTCCTCTTAACGAGGCTTTCTGATAGCCAGGCACTCCAATCACTCTGCAGCACTTAACTTCCTTATTACAATGATCACCATCTGAAACAATGATGCTCACATTAATTTGTTCCCGTTAATTGAACTTTATAGTTTGTTCAGATTCTTTTGTTTTACCGAAGCGTCTTTCCCCTCCCAGGATCCCACAAGAAATGCTATGAGTGTTTTTAGGCCTCTTTACGTAACTCTTTGCTGAGACTGTTGCTCAAACTTGATAGCCTTGACAACTGAAAAAGTTTTGTAGGGTACCTTCCACTGGGATTTGTCTGATGGTTTTCTCATGATTAGCCTTGCACTATGGAATAGGACCACCCCATGTATCCTCTACAGGATCCAACTTCATGTTTCACGTATAGTTGGACACCTACCTTTCCCATTGTTAGAATACTGGGCTTCACAAAAAAGGGTATCATGCTTCTCAAAGCTTTATTCCCAGAACCTAGAATAGTGCCCAGTATACAGTGAGCCTCATTATTTGTCAATGGAAACAATGAGGTAAGTAGAATAAATGACCAATTGCTGCTGACTGTCTTTGCATGTGAAATGAAATATGGGTCAAGAAGATCCATTGAGCAGAGGTCAAAGGCACTAAAACCCTTTCAAATAGTATGGCATATCCATGAGATAAATCTAAACCCTCATGCAAATAAATAATTAACCTAGGGCCAATGGCACATTCAAAATCATTAATGAAAATTGATTTTCCTTCCCTGTAGGGTGCCTCTCACTACTGCATCATCATGCCATCTGCAGAGTCAGCCAGGATTCTTTTCCTGTTTTAACTCACATCAACCTAGACCCTTCCTTCTCCTGAGTGGTGTCTGCCTCTATAAAGTTGGTTTTTTTCCCTTTGAACATATTTGGCTTTATTATCCTGGACGGGAACAGGGTGTGGGTGACCTGATGAAAGAGTGGATCTGCCTGGGAGGGGTCACAGGGGGAGGAAGACTGAACCCAGCTCAGCCAACTGACTTGGTGCAAAGAGGAGCAAAGGGAGGAGCCTGTTACAGCTGGTTAAATGCTTTTCCAGGAACAAGGTGGAAACTGATTATATATGCAAGTGCATGAGCTGGTAGAACCTGGGGAACATCTCCAGTCCTAGGCATTAGAACACTAACTGCTAGTGGAGACTCCCTCGTGATCATGAAGGGAGTTTCACCTTCAGGCTGGAAAAACTCAGAGAACAAAGCCCCGAAGAGAGAACTATTTGTATTCCATTCAGATTTCCTTTAACCTTTCGTTTTGGAAGCCCCAGTAAGCAAAGGCATATCTGTCAAGGTTTCAGGATGAATGAAGAAAGTGCCTGTGCATTATCCTCATAGATATTCAGAAGAGCTTACTGGAAAACTGCAGTAGGAAGACCTCATCTCTAGGCAGTCAGGCAGTGTGTGTGTGTGTGTGTGTGGGGGAGGTCTCAGCTATGATCACCTCCAACAAGTCAATTTCCTGACCATGTGTATAGCCTCCCAATCAATTTATTTGACCACGAACTTCCCTAGGTAATTAGCTGCATTATCTATCACTGGCTAGAATGTTTGCTTTTCTTAGCATTCCTTGGGGTAGGTGACTACCAGGTCAAATGTCACACAGTTACAAAAGATTAACTATTACATTGCATTTCTTAACTTCCTACTGCTGTGACACATTTTTTTGTTTCTTTGACACCCAGATGCCACAAAGGGGAACACCATTGATTTCACATTTCATATTTAACACCAAGGAAACCATCTTAAGACATGGTCTAACTTCAGAAAGGGGAATTCTTTCATCACAGAGGTGAGGGATAACATCTGAAGGAGACAGATCTCATCATGTGAGTGCTCCCTGGGGTCCCTCACCTGCAGAGCCCCTCCTCCCACTGGTGACCATAAATGCTTTTGAGCTCTGGCTGCAAGATTTGACCTCCAGCTTTCCTGGTCATGGAGGCAGCCTGGGAGACCAGTTCCATACCACTTCTACTCCAGCACCTATTCCTGCCATGCTGTCCAGCTCCCCACCTGTCAAGCTTTTCATCCTAACTTGTATGATAACCTGGTTCAGCCCATCAGAAGAGGCATAGCCCTGAGCTCTGGGGCAACCAGGGCCATGGAGTCAGGCCAACCTGGGAGAGTTGGTGTCTCATTGGGCTTCCAGTATTCTTTATAGTATATGCTGAGTTCTTCCCCAATACACTCAAGTTTCATAGATATTCAGTAGATCTTCTAAACATGCACTGTTCCTTTGTCACAAGAAAGAACAGCTGGAGTTTCCTCTGGTAAAGCACTACTACAGAATTCCATCAATGCCACCATGCTGACAGCTATTATAACTGGAGCACTGTCTTCAGAGACTTTCCAGTGTGTCAGATTATGAGCTCACATTTTACCAAATACCCTCTGGGCTGAGTGCTAATGTGGAATCTCTCACTATCAAGGCAAGCAAAGCCTACCTGGTGGGCTCTTGGCACACGGATAGCTAGAAAAGGAGGAGGCAACTTTCCCAGGTCTGCCTGACTGCACAACCCAGGTGCCAGCTCAGCAGCATGCCTCCTCTGGCTGGAAGTTGCAGGCTATTGTACAAATAGTCACAGAGAGTGAACTCCCTTGCTGCATAGAGCAAGGAGAACCCGAGGTTGTCCAAGACTTAAGCTTGGATAACCAGGCTGACAATGGTTTATCATGTAGTTCAGAAGAACATGGTGGAGACTGAAATTTTGATGTTTATCTGTGCCTTTTCATCTTTTAGAAGAGCATCATCATATAGTGCACAGCCCTGTCAACACTTTCTTCACCTCCTTGACTCCAGGGGCCACCAGCCCTCTTGGTAAGCTTACTCCATTCATCCTCTAGAGGTTCCCAGGCATTCAACTCTGCCATCAGTACTTTTTGCTTTGGTCCTTACTCTCCAAGACAGCCTCTGTCCTTGGATTATGACCTTTGCTCCCTTCTTCAACCTCCTTGCTTGCTGCAGCCTGGGCCACCCTTGACAGCTTTACATTCTTGTACTTAGCTCTTTCTACAGTGTTTGAAAACAGCTAGACACAGAGGTCAAGGCCCAAGAAGTTTACATCTCTATAGCCAACTGGACTTTTTATCTCTCTATCTCCCTGTCCCTATTATCCCCATGCCTATCCCTACCCTATTATCCCTATCTTATGCCCTCCTCCATGTCTACCCCTATCCTCATGCACATTTCTATCCTTATTCCTTTTCCAATTCCCCTTTCTATCTTTTTTACCTTCCCACTGTCTCTCCTTCTTGCCCTGTCCCTCTCCATCTCCCCCCACTCTTTCTCTCTCTTTCTCTCTCATCTCTATCACTATCTCTATTCCTATCTTGTCTCTATCTCTATCATCTATCTATCTATCTATCTATCTATCTATCTATCTATCTATCCAATATCTATCTATCCAATATCTATCTATCTATCTATCTATCTATCTATCTATCTATCTATCTATCTATTTGTCTGTATCTCTGTGTATTTATCATCTCTCTATCCATCTCTATCAATCATCTATCTATTATCTCTCTATATACTTAACTCTATATCTATTATCTTAGTCTGGATTTCTATTCCTGCATAAACATCATGACCTAGAAGCAAGTTGGGGTGGAAAAGGTTTATTCAGCTTATACTTCCACATTGCTGTTTATCACCAAAGGAAGTCAGGACTGGAACTCAAGCAGGTCAGGAAGCAGGAGCTGATGCAGAGGCCATGGACGGATGTTTCTTACTGGCTTGCTTCCCCTGGCTTGCTCAGCTTGCTTTCTTATACAACCCAGGACTACCATCCCAGTGATGGCACCATCCACAATGGGCCCTCCCCCTTGATCACTAATTGATAAAATGCCTTACAACTGTTGAAGCTCCTTTCTCTGTGATAACTCCAGCTTGTGCCAAGTTGACACACAAACCAACCAGTACATCTATTATCTATCATATCTATCATCTATTAGCTATATCTATCATCTCTCTCTCTCTCTCTCTCTCTCTCTCTCTCTCTCTCTCTCTCTCTCTCTCTCTCTCTCTCTCTCTCTCTCTGTCATCTCTCCTTTTGGTAGTAAAGACTGAACCCAGGATCTTGTACTACTAACCCAAGCTCTTATTGTTATAAAGCTATACCCCAAATCTCCACATGATTTGTAGATAACATTTGTTCACATTTAGCAATTTTACCCATTTCAGGACCAGTAGAACTTCAAGATCTAGTGTTATTGCTTCTTTTGAGACACTTACCCCAACGCCAAGCTCACAGGCCTATGCTTTCTGAAGTCTCACAACACTTTAATTTGTACTATAGATTAAGTGCATGTGCTCTGGCAAAGCCATGCTTCAAACAGAAGTGTTTATCATACACCTGAGAAACCTATTAGTGGAAGGAAATGACTGTCTCTGCTGTGCCTTGTTTGGGCCTGGCTTGTTACCAAGATCCAAGGAAGCTTCATGAATGGACTGGTGGGGATCAAGTCTTTGAAAGTCTCTCTGACCACAAATTTCCCAAGATACCAGCAGTGGCAGGGAGCTAGAATAAAAAAAATCCTTCTGCATACTTCATTTTTAGAGTTGCTGACT
Source organism: Apodemus sylvaticus (assembly GCF_947179515.1). Classification (NCBI taxonomy): domain Eukaryota; kingdom Metazoa; phylum Chordata; class Mammalia; order Rodentia; family Muridae; genus Apodemus; species Apodemus sylvaticus. The sequence continues at coordinate 94,168,673 of NC_067484.1, read as the reverse complement.
GAGAAGCTCGTTGGGTGACTCATTGGTCCCAGCCTCTGACCCGGACCAGACCTGCCTTCAGCTTCTGAATTTCTTGAGAAGCCTGCAGGACACCATGCGGGAAGTGACCTCATGGTTGTTTTGGCCATGTGGGTGGTGTCTATCACTGGTAGCAGCTGAAGTTTATCAGAAAGTTTAGCCTTTGCACTTTGAGAAACCAACTACTATCTCACCCGCAATTTAGAATAATAAAAAGTGCATGGCAAAAACCATGTGCAGTAAACCAGATAAAGAACAACAGGGGCTGGTAGGGAGAGCTTGCTGTTCCTGTGTATGTGGCTCAGGGACACAGACATTTGCAATCTGCAGCCACACTAGGAAAGTGTTACCTGCACCACTTTAAGAGATTTCATGGAGTTAGTCTAGAAGTAGCAAAAAGAATACATTTTAAGCTAATACTTTATGTTTATTAAAAAACAGACTATTTAGTGAAAGAAGAGAAGGATTTGGGTTTAACTTCAAGCATTTTGTTATATTTTTGAAATTATTGGGGCTAGAAAGGTGGTTTAGCAGTTAATAGTGCCTGTTGCCCTTCCAGAGGACCATAGTTCTGTTCCCAGTGCCCCTGTATGTCTGCTCACAGCCACTTCTAACTCCAGCTTTGGGTGATCTAATGCTGCTTCTGGACTCCTTGGGTATATTTACATGTGTACATATATGTATATACATAAATAAAAATAAAATAGAGTATATAATAATAATAAGAGTAGGGTATATTAATTGTACAAAGTAATGGCTTCCTGATGATGTCTGCATGCACGCTTCCAATGTGCTTTGGTCATTCTTCCTGTTTCCCTTCCAGTCTCCCCCCCTGTACTTCTTCCTAGCTCCTCCCTAACAGCCCGCCTTTTACTCTCTTGTCCCTTCTCACATCATATTGCACACAGGAGAGACACCATGTGTACTTATGAGGCTGTCTTATTTTGTTTAACATGATCTCCAGTTCATCCAGTTTTCTGCAAATGACATGATTACCTTCTTTATGGCTAAGTAAAACTCCATTGTGTACATGCACAACATTTTCTTTACCCATCTGTGTTGATGGATATCTAGACCAACTCCACCCTTGAATATTTTTAATTATTTATTATATTCCTTATCCTCCATCAGGCCCCCTGGCTGCTCACATCATTTCCTTTTCTTTGTCTTGATTTGTATGGTGCACTTTTGCAATCTCTCTCTCTCAATCTCTCTCTCTCTCTCTCTCTCTCTCTCTCTCTCTCTCTCTCTCTCTCTCTTTCTCTCTCTCTGTGTGTGTGTGTGTGTGTGTGTGTGTCCTCACCTTCCCATCGCCCTTGCTTCCTTTCTCTCCATTGCTTTGGCGTAGACAATCTCCAACCTGTAGTGGGCCCACTGAGACATTATTCAGAGTTTAACTCGAATTCTACTCTCCTGGGTGGAAGAAACTATACCTGACCCATCACGAGCTGCAGCCGCCACCTCTGTTGTCCATTCCCTTCCATCAGCTTTCCTTAAAACCATTATAAAATGTCCCATTTCATTCTTTGCTTTGAGTTTAAATTAAAACTAGAATACTTTTAAACTCCTTGAATGGTTATGACAATACTTCTGTAGAAGCATCCTCCAATGACTTTACCAAAGATCAAATCATTCAGAGTTGAAGGACCTTAAACATTAGGACAGAGTACCTCTGACCCTGTCCCTAATCAGGGGACCTATAAACTGTCACTGTGAATTCTTCATCCTTAAACACATGGTCCTTGGGGACCTAAAAAAGATTTAGAAAGATGAGTTTGGTCTTGAGGGTGAGCAGTAGCTGGTTCATCTCATCTTCATTGCACTTATTAAGCTGAGAGTTGAGAAGTGAGTGAATTCCATCACTGGATGATGATCTGCCATAGAGATACACTTGCTTCTCTTTCAGTTTCCACCAATGCCCAAGTGAGTAGAGATGAAGGAAGAACTTCCCAACCTCCGGTGTGCCTGTTGTCAGGAAACAGCCATAGTTTGTGGTCCTGGTCCCTTCAAGAAGGCACAATCACTGTACAGTCACATCAGTGAGTGACCACAGCTTATTTAGAGTGTCACCTTTCCTTGGTGTCACTAATGTGGGAAAAGATATGATGGCAGTTGTGTCTTTGTTCAGAGGATTCCTGGGGGAAGGTGATCAAACCCTCAAAATGGAGTTAGTCACAATGTGAACTTATAGAGTGAATGAAGGCTGCATAATAATGGGAAGTTACTCATATACCGTAAGAGGCGTTCACTGCCAGTGGCTGTCTGGCCTTCTCCTCATGCCCACATTACTACTTGCTGTAATGAGGTTAATGGGAATTAATACATATGTATTAGGGAAAGGAGAGGCCCTTGGGGATATGAGCTAACTATCAGCCCAGTACTTCTCTCTAGGTAGATGACAGGGTACTGGAGGGGAGCACTGAGTAATGGTTGAAAGATAAATTACACACAGGCTGGTCAATATCTCACCAATTAGGCTTACTCTATTCCTAAAGAGTACATTTCTGAGAAAAACTCTGGCATCTAAGCAGTTCATACGATTACGTTACTGTGTCCTTTCATGGGGGTAATTTCTTTACTCACTGACTTTCATACAAATAGACAAAAGAAACAAAGTGTTTCAAAATTGTGCCCATGGGAATGACATTCACTGAATAGTAAAAACCAGCATCCTGCCAGGCAGTGCTAAGAAAGACTACCCACAACATTTCTGATGGACTTCACCAGGCTGCTTGTTTCTATCCTTAAAGAGCATGAGATTTGAGCAGATTTCTTTACTTCTTGTCTTTCTGGCTTGTCATTGTTGCTGTTTCTACTCTGTGTTATTAATTATTTGTATAATGCCTGTTTTGCAAAATATATATCATGCTTTATGAGCACTAGACAGTGCTTATATCACATAGTTCTATCAACCCACTGTATAAACAACCTCCCTCATTCATAGGCTTGTGTGATTGTCCTGATGAATTGATTTTGCTCAGGCTCCATGTACCTATTGAGTAGTGTTTTATCTCTGTGTAACTATACACACACACTCAATACTCTCTGGTCCTAAAATAAATATTGTGACTTCGTGGACAGAATGGCCCCACAGAATAACAGGCAGCATCAGATAGTCCTTATCAGTCATGCAGATAGGAGCTGGCTTGAAGCTGGCTTGTCTGCTTGTTTGGGGGGTTGCTTCCCCCTTTCCTCTAGCCCAGGGAAGGGTTCTGTTCTTCATCAAATCAGAATCCTGTGCCGTCTTAGATAGTGTACAGGACAAATCTCAGAGTGTTCAGTCAAGTCCTTCAGTTGGACTTGTTCAATGGAAGCCTTTCCTCAAGGCAGTTACTGAACTCTTAGCCTGTGGGTGCTGAGCTCTATGGGAGATTAGAAAGGGTTATTCTTTAAAAACATGAAAGTAAGAGTGTCTAAAGATTGAATTTCTTGTTTATACAAGCATAATCCATATACAATCAATCCATTGATTCAGAGTGCTAAGAACCAAATGGGGCTGGAGAGATGGCTCAGTGGTTTAGAGAACTGACTGCTCTTCCAGAAGTCCTGAGTTCAATTCCCAGCAACCACATGGTGGCTCACAACCATCTGCAATGAAATCTGATGCTCTCTTCTGGTGTGTACTCATATACAGAGTGCTAGGAACTGAGTCTCATCACCCAAGTTGCTGTGAGAATTTTCATCACAGATGAGAGAAATCTTGTACCAATGAACAATCACTTAGCATCTTCTCCTTAGGCCTCTCAGCCCTGGAAAGTCTACGAATCTATTTGCTGATCTTTGGTTTTGCTTAATCTGTTCTGCTTCACTTAAATGGAACCGATGTGTGCCTTTTGTGACTGGCTTCTTTCACTGGGCATGATGTATTTGAGCTTCATCCACAATGAGGCATTTTGTCAGGCAATATTCATTCTTTTTTATTGCTGACTAATACTCTATATGTGGATATGCCACATTATTCATCTACCCATCGGTTGATGGACATTTTGGTTGTGCTCACATTTTGATTATTATGTATAATGCCCCAGTGAACATTTGTGTACAAATGCTTAGTAGCAAAATGGTATAAATACTTTCTGTTCCTCTTGGGAACATATTAAGGAGTGCAGTTGATGGGTCACATGACAATTCTATGTTTAAACTTCAGAAGAACAATCAGATTACTTTCTAAAGCTTTGTACCATTTTAGTACCACCAGCAACATACAAGTGCTTTAATTTCTCAACATATTTGCCAGTGTTGCTGTCTTCATTTTTCTATGTGGATGTGAAATGTATCTCCTTCTGACAGACACAGTTGAGTGTATTTTCACAAGCTTACCAGATGTTATCTTCTCTGAAAAAATGTCTCAGATACATTGCTCATTTAAATCACCCATGTCATATTATTGTTATCTTTATAGTTGTTATTGTATTATTGTTATTGAGTCGTAAGCCTTCCCCATGTATTCTAGCTACATGATGTTTGATCAGATCTGTATCTGTTGTTTCCTCCCATTATCTGTGCTGTCTTTCTCTCTCCTTGATGGTCTCTAGTGAAGCACGGTCACTGTTAATTTTGGTCAGTCTACTTTACTAGGAGGTTTTGCTTCCTTGATTATTTTTGTTACCTTGTACTTTGAGTGTTCAAGATACAAAGCCTTTGGCTAATGAAGACTTAAAAATTTACTCCTATATTAAAGCCTTCCATTCTTTCTAACTTTTCAATATTGAAAGTTAGGACTATAAATACAACATGAAGAAAAATGCATCGCTAAGTATTATTTTGAATTGTCTATTTTTCCTTTCATTTCTATCAAATTTTACTTTGTAAATTTGGGAGCTTTATTACTATCAAATTATTTTTTATTCAATATATTTTTTATTTACATTTCAAAATGATTTCCCATTTTCTGGCCCCCCCACTCCCCGAAAGTCACATAAGTCCCCTTCCTTCCCCCTGTTCTCTCATCCACCCCTTCCCACTATCTTCTGGGAGAACTGATCTTTTAATTACAACATTTACTTCTTTATTTTTGATAACAATTCTTATTTTCAAGTCTGTTGACCTGATATCAATCCAGCCACTCCAACTTTCTCAAACTTGTTGTTTATTATATATATGTATGTATATATAAAGAACCCTTTACATATTCAGAATTATACATTTAATATAATTATGTTATTCATATATAATTATATATTATCCATATATGATTATATATGCAATTCAGAATATATAAAGGATGCTCTAAAATAATAAAAAAGGCAATCATCTTCAATGTACTTCCTATAAGCAAACAATTCTAGTTCAACAATGTAACAGAGATATGTGATTATACTTAAAGAAACAGCACATGCTAGAACTAGAATATTCACAGATGTAGAATTCATAATAGCCTCAAGTTTAAAACAACATAAGTGCTCATTAGCAGAATGAATAAACAACTTAGGCAATGTTTAAATTATAGAATATTTTTCAAAGAGATTAAATTATATATAATGTATACATGTATGAAATTTCACACAATATTGAGTTAAAGAGAAACTCAAAGAATGTTTAGAGCTATTTGGATGAGGTATGAAAGCAAGTAAATTTTTATTGTTGAAAGCAAGACAGTAGCTATACTTGTCCATGGATTGTTAGTGGATGGATATTGTTTCTTTATCTGGGTCCTGGTTGTTCATGTGCACATACACTGCGAAGATCAGCTAAAGTGTATGCTCTTTAAATACATGCATCACATTTCAATTAAAACTTTATAGAAGATTGTGATTGGAATAAAATGTGGAATGTTTCACTTTTTTCTTACAAAAAAAGCTATTTTATACCAAAATCCTGGTGAAGACAAGAAAAAATGCTTCTGATCCAGCTCACTTATAGCTACAGATAAAAAATCACTCAATACACTAGAAAATGTAATCTAGCATTATATTAAAATATTGCTATAAGAAACCCATGAATGACTCAATATTAAAAAATATTAAGATATCACTATTACATCAATAGGTCAAAAAAGACAAACTTCATTCTCATTTTAATAAGTGTCAGAAGACATTCAACAAAATCCAACATCCATTTCTGATAAAAGTTAAATTATATATAGAGTACTCCTTCTGATATAGTTAAAAAATGATTTCAAACCAATAGCTTAACTTACATCATACTTAAGAGAAAAACAATAGGGCAATGTTTTCCAAATGTATTTTATCAAGAAACATGACTTAAATCATAATGTACTAAAGAACCAGCAGACAGAGCTCATGATACCCATACACATACAGTCTCATACATACATACTGTCACATACACAGTCATACACACAGTCACACACACACAGTCATACATACATAGTCACACATACACAGTCACATACATACAGTTCATATACACAGTCTCACACACACAGTTGCACATAGTCACACACAAAGTCACACACACAGTCACACAGAGTCACACACATAGCCACACACACAGTCACACACATATAGTTTATATACAGTCACACACACAGTCACACATACTGTCACACACACAGTCATACACACAGTCACACACAGTCACACACAGTCACATACATAGTCTCACACACACAGTCAGCCTCACACAGAGTCACACACAGTCATGCAGTCACACACTCAGTCATACACAGTTACACACACAGTCACACACACAGTCTCACACACACAGTCAAACACACAGTCATACACATAGTCACACACACAGTCACATACACAGTCACACACACAGTCACATACAGCCATATACATAGTTAAATATACACACAGTCACAGATGCAGAATCACACACACACCCTTACTATGTTAGGAGGAGAATTTTCTTATTGACTCAGTTTCAGCAGAGGTTCCTAAATCTGTCTCCCAGCCTGGACCTCTGAGGTGGTGTTAGAATGTGTAGTCAAGGCAGACCATGGAACTGTCTAAATTCCCCTGCCAGTGTTGCCCATCACCCTTCACTGGACCGCAGAACAGAAAGCAAGTAAACCATTGTACCTAACTGTATTGACTATTGTCTTGGAATAGTTGATGGGCCATGTATTGTTTGCCTCCATGGACAAAATGAGGAGAGTCTTCAAGTCACGAAGAGTCCAAGAGCATCATTTGAAAAGGTTAGTGTTGGTCCTCTGGTTAAAATGAGAATAGAGCTGATATTTTGATTGGCCTCTAGAAAGGTTCAAGATGAGTGGCTGTTACTGATTAGGAGTTTCAAGTCAGCAAAGCCAACAATAGGAATTAATTATAAAAATACAGACTTACTGGTTTGCAGAAGGCCAAGAAGAATGTGTGAGTTCCCTAGGAGCAGACTGTGAAGCTTATAGAGTGGCCCTTATGGTTTGAATATCAAATGTGTCTCCACAGGCTCATTTGGGAGAGCATTCCATCCCCAGCTGGGGAGGTTCTAGTAACATAGCTGGTAGGGTATACTTGGGGCATGTAGGTCATCGGGGCCTGCCTCTGCCCTAGTTCTCCTCAGTCTCATCGTGACATGAATACCTTCCTCCCCTCATGTTTCTAGTGCCATAAAGCCCTGCCAACACTCATAGTATCAAACAACCAGAGTCAACTCTGAAAAACAGTGGGCAACAGAAATCTTTTCTTTTTTCTTGGTGATGGACTCCGTCACACACATCATCCCATCTCAATGATGAGAAAGATGATTAATACAGAATCTCACTGCAAACCTTTGGAAGTCATGGGTTGCCCATGTGAAAGGAGTTGTGAGTGAGAGATCTTAGTAATCGTCACAGAGGAAGAGACATCTATTCAAGGTTATACCTTAACCAACCAAAAAAGAGTGTTTGTCCTTTGGCTTCCTGTATCCTACCTTCCTGACTTCCTCAGTCAACACTCCCACCTCAGGGAGGTTTAGAACAACAGCCTTAAAGCAGATGAGGTTGTAGAGCTAGATGTGAGAAGAGACATTGGCCAGCACTTCCATCCTTGACATAGGCTTCTAAGTTACCAGGCCAGGAATAACACTTTTTATTAAATGATACGCCAAAGATAGAAAAGTTATATTGTATTGAACTTTTGTTATTGAAAAAGGACTGTGTGAGGAAAAGGTCAAATGGGTTAGAAAGGTCTGTGGTGACGACAGGTGAAAGGCGAGCTGTTCTTTACATCTTATACATTGTAGCTTATTCAATAGACTCAATACACATGTTTATTTTTCCATACCTCAAAACATAATTTTGAAAAAATTGTGTGTACGAGTATGTTAATGCATGTGGTTGGTGTGTATGCCTGTGTGTATGTGTGTGTGTGTGAGTGTGTGTGTGTGTGTGTACACAACGCACATAAAGCCTTAAAACAAAACTGAAATCAGCAATACAATGAAGGGAAACAAACTTCCAGTGTTGATGAGCACACATTGAGTAAGAACAACTTGTAGTTTAGATGTTTGTGTTATCTAGTATGATCCAAGTGGCTAAAGTGCAAGGATAGCATATTTATAACTTCTTTAGATCATGTGAATACAGTAGGAAGGCTATTACTGCTGAGTTATATTTCAGAACCAATAAAGGATTATTTTATTTCTATATTTTATTTTCAATTCAAGTTAAAACATGAAGTACCAATTTTTCACAGGTACCATTAGAGTGAAGGAATTGACTCATAGCAGGATTATCTTACAAATTCCTGTAAAGTTGGGGGAGTCTAATGGAGATATTAGAGACCATTCCACTGAGTAATACACACCAAACTTCTGAGTAAGTCTGTGTATAGTGGAAGGACATACAAAGGATGAATAATGTCCCTTGTACTTTTTATGACCTAATGCTTATTTATTCAAGTTGAATGTCATTTCCCTACTTTTAGAGACAGAAGGGTTGGGGAGAGATTTGTGTCTTTGAAGTATTCTGACTTGGCCTATTTGATAATGGTTTGTAACCCAAAATCCTGCCACTTAGAAGACTATGATGTACACATATGTCTGTATAGGAGTGTGAGTATATTCCCCTCAAACTTCAAGTACAGGCAGTTGTGAGCTGCCCGATATGGATGCTGGCATTTGAACTCCAGCCTCTAGAAGAGTGTAAGCTCTTCACTGAGGAGCCCTCTGTCCACACCCTGGAGCCATCACTCTCCATCTTCCTAATGCTACGAGCTGTTGACATCGTCTTTTATATTGTGATGACCTCAACCATGAAATTATTTCACTGCTTCTTCATAATTATACAGTTTCTACTGTTATGAATTGTAATGTAAGTATTGGTGTTTTCCAGTTGGCTTAGGTGATCCCTCTGAAAGGGTCCCTTGATCCCCAAAGGGGGTCACGAATCACAGGTTGAGACCCCTAGACTATCCTTTACTGATAATAGACTTCATTTTGGTCAGGTAATATTTATTTATCCCAGAGTATGACACAATATGCTAAATGTTTTGCAAACAATGATTAATTTCATGCAAGTTCTTTGTAGTCAAAACCTTCATTAAGTCTGATGAGGAAGCAGAGAAACATTTAAAATAACTTGTCAATCAAACCAACAATGCAGTGTACAGTCTCCAGTACAAACACAATGATAGAATTTATTTAGCAGATAGTAATATCAGTACACATAATTGTGAACTATTCATGAGCTTCAGGCAACAGGATGATGATAAATAAAATCTGTGTGCCAAATGTAGAAACCAAAGAATATTTATTTATTTATTTATTTATTTATTTATTTATTTATTTCAGGGCTTCATGTCCTCATATGTAGCTTTCTAATGCTTCAATATCCTCAGCTACTTACTGTATTTATACATAACATGGAATAGCACCATTAATACACAGAATATGCTATATTCATTCTGGGTAATATTTATGGAAGATGTTTCCTCTCAGCACATTCCAAACCTGTGATCTTTCCTAATGTGCTCAGTGAGTTACACCTTTCAAAGGCTGCCCCTGCTCCTGCACCTGCCACACCTGGAAGCCTGGCCCGTGCTGAGGATGCCTTTCCTCACATCATGTCACCAGTGTCCAAGCTGTGACACCAATGTCTCTCTGTGACAGGCTTTTGAGGCTCACCAGTGTCTTGTCCTGTCAGCTCATGCTCCCCATGACTCTTTCCTCCACTCTATTAAAACAAACTCTTTTTTAAAAGCAAACGTTGATGGCTTTCTGCATTTCTAAGTTAAAAACCCATATCCTTGAAATACAGTTATCCCTTTGTGATTAGCCCTTCCTTACCAAGTTCAAGTTTCAGCACACTAATTCAGATTCTATCTACTGATTTGTCATTTTTACCAGAAACATCTACTATTCTCTATCTCCCCATTCATCAACCTCTCTTCAGGTTGCCAGGTGCCCCAGTGCAGGGAAGCTTCCCTTTGCTAGATTCGTGTAAGGTTGTATGTTTCTTTACATATATGCCACAGTCAAATTTCCCATTATTTGCTTATTTTATGTACAAGTTCCACTTAAGTGAGTTTCTATGAGGACAGATACAAAACAGGTGTAAATTTCCCACAGAATCACCAGTCCTCAGAGAGGGCCCATCATAGAGGGTATTAGGAAATAACTACCAAAATATACACCACACCTAAGGATAAAGTTAAAGATACACGCTCAAGTGAGGAAAACTATGAAAGTTTACTGAAGGAAATAAAATACTGAAGTGCTGATGTAACAAACTATGAGTCATACACACATAAAGAACTCTTTAAAAATCTCTGGTGGAAATAGAAAAATTGTTAAACACACAGGAGACATTCCATGTTTGTGGATAGGAGACTCAAAGTTGTTGTGATGTAAATTCTTCCCAACTTTATCTATAGAGTCATAATCATAATCCCTGTAAGTTATTTTGTGGCTATTAAACATCCCTAATTTTAAAATTGATAATGGAAAGAAAGAAGGCCCCGGGTACAATACAGAGGGACAGAGGACAATGTCAGATCAGACTTCAGGACAGAATAAGCCAGGCACTGTGTGGTATTGGGAAGAACTAGATCAATTAAACAGTAGGAAACCTAAGACGAGAGTCAAGTGATTTCTGTCAAAGTATCCAAAGCAATAGAACATGGAACAGGTAAATCTTTTCAGCAGATATTTCTGAACAAGAAATTTTCCTCATTCAAATTAATTACACAGACATTGTGTTTCATAAAACTATGCTTGAATGAATCATAGACTGAAATGTAAAACTATGAAATGTCTCTCAGATAACACAGGAGAAATTCTGGATGGCCCTGGCTTTGGAGACTGTGATGTAGACATGACATCAGGTGCATAATTAAATTCAAATTCACACAAGAAGCCATGGAAAAACTTTTAAAGTGGTGAAAGCAGTGAACATAAGAAACCAAATGCTGGCAAAGATATGGAGAAATGTGTCTTGATTGTTGGTAAAGCTGCAAGATGGCAGACACAGTGTGAGAAGATTTGGAGGTTGCTTCTAAAATGAACCATGTTTGTTCCAGCTATGTTCCTTGATAGACATCTGAATGCCTTGAAAACTATGTCCACACAAACTATGTCCACCTGCATGGGATGTTTATAACACAGTTCACAGTTGCGAAATCTTGGAAGCAACTAATAATGTGTTTCAGTAAGTGAAGGATTACTAAACTTCTCAGCAATGGTGATTGTCGCTAAAATGAATTGGCCTGTTAAGACACAAAAAGACATCATAGAATCTTTTTTTTTTCCGGAGACAGGGTTTCTCTGTATAGCCCTGGCTGTCCTGGAACTCACTCTGTAGACCAGGCTGGCCTCGAACTCAGAAATCCACCTGCCTCTGCCTCACAAGTGCTGGGATTAAAGGCATGTGCTGCCGCCGCTGCTGCTACCGCCGCCACCACCACCAGGGGACATCATAGAATCTTAATATTATATTACTGAGTTAAAGGCTGCAATTTGTATAAATCCAAGTAAATGATGTTTTGGAAAGCAACAGAAAGAGTCGTTCTGGAGGATGTTTAGGGCAGTTGAATTCACATTCTTATGCAGTTATCAAACTCTACAGGATGTGTAGTAACAAGGGTAAACCCATAGGGAACTGTGCGCTTTGGGTAGAAATGGTTTGTCAGCGCCGGGTTTTGATTGCAACTAGCATACCAGGACAGTGACAGTGGAGGAAGCTGTGTGAGCTGAGACACGGAATAATGTGGAAACTTGGTTCTTTCTGCTCTGCATTGCTCTTACTCTAAAATTGCTCTAAAGTACAAGAACGGTGTTTGGGTTTTGTTTTATTTTGTTTTTAATCTGAATCTGAAAGTGGATTTTATTTGCTTAGTCTTCTCAGCAACCAGTAGTACTCAGATATTTTGTGGTAGTGAGGATTGAATCTAGGGTTCTCTCTCTCTCTCTCTCTCTCTCTCTCTCTCTCTCTCTCTCTCTCTCTCTCTCTGTGTGTGTGTGTGTGTGTGTGTGTGTGTGTGTGTGTGTGTGTGTGAGTGTGTGTGTGTGTGTGTGTGTGTGGTGTGCATGTGTGTGCTCATCTATGTGTTGGTTTGTCGAAGCCAGTTATTAATGCTGAGTGTCTTTTTCTGAGACAGAGTCTGTCATGGAACCTGGAGCTAGTCGTTTTAGTTAGACTGGCTGGCCAGAAAGCTCCTGGGAGCCACCAGTCTCTGTTGTCCCTTACTACCCCAGTGCTGAGGTTAGAAACACAAGATGACAAGCTTTTGTGTAAGTACTGGGGACCCAAATTTATATCCTTGTGGTTACACAGCAGGTTGTAGTTTACCTACTGAGTCATCACAACCCTTTCTTAATTTTACTTTTTATTTTAATTAAGGGTAACAACCAAGTTGCCACAGCTGGCTTTGAACTTGCAAGCCTCCTGCATAGCTGAAACTGCTACTTAGCCTGATGCTCTTGGTGAAGTGTTTGTGACTTAGAGGTAGCAGATGAGTCTTGCTGTTAGCTTCTTCCTACCAGACCATTACAATTTAGCAGGAACTAATCCTCCTGTATATTAATACCCTATGTCTATAAAATGGAACCAAATGGGAGTATGACAAAAGGTAATATAATTAGTGTAATGAGAATAATAACAAATCCTTTTGTAGTTTCTCAGAGTATCCCATGTAGATAAATATATGCTCAGCTAAATCCAGACAGCTCCAGGGGGCAATTTGCACTCTTGGGCTGCTTTCCATTAAAATCTAATTTTAATGAAAATTCGAGTGCTTTGTTATTTCACTAAAAGATAGAATCTTTGGTGTTGTATATTAAAATGAGTTGTGTGAGTTACTTTTGAAAAATAGCTGAAACAGGTTAAAGATGTCACTACTGTCATACTTGGATAAATCTGCTTCCTTATGACTCAGTTTCGTTCAGTATTTTCTAATTCTTGAAGATCATTTCAGGAATTTGTATAAGATAAAATCACTCTAAGTTTCTATGCCTTAGCATCTATACTAGCTAGTTTGATGTCAACTTGACATAAGTTAAAGTCATCATAGAGAAAGGAGCCTCAATTGAGAAAATTCCTCCATAAAATAGGGCTGTAGGCAAGCCTGGGAAAGCCTGTAGGTATTTCTTCATTAGTGATTGACAGGGAAGGGCCCAGCCCATTATGGGGGGTGCTGTCACTGGACTCTATAAGAAACTGGGTTCTAAAGGAAAACAGTCTGAGCAAGCCATGTGGAGCAGGCAGTAAGCAGCACTCCTCCACGGCCTCTACATCAGCTCCTGCCTCCAGGTTCCTGCCCTGCTTGAGTTCCTGTCCTAATTTCCTTTAATAATGGAGCACAATGTAGAAGTGTAAGTCAATTAAACCCTTTCCTCCACAACTTGCTTTTTGGTCACAGTAATAGAAACCCTAAGATAAATAGAAATCCTAAGATAACAGACTGGCCTGTATATAAACGCTGACTCTTAAAAAATACTGGCTATGTTACAGTGGGCAAAGAGTAAGTGTAATTTCTATGGCTTATCTGACTCACAAATACCATTAAATTCTTCACTTGCTGACTGTGAACATAAAGAAATCTTATGCATGAAAGAAGGTCTACATGGGCAATGGCTGGATAAATAGAAGACAAATAAACAGATAACCAGTAGATAAATAGGTGATAGATTATAGATGATAAATGGCAGGCAAATAATTAGACATACATACATACATAGATAGAGTTGATAGGTAGATGTATGATAGATGATAGACATATACATATATATGTCATATGTATATATTAGATAGACATACAGATAATAAGTAGTAGGTAAACTATGATGAGACATAGATTTAAAAATACTAAAAAAGCAGCTTGATTTTTTTTTTAAATTGAAGGAAGAATTTGAAAAGACAGTTTTAATATTACTCTAGAAGAACTGTCATGAAGTTTACTGAGCACTAAAAATAATTATAAAGAATGGAGAGATGGTGAAACCACTTCCAGAGGACCTAGGTTCAATTCTCAGAGCTCATAAGATGTCTCAAACCCATCCATAACTCCAAAGCAGCCTTCTGTCTTTCACAGGCTGTGGGTATGCATATAGTACATGGGCATATGTGCACACAAAACACTCAGATGCATTAAATAAATAAATAAATAAAATTTTAATAAAGAGTTATAAGATATAGTAATAAAATAATATAACCAAATAGGATTTAAAACATACATATCCCAGTGCATTTAGTGTAAAGTAAAGTTGGCATCATAAATCACTTGGGAAAGAATAGTTTATTCAATAAAATTTGTGGGAATGTTTGGCTAACCATTTGGCAAGAAAGAAATTTAATCTCTTCCTCAAGTCATATACCAGAATCAATTCCAGATGAGTTGGTGTATAAATGGGAAAAAATGAACACTAAAAATTCTAGAATGAGCTATGAGTGAGTGGGATGGCCATCAAAGGCAGAAGCCATGCACCTAAAAAAATGACATGGCAGAATGGGGATGATTTGCAAAGAGTTGACCACATGTGCTCCCATGTGTACATGCATGCACAAGCACACACATACACACTGCACACTCACACACATGGGCATTCACAAACACAAAATGAAAGGCATGCACACATGCACGCACACTCACATACCTCTCTCTCTCTCTCTCTCTCTCTCTCTCTCCCTCTCTCTCTCTTTCACACACACACACACACACACACACACACACAAAAGGATGGCCATCAAAGGCAGAAGCCAGGCACAGCAGAATGGATGCATTTGCAAAGAGTTGTATATATGTGCTCCCATGTGCGTACAAGCACACACATACACACAAAAGGAAAGCTACACACACATGTTCATACATACATGACAGGGAAGGCATACACACATGCTCTCATACATATGCATGTGCACTTGCACGCGTGCGCGCACGCACACACACACACACACACACACATGCAGAGACACAAAAATACAGCCATCAAAGGCAGAAGCTATGCATTTAAAAATGACATGGCAGAATAGATGCATTTGCAGAGTCTCATACACACACATACACACACACACACACACACACACACAAAAGGAAAGGCAGCATGAGCTGCAGAGAGTCACACAGACATACCACACACATTACACACACACACACACAAACACACACAAACACACATAAAAGGAAAGGCAACATGAGCTGCAGAGAGTCACACAGACATACCACACACATTACACACACACACACACACACACACACAAAAGGAAAGGCAACATGAGCTGCAGAGAGTCACACAGACATACCACACACATCACACACACACACACACACACACACACACACACACACACACTATAAAGGCAAGGCAACATGGGTTGTGAGAAACCTCAAGGCACCTGCAAATTACATTCTGGGGAAGGGTCATAATCTTGAATGCTATATATGAAACACAGTACTTGTACACAGTAGAAAATCTCTTCAGTATTAAAGTGTGAAGGGTGTGAGCAACTGACTCACATAACAGTGGTGGGAAATGCCAATCCAGGTGTCAGATCTCCCTGGGAGTTTTATTGAAAATTAACATAATACCAACAATCAGCAGAAGAAGAGACAAGAAAGATATCTTGATACAATGGTGCTTTTATAAAGAAATATTTGAGCCTGGTTAAATTGTAAAGAAAAGAGACTTATTTAACTCACAGTTCTGGAGTCAAGGAACAAGGTTAGGTAGTAGCATCAGGTGAGGGTCTCATCATTCCTCACAACATGCTAGATGGTTTCCCATAGTAGGAACATGTGTATGCTTAGGGTGGGGATGCATGTATGAGTTAAGGCTGGGTATGTGTGTAAGAACACACATGTAAAAGAACCTGGGGGATGGACAGGGTTTACTTTTATGAAATCCACTTGAGGAAACCATTCAGTTCCTTGTGAGTCAGAACTCAATCCCTGGAGAAAAGCATTTATCTTAAAGGCTCTGAGATAAAATATCTTGAAAGAGTAACTGATACAGCTAGGAGGTGGTGGCATACGCCTTTAATCGCAGCACTTGGGAGGCAGAGACAGCTGGATTTCTTAGTTTGAGGCCAGCCTGGTATACACAGTGAGTTCCAGGACAGCCAGAGCTCCACAGAGAAAACCCTGTCTCAAAAACAAAACAACAGCAACAACAACAAAAAACAAAAACAAAAAAAAGTAACTGATAGGAGAAAGGGTTTATTTTAGTTCAAAATTGAAGTTACAGTCTGTCACTGTGGGAATGTTTAGGGGACAGTAGCATGAAACAGCTCGTTACACACATCCTCAGTTGGAAGCAGAGAGAAATGGATGCATACATGTGCTCTTGCTTGCTTGTATCAAGCTTGATTTTTCTATTGATATAGTTCAGAGACCACGTAGGAAATGGTGCTACCCACTGTGGACTTGTCTTCCCAAATCAACTAGTTTAATTAAGACAACTTCCTATAAACAAAGTCACAGGCCAGTTCATGTAGATGGTATCTTACTGGGACTCTCTTCCAAGGTGACTCTAAGTTGTGTCAAGTTGACAAAACTATCACAAGTCCCTAAAGGTACCAACACCTCTCTACTTTGTTACAGTTGGCACTGAACTTAGACACGAGTTCTGGTGGGGACAAAATATATTGAAAAGGTAGCACAAGAAACGGAGGAAACATAACTTAGTGGTTATCAGGGCTTAGCCAAGAAAAACAAAAAGCAACAACACACCATAATATAGTTGTTGTGCAGGGAGCACATAGCAGCAGAAATATAAATCAATATAAACATGATTTTTTTCTTATGGAATTCCCATCAAAAGATAGACTTTTAGCTTTTGATTTCGCAGAGTTGTTACTAAAATATGAAAACTCTCCTGCTTCCTGAAGTGGAGAACTTTATGTTTATCCTTTTAGTGGATCTTTTTTAATTATAATATCTAGAATCTGTAGAGAACTTAAGGAATTAATGCCACTCAGAACAAAAGAATGCTCAGTGTCCTTTAAAGATTCCTTCTGGTTACAGTAGTTAGAGGATAGCTTCGTTTGTGTAGTCATTCATAAAAATCCAGCAACTTCTATAACTTTTTGGAAGGTGAGAATGAGCTGGAAAGAGGTAAAATGTGAATGGAGAAAACACATGAGAGTCTGTCTTAAACACTGGCAGCTGGAGGAGACCCCATGGTATATGTCTTGATGGGCTCAACACTCTGGACACCCCAGGGTCTGAGGTGCAGTCCTTTCTCCACCCATGGAAACCTGACAGCTCTGTGTAGATATGGTCCCACTGATTTCCTTCCCAGCAGAATATTTTTGCTGCTTCACCTAATCAATCTCCTAAGTTACAACCACATAATTAACCCCTAGGTAGTCATACCACCACTGCCAAGCAATCTCAGTCTGCAGGGCTTATTTCAAGACTCCTTGAAATAATTTCAAGACAACTTGAAATGTGTGTGTATGGGTGTGAGAGAGAGAAGAGGAGGAGGGAGGAAGTGTGTGTGTGAGAGATGGGGGGAGAGATGGAGGGAGGAAGAGAGAGAAAGAGAGAGAAGAGAGAGAGAGAGAGAGAGAGAGAGAGAGAGAGAGAGAGAGAGAGAGAGAGAGAGAGAGAGAGAGAATGAATGCGGGGGTTAACCTTGGTACCATATATCTTGGTTTTTTGAGGCAGGTCTTTCACTGGCCTCGAGCTTGACAAGTGGGCCATATTGCTGGCCAGCAATCCCAAAGATCTGCGTGTCTCTGCCTCTCCAAGCCTGGGATTACAAGCATGTACCACAAAGACTGATTTTTTTTTTAAAAAAAAATGTGGATTGTTGGAGATCAAACTCAGATTCTCATGCTTGCAAGGCAAATGCCTCACTGGTTGATCTATCACTTACCAAAAATGTATTCTTCTCTCATACAATGCATCCCCAGGACAGCATGCTGTACCTCCACTCCACCAAGTTCTTCCACACCTTCCCTCTCCCTCAGGTCCATTGCCCTGTCTCTCCCCTACAAAGAGCTGATCTCCCAGGGACATCACCTAACATGACTCAACAACATACAATAAGACTAGGCACAAACCCTCACATCAAGGCTAGGCTAGGCAACCCAGTAAAAGTAAAGGGGTCCCAAGAGCAGGCAAAATATTCAGGGACACCCCCACTTCCACTGTCAGGAGTCCCACAAAAACACCAAGACAACAAATATAGCATGTGTCCCGAGGACCTAGTGCAAACTCATTCAGGCTCCATGATTACTGCTTCAGTTTTTCAGATTACAAGGAGTTGGTACAGATACAGAGTCAGATTTTAGAGGGTGATATTCTGTCTTAGTATCAGCCTGGGTTGTTTAGAGATCTTTACAGGACCTCCTGGGTCAACAACTCAACTGAATGTAACTCAGCCCCACCACTGGAAAACTTACATGGCTACAAAAGATGGCCAGTTCAGACTCTAGCCTCCATTCCTAGGAGTCCTCACTGGGGTCACCCTCATAGATTCCAGGAAGTTTCCACTGCATTCTGTTCCACATTAGCCCCCGAAGTGCTACTTAATTCTGTCTCTGCGTGTACACTCTCCCTCATCCCTCCCTCCCCACCTGTCCTCAGTCCATTCTCAGAATCTATTCTATTTCCCCTTCCCAGGGAGATCCAGGTGTCCTCCAGATTCCCTCCTTGTTACTTAGCCTCTCTGAGTCTTGATCATAACCTGATTATCATTTAATTAATAGCTAATATCCACTTAAAAGTGAGTACATACCATACTTGTATTTCTGGGTCTGGATAACCTCATTGAGGATGATTTTTTTCTAGTTCCTGAAAATTTCATGGTGCTATTTCTTTTAAGAGCTGTGTAATACTCTATTGTGTAAATGTAACTCATTTTTTTATTCATTCTCTGGTTGAGGGCCATCTAGGTTGCTTCCATTTTCTAGCTATTATTAATAAGGCTACTATGAATGTAGTTGATCATGTGTCCTTGTGGTAAAATGGAGTATCCTTTCAGGTATATGCCCTAGAGTGGTAGTTGGGTCTTGAGACAGATTCCCAGTTTTCTAAGGAACCATCATTTTGATTTCCACAGTGGTTGTACAAATTTACACTCCCAGCAGCCATGCAGGAGTGTTCTCCCTTGCCTTATATCCTTGCCCACATGAGCTGTCACTTGTGTTTTTTACCTTAGCCATTCTAACAGGTGCAAGGATGAAATCTCAAACTAGTTTTGATTTGCATTTCCCTGATGGCTAAGGATGTTGAATATCTTTTTAAAAGTGTTTCTTCAGCCATCTGAGTTTCCTCTATTGAGAATCCTCTGCTTAGATCTGTACTCCATTTTAAAATTGGTTTGGTTTGTTGATGTCTAGTGTCTTGCGCTCTCTGTATAGTTTGGGTATTAGTCCTCTATCATTTGTGGAGTTGGTGAAGATCCTTTCCCAGCCTGTAGGCTGTCATTCTGTCCTATTGATGGTGTCATTTACCTTACAGAAGCTTTGCAGTTTCACGAGGTCCCATTTGTGAATGGTTGACCTGAGTGCCTGCACTATTGGCGTGCTGTTCAGGAACCAACTTCATTTCTTAATAGCAATTTTGTATTCATAATTCCCACCTTAGCAATCAAGTCCATCCTTAAAATAAGGTATTCTCTCTTTTTAAGTAAAAATCCAGCTTATGTGGACATCAAGTTGTTTGTATGGGTATTTGAAACACACACTGACCCTACACTTAGAAGAGATGCTTAGTCTGAAAGTGTATTAATAATATGGCAATGGCTTGGAGCCTCTCACCTTTGCCTCCTTCTCCGGGTTTATAAGAAAAGTTCACATGGTTTGGCTCTCCTCTATCCAGACCAGCAGCACTGGGAGAAAGAGAAGAAGCTGCTTCCAGAGCACGTCTAAGGAGCCATTCCCAGCCCTTCTTCTTGATGTCTCCATAGACACCATGACAATGGCACCCCAGCTTCACTCATGTGGCTTTTCATGATTTGACAGTGTTGTTGGGGTGTCCATTGATATGCCAAAATGCAGAGTACCTCTGTCCTTGGCAGTGCTCAGGCCCTTTCATACTGCTGAGGAGTTTGGGGAGCCATGCTGAGCCTTGGCCATCTGGCACTGACTTGCTCTCAGCATCTCAAACTCTTCCATGATTACTTTATTGGGGAGGGAAATGGGGGTGCTACAGTGTGACACATCTTCCAAAGATTGCCTGGCAGGCAGCCCTTTCCAGCCAGAGACTGCAGTGGCCCCCACCTGTCTCTCTCAGAGGGACAATACAGGCCAGGGTTTCCTTGCAGGGATACATCAGGATAAAGACTGGATTCTTCTTCATATTTGTATGTGCTCATTGTGCACATATCAATAAATCTGATCCTTAAACATTTTCATGTGACTTAGGTTTGAGAAAGATTGTGGCAGTTTCTGACACCTCTTCTGAGACTGTAAATGACAAGTGTCTACATTAACATAGTGCATGATAAGGTCTGTTTGGGTCACACAAGATCACAGGATGTAAACAGAGACTGGGCTCTAGTGAGAAGCATAATTCAGAGGATGGACGTGATTATTGTCGACAAAATGAATAGTGGTCTTCACATGCTGTCTAGGAGGGAGGTGGGGATAATAACTGCATGAGTGATTCCTCTGAGACTTTCCTGGGGAAACCCACAAACTCCCTTGCATGCGCTGAGATGGGGCAGACAGTCATGAGGGCTCACGTGGTAACAGATCCAACTCAGATACAACTGCTGCATTGGAGCCATGGAGAAAACTTCTGATTGGAAAGCCTAAAAGGAGCTCTGGGAGAAGATCTGAGAAGAAAACTGTGCTCAGATGAGGGGAAGAGGGGAGATGTGGGAGGGGCTTTGAACTTGGGATCAAGGAAACTTGCTTGCAACACTACTGTGCCACTGACTGGCAATATGTACCTGGTGAGCCTAGCTCACAGTCTAAGTTCCAATCACAACCTAAGGAAGTTGTTGATATTGGTGTCCTCTAGGAATGGTAAGTCTGCCATATGACTAGAATCCATTGGAAGGTCTTCACTCAAGGCTGTGGCCTTGATGGAGCTTCTCAAGAGCTCAAGGCCACTTTTTATCAATGGCACTGTTAGCTCTAACTATAGACAATGGATTAGTGCTGTGCCTGTCAAGTCAGTGGCCCAACAGCCCTATTTCAGCATCTTTTACCGTGCTAGACTCCCTACCTCTGTATATGTTTTCTCAACGTCTGAACCTGGCCAACTCCTCCTGGGGTTTCTGCTCACCTACCACTTCCTCAGGTTAGGTCTGGTGTCCCATCAAGCATTTCCAGGGCACCCAGCTCTCTATTTAAAGCATTGCACACACTCTTTTCCCCTAGACTAAAACGCCAGCGTAGCAGCCATTTTCTGCCTCTCGTTCAATATAATTTACGTCAATAGCCAACACCTGTGACAAGCATATATTAAGCATGCAATAAACATTTGTTATAGATTGAACCATAGGGAGCAATAATCACTTGCCCTGAGTACCTGCATATTTCAGGCCAAGTGTGTCTCGGGATTTATCCGTTCTCTTCCAAAAGAAACAGCCACTGTGGTAAGATATTTGGATTAATAGAGCCATTTGATGTTTGAGTTTGCATAGCCCTTCCGCTCCATCTGTGCTCTGCAACTGAAGTTCCTTATAATGTGTTCCAGAAGGCCCCAAATTTTCAAACATAAAGGATTAAGTCTGATGGATTGTAAGCTACTCCCAAGAGTCAGTCAGAACTTTAGGGGAACTTCTATATTAACTGTGCTGAATTCACTCCCGGTCAGTTTGAAAGCATATGTTCTACCTCAAAAAAAAGCCAGCAACAGATGACACATCATGTTGGAGTGAGCTAATGTGAAGCAACGTGGCCAGCGTGTACAACAAAGAGACACAGCTAAGGGAAAAGCTTCCTGTTTGTGAACGTTCAGGATCCACTGGCTCTAAACTGTTATCCATGAAGGCTTAGAAGCCGCAGTTTCTGTGTGAATACACAAAACATACTTGAGACTAGCAAAGTGACAAGGGTTATGAGTGTCACAGGCTTAGGGTGACCAACTGCCCTGATTGGCCAGGGCTGGGAGGTATTCTAAGAAGGGAGTCTGTGAGGATCTCCCAAACCAGGAGGGCTGGTCACCCTAGCACCAGCTGGGAATTCCCAACCTCAGTTCTAGTCCTTGCCTTGCTGGTGGACACTCCTAATACTGAATCCTTGTTCTTAATCTGTGAAACAAGGCCAATTGAGGGCTGAAAGATGCCCCTATTGTGTCTGAAATGAACTACATTCAGTAGTCTACAGGACAAAATGAGGCCACAACAATATCGGCAGTAGAGCATCCCACCACATCACCAAAGTCGGAGGCTTCTGGGTGGGGAGAGGAAGGCGGTATGTGAGCAGGATGCTCCTGGGATGTTCTCAGTTAATCCTCTTCCTTCTCACAGCCATTCCGCATACCCTGTTCTGTGCTCATGGCTCCATGTCATAAGTTAGTCAGGAAGGAGAATGGGAGTACCTGTTGCCTTTCCTGAGAAGATAAATGAAAGCTGATTCCCATCAGAAAGGGTGTCAACAACAGACCAAATAAACAACAGACCAAATAAACAACAGACCAAACAAAAGATTTTGCCCAAGTCTCTTGGAGAGCCAATGCATTTAATTGGGAGTATGGGTGAAGGCTATTTATAGAAACATGGGTATTTTACGAGCAACTAGGCAGCTGCTCCATCAAAAACAATGTTTCTTCTGGCAACATCAACTACTTTTATACCATCAGAGAGGGTGGGTCTCAAAAGCACCTCTCCAGGAACTTTTACCTACCTGTTTATCCTGAGGATGGGACAGAACCTGTAATCCCCAGTGCAGAGCATGGGCAGAAGGAAATTAAGGAAGCTCAGCACTTTCACACACATCTTGAACATGTTCCATCCAAAGGGCAGTTTCTCCACAGTCGGGGCCAGGAGCATGTGCAATCATCCGGGTGGAAGGCTCCCCGTGAAATCGCAGGAGGAAAGGCACAAAGGTTAGTCCCCTGGCAAGGAGCAGATAAGCTTGGGGCTGGAGAGGGAGAAAGGTGGAGTCAGCCAAAGGCAATAAACAGCCTTTCAGGAGCGCCCCAGAGCAACACTGGGGAGGAGAAAGAAATGAGCTGGTCAAGAATCAGGAAGGGAAGGAAATGACTGCCCTAAGAATGTCTGGGGCACTAAAAGTATTCTAAAAATGCCTCTGGCAGGAGAACCAGAGAGGCCCTGAGTAAAAAGCAGGAGCAAGCGAGCGGTGTCTGCCTGGCACCCCTCTCTGATGACTCTAGGTCAAGACAGCCCGCACACAAGGTAGCCAGTCGGGAACCTGCTGCCAGCTGGGGTGCCGGAACCTGCACTAAGGGACCTCATGCCAAGCTGATTATTTTCCTAGGACATCATGGTAGCTGGAGCCCATGTCTTAAATTGGTGTGATACATCAGATCTGCACTATTATACTAGCTCCTGACTCCTGTTGTAGTGTCATAGGATTCCAAAGGCATGGTTAAGCGGCACCTTTTAAAGATCCTTCTCCACTGCAGCCCCTGTAGTTTCATTCTGATAAACTCATACATTGAAAAATATTGAAAATGAAAAGGGATTTAAAAACTCATGTGATAATAAAGACTGGTCTAAGCCAAACTTGTTTGAATCAAAACTGACCTGAACAGATTTTAGACTATATTTTAGTGCTTACTTCACTTAGTTTAAATATTCATATATTTTAAAGAGGAAATATGAATATGTATTTGATTAGGGGAAGGTTTTCAGAGAATATTATAGAGTATATGTATAAGCATATTGCTTCTCTGAAAATGAGAACATTCTGAATTACATAGGTTTGAAGGATTTTAGACTCATCAACTCCTCCCCTTCCGGAAGCAGTGTGGTTCTCAGTTGGAATCTTGACCTCATAGCTCACTCAGAGAATCAGCCTCTGAAATCCCCTCCCCCAATTCTACAGGGTCTTGATGCTGCCAGCCCTGCTCAAAGAATAGCAAGAAGGAGACTAATTTATTAGCTGTTAATGCTGTTAGGCAATAATCCCGAGCTCTGAGTTGCACAAATCCAGTTGGAAGAGATGGGAATGTGAAGTGGTCATCCTGACAAAGTGGTAAATTTCAGAAAATAGATGAGTTTCATGAGAAGTTTCCAGAAGTCAAATCGACGGTAAAGTTCAGGAAGTGTTTGCAAAAGAAGAGTGCTACTTTCAGTCTAATCTGAGAGGCATTTTCTGTGGTGTTGAAGCTAATGTTTTGAGCATGAGGAAAACAGTTAACAGCTAGGCTCT
Organism: Apodemus sylvaticus; assembly: GCF_947179515.1. Taxonomy (NCBI): domain Eukaryota; kingdom Metazoa; phylum Chordata; class Mammalia; order Rodentia; family Muridae; genus Apodemus; species Apodemus sylvaticus. The sequence continues at coordinate 94,144,033 of NC_067484.1, read as the reverse complement.
GCACAGCCCTTCTGTGAGCAAAACCTCCATCAAGTCACTATTGGAAGTCTGAGTCAATAGGAGTTTGCAAGACAGGGAAGTTGGAGATGGCAAGGGAGGTGCTAGCTGGATGTTGAGGCAGAGTAGACTTGGTAAGAATAAGGACACATGCTCCACTATGTTCATAACAGCTTTATTTATAACAGCCAGAAGCTGGAACAACCCAGATGTCCCTCAACAGAGGAACAGATACAGAAAATGTGGTACAATGGAGTACTACTAAGCTATTAAAAACAATAACTCCATGAAATTTGCAGGCAAATGGCTGGAACTAGAAAACATCATCCTGAGGGAGGTCAGTCACAAAAGAACACAGATGGTGTGCACTCACTGATAAGTGGATATTAGTCCAAAAGCTCAGAATACCCAAGATACAATTCACAGACCATATGAAGCTCGAGAAGAAGGAACACCAAAGTGTGGACGCTCCAGTGCTTCTTAGAAGGGAGAAACAAAGTACTCACAGGAGGAAATATGGAGACAAAGTGTGGAGCAGAGACTGAGGTCCCCAGTGAAGGAGTTGGAGAAGGGACTGAAGAAGCTGAAGGGGTTTGCAGTCCCATGGTGGGGGAGTAACTGTCAACTGGCCAGAGCCCCCAGAGCTCCCAGGGACTGGACCACCAACCAAAGAATATACATGGAGGGACCCATGGTGCTGGCCACATATGTGGCAGAGGATGGTCTTGTTAGACATCAGGGGGAAGAAAGGCCCTTGGTCCTGTGGGGGTTCAGTGGCCCATTATAGGGGAATGCCAGGGCTGGAAGGTGGGAGTGGATGGGTAGGTGGGAGAGCACCCTCATAGAGGCAAGGGGAGGGGAGATAAGATGGGGGGTTTCCAGAGGGAAGACCTGGAGAGGGAATAACATTTGAAATGTAAATAACGAAAATAGACAGTTAAGAAAAGAAAAGAAAAGAAAAGAAAAGAAAAGAAAAGAAAAGAAAAAAGAAAAGAAAAGAACAGCAGATCTGCCCCAGTAAGCGTGTGGGACTGGGAGCAGTCAGGTGAGGTAGGGTGTGTTACCTGCTCTGTAGTCATTCATCCCTCACCAAGTCTTCAGCTTGAGGCTGCCCTAGTCTTCCTGCTGAGGTAGCCATCACAGCAACTGAGAGTGTGCTCTTGACCTCAGCTTTTGTCTGAGTGTGAACCCCAGCCCTCTATATCCTTGGTCATATCATTTTAACTTCTGTAAGTTCAGCACTTCCTTCTATATTGTAGCATGGTAGCCCCAGCCCCACACTCCTTGAGTTCGTCACAAAGTAGATGAGACAGATCAGGCTTCCCAGCTGTGGCTCCATACCTTCTGCCCAGATCCAGGCCAAGCAGTCTGTGTGTGTGTGTGTGTGTGTGTGTGTGTGTGAGAGAGAGAGAGAGAGAGAGAGAGAGAGAGAGAGAGAGAGAGAGAGAGAGACTTCATTAGACTCTTGATCATTCTAGGTCTTCAACCCACAAATCTTTCTGGCAATAACACTACTTTCCCATCCACAGAAGCTCACCCCTACACCACAGCACTATCACTTCCCACTTTCCCATCCATTGCAACTCACCCCTAAATTCTTTTATTTCCAACTTCCAGTGTGGTAGTGTCCAAGGCTCAACTGTGTACACTGCTTCGTCAAGATCAGCAGGGCAGGAAACAGCTGCAGGGATGGGGGAGTGCCCTCACCCGGTCTACACTGCCAGGCTGCTCTGCCCTGGTTCAAGCACTTCCCTAGTCTCCTTGAAAGAATGCCGAGAAGCATTTTTTTCCAACTTCAGGGGAAATTTTAGAAGAGGAACCATTGAAGATAACCACTTAGGATGCAAAGACTGCTACCTGCTTTTGCAGTACTTCTAATTGATATCTCTTATATCAATTGGGCATCAGCATTTCTGGGGTATTGGAATTCTCACTTATGTTCTTAGTGAAGTTACATCATTAACAAAGAAGGAGAGTCACAATGCATAGGGATTCAGAATGTGGCTGGGGACAGGGCCACTGTGCATCTTAGTCTTTATCCTCAAAAGCTGGTCAAGACAAGAGAAAGATTACTTGAAATGTGTTAGGTTAGGGTTGCCAGGGCAACACAGAGATGAAAAGGGTAGAAGATGGGCATTCCCAGGAGGAGAATTGTTCTTTTAATCAGAACAACTGAAGGCTCACAGACTGAGGGAATGGAGACTGTTATGAAATGTAACAGGATGAAAGGGAACCTGGAGGGCCCATGCCTGGGTGTGCCCAAGAGAAAGTATGCCATGGACAAATCTGTTATACAGTGGATCTGTTGTGGGAAAAGAGAGGAGTGAGGACTTGGGTGGGCATATAGACAGGCAGACAGATGGAGGCAGATCCCTAAGGGCTGAGAAGGAGCTGGTGCAGAGAAGGACAGGAAGGGGAAGAGAGGACATACTCGGGAACAGAGAAAGAGCTGTGGTGGTGGGCGGTCCTCTACCTTTTATAGTCCTTCCTTTTATAGGAAGCCCATACTCTGCTGTGATGACATAAGCAATTGCTTGGTTCCTTGAAAGGAGCCTAATAAAATCACCTGTAAGCTACAAGAGACTGCACTGTGGCTCTAGGGGTGGGCATGAGATTTTATAGTGCTTGAGAGAGGAGACATATTCAGTGGGTAATCTTTTGGCCTCAATTCAGCTACTACTGTGTCAGGAACTGTCGGCTGGCAGTTAATCTTGAGCATGGGACTTTCCTGGCAACTGTTTGCCATATTCTTTAACATGGTTCTAATATTGCATCCTGATTCTAAAGGTATACTGAAATTACTTCAATAAAATAAAAGTTAGACAGTAAAACAAACAGCACCAAGAAACAGGCCCAGCCTTAAAACCCAGACACAGCAGTCTTGAGCCCCAGAAAGCCTCAGCTACTTACAGTTTAGTAGAGATTCAAAAACAAGAGATAAGAATTAGTCTGTGGCACTAGCCACCATAGCAAAGCTATGACTGTCAGCCTGGGTGTTGTGCAAACTTTTCTGAACTAAAACCCTCCATCTTGGAGGAAGGCTCATTCAGACAGGAAGTAAACAACTCAAGATTTTCAGGAAGTCCCTGAAATGTCCAACATTCACAAGGCCTTCCTCCCCCAAGACTCTTTAAGCAGTCACAATCATATAGAGGAAGAGGAGTCTAGGCAGCTGCCTGCAAGCTGACAGAGAGTTTTAGGGATGCCTCTCAGCAAGCAGTCACCTAAACTGGAGTTTGCCTCTCACGAGTTGTTCATATTTCCTGTCTCTCTCTCACCTGTCTCTCACCCACACTCCTGTAAGTAACTGACAAACTGAGTTGGACTTTGGTGGAATTGTGGGATTTTGTTGTTGTTTGGTATTTTGGGGGTTTCTTTGTTTGTTCATCTGGGATGATTAAAAGTTGAGTTTCCACATGAAAATCTTCCACAGCAGGTGCTTATCATTAGATGGATGGATAAAGGAAATGTCCACATGCACAGTACAGTATTACTCAGCTGCTAGTTTGGACAAAAGTATGTCATTTGCAGGAATATGACACAACTTGAGATCAATATATTAGGTAAAATATGGTAGGTAGATTCAGAGTGCAAATATCACATTTTCTTTCATTTTAGAATGAAGGTTTTCATTTTGTTTTGAGGTGGAGTCTCACTGTGTAGACTTAGCTGCCTTGGAATTTTCTGTGTAGACCAGAATAACCTTGAACTCACAGATTTCTGCCTGTTTCTGCCTTTAGCATGCTAGGATTACCAGATGTGTATCACCTCGTCTGGATAGCATATAGATGTAAAAGGACATTGAGGTGGAAGTGAGAGGCAGAAAATAAAAGAAAACATTATACAGTGTGGGAGAGTAGGTTCATAAAACACGCATCACACACACAAAAGAGACCTTGTCACATTAGCACTTGAATGCCATCAGATACAATCACATGTGCCCAGCACCTTGTGCTGGTTATAGTAGTGAACATCACATTCCTATGTGTGCTGTTGGTGTTAAGGTAGAATCTATTCAAAACTTGCTTTAATGAAGCTTTCTACAAAGTGTAGACTCAAGCCTGATTAATAAGATGGGATTTCATGGTGGCCAGTGATGATATTCCTGCTATATGCTCCTTGTGAACTCCCTGAAAGACTATCCAAAAGAACACGTGAGAGTCTGCTCACTGTTGCCAAGGATACTTGGAAACAATACTGTCCCTGTGCATGAGCACCTCTGAGACGGGGCATTGCTGGTTTAATCAATTTTACCTGTAATAACTGTCTAAATACTTGAAGAGCATAAATGAAGACTTGATTTCTTTAAAACATCTCAGTACTCAGTTTATGAAAGATGAACAGTCTGGGGAGATATTTTAGGTCCCCAGACACTTTGTGTTTACAGACTGGAGGATATAATCCAGCTGGGAAATTAGACATACACATGGAGAAAGCCTGTAGAGGCTGTGCCAATCAGAAAGACTGGGAGATGCTGGTATAGCTATGGAGGGCAGACAGCAGTGAAGTCACAGAAGGAGCAGAGGTGGCTCCACTTCCAGAGCAAGAGATGACATTACTTGGAGTATACTATAGTGACCCTCCAGTTTGCAGACCACCAGCTATCTTCTTTCAATTTGTCTTGTTGGAGGAGGCGCTGTTATTTTATGGCTTTTGTTTGTCTTGTTTTATTTGCTCTTTAAATTCTGTTTTTGTGTTTTCTTCCTTCTTTCTTTCTTTTGAGACTGACTCTCTAGGCCAGTCTGCCATCTAATATATGTAGGTAAAGATGACCTTCAACTCCTGATTCTCCTCTGCCTGACTGCTGGGATGACAGGTGTGTGCTGTTGCACCTGGTTTATACAGGGCTGCACACCTGGTTTATACGGGGCTAAGAATCAAACTCAGGGCCTCCTGTACGAGGCAAACACATTGCCATCGAGCAACAGCAACCACCTGTTGCTTCATTCTTGACTATGATAGTCCTTTCCCCACGTGTTCCTGCTTGAGAGCTTCCATGGGAATGTGGAATGAAGTCTGAGGGGAGGCTGTCAGAGTAACTAAGCTGTGTTCTTCTGGCAGACTCTAGAGAAAGGCTTTCTAGATTAATTTAGACCTATTAATTATGAAGTTATTATGGTTGAAGTTTCTTGGCACACTTATGGAAATCATTTATTCAGATAGAGTCCCTAGTTAACACGGGTAATTGGATTTTGGAAACATGTATGTTAGTTTAGGGGCAGGGGTTGTTGTGGAAGATATAGAAATATTTGGAAAAGAATTGTGTCAAACTCATCATCCAAGATGAAGGGTGATTGTACAGAGCCAAGATTCTCAAAAGACCATTACCAGCCTTGGATAGATCAGATTCAAAGTACAACCAAAACAAAACAGAACAAATCCCCTGCATCAGACTGCATGGCGAGGAAGCGAGCACCACCCCTCAGGCCTAGCCAGCTGGTGGTTTCTTTATGAATTACACTCTAAACTGGCAAGACATCTTTGTGTTGTCCAAATGCCATTAATAAAGGCTAAGTGAGAATTATTGTTAACATTTCCATAGGATTATACATTTGCTAAAAGATTTATACCCCCTCGTACCTAAATATTCATATCTTTATAAAGCAGAAGCTCCCATCCTGGGATGGGAGGCCTCAGGAATGACAAAGGCATTCCAAGCTGGTCACGAAGATCAGAGCTGTATTTCCATCAACGTTTTGGTGAATGGGTCAGTTTACATAGTAAATTGTGAACTGCAGAAGGCGGGTACAGGCTCCCAGATCCCAGTGTTCTGAAGCAACCCATCATAGTGGTGAACATGCAAAAGGGCAAATGTTTCAACTCATTGTCAAAATACAGAAAAGAGACAAGAACAGGCAGGAGTCCCAGAACCCTCTTTAAAGAACACCCCCAGTGACTAAAGCCTTGTACTATGTTCCTGGCATTTCTAACATTACTCATCAGCTCCAAGATGGGAACTAAGCTGTTAATAGCGTGGACCCTGGGAGAGACCACAGATTCAAACTGTAGCACTCAGAAACATTTCAGAAGGTCACTGTGCAGAGTGTTGGTAAGACGGGGAGGTTTGCTTGGATGCAGTTCCTTGTTAGTCTGGGCAGGAGAGGCGAAGAGCAGACATAACCCAACATCCACACAGCCTTGAGTTTGAGGATGGTTTCTACCACCTTAGAATATAGCCTGGGCTACACTCTTACTGTGTGCTTTGTAGATAACTCAATACAGCCTAGAGTCTCCTGAAAGGCAGATCTCAGTTGGGGAATTGCTTAGATCAGATTGGCTAGTGGATATGTCTGAAAGGGGTTTTCTTAATTATTGATTATTTCCTTGAACTCACAGAGATCTTCATCCTTTTGCCTTCCAAGTGCTGGGATTAAAATGTGCTACCATATCTGACTTCTTCTTCATTGCTGTGAGAAATTACATTACACATGTGTGTGCATCTGCTAAAACTCAGAAGTGGCTATGTAAGACTGCGAATTTATTTTTTTAATTGAATATCATCTTCATTTACATTGGCAATGGTAAAACCTTTTCTGATATCCTCCCTTCCCTAAGACTCCAACCCCATACCTTTCTCCTTCCCCCTGCTTCCATGTATATACCTCTCCACCCAACACACTCCCTCCTTCCCCCCTTTGTTCGGGCCTCTGTTGAGCCTTTACCTGACCAGGGACCATTCCTCCCACTGATGCCCAACAAGGCCTTCTTCTGCCACATTTTTGACTGGAAACATGTGTGCCCCTTGGTTGATGGTTCTGTCCCTGGGAGTCTTGGGGCGTCTGGGTGGCCGAAGTCATTATTCGTCCCATGGGACTGTAAACCCCTTCAGCTCCTCTGGACCATCCTCTAGCTCCTCCACTGGGGACTCCATGCCCAGTCCAATAGTTGGTTGTTAGCATCTGCCTCTATATTTGTAAGGCTCTGGCAGGGACCCTCCAGAGACAACCATGGCATGTTCCTTTTGGTATACACTTCTTGTGGTCCATAGTAGGGCTTGTTGACTGTTTATAGGATGAATCCCCAGGTAGCGCAGTCTCTGGGTGGCCTTTACTTCAGTCTCCACTCCACACATTGTCTCCCTTATTGCCTCTGTGGCTATTTTGTTCCATTTCTTAGAAGAACCAAAGTACCCTCACTTAAGTCCTCCTTCTTGAGCTTGGTGAATTGTAACTTGTTTATTCTGAGCTTTTGGGCTAACATCCGCTTATTAGTGAGTGCATACCATGTGTGTTCTTTTGTGATTGGGTTGCCTCGCTCAGGATGACACTTTCTAGTTCCATCCATTTGCCTAAGAATTTCATGAAATTATTGTTTTTAATAGCTGAATAGTACTCCACTGTGTATATATACCATAGTTTCTGTATCCATTCCTCTGTTGAGGGACATCTGGGTTCTTTCCATCTTCTAGCTATTATAAATAAGGCAGCTATGAACATAGTGGAGCATTTAGCAAAAAATGTTTTGAACATTCTTTTGTTTTTAAGATTTATTTATTTTATGTATATGAATACACGGTCACTGTCTTCAGGCACACCAAAAGAGGGCATTGAATCCTATTACAGGTGGTTGTTAGCCACCACGTGGATTAAACTCAGCACCTCTAGAAGAGCAGTCAGTGCCATCTCTCCAGTCCCATTTTGAACATTCTTAAATCCTGTTCTGTTCCCCAAACTAGCTGAAAGGAAAATAAAGGAAATTGTTTTTGTTGTCTCAATGGAAAGGGGTTCATTTGAATTATGTGAGTCTTGTTTCTTTCCCTTTTGAAAATAAAGGTGAATGAACACATTGAAACTTCTTCCTGACTGTTTTTAAAAAGTTCATTTTCCAAACTTTAAGTAAAATTCTTCTAAGATTTATTCATGTATTAGTTTTCTGTGCATGTGTGTCTTTGTGGGTTTATGTGCACTATGAGGAGGTCTTTTCACCAGACAGCTTCCAGAAAAACACCTCATGTCTGTTCTTAGCAGAACATCCTCTCCTAAGACAGTTTCCAGAAAAACATGACACAGCTGAGTCTTAAATGAAACCAGAAATTCCCACTTCAGTGGTTTCCCTAGACCCATTGAAAGAACAAACCTGAACCCTTCCACAGGCAGACACCTTCACCTTAGGATTCTGTACAGTTAAAGACTGACAAACACTAGACAGAAAGGCACCATTAATTAAAACCAGTAACATTAACAGACTTCAGAGAAGAGTCCTACAATGACAGCAGGACATACCGTGAATAATTATGTAACTTTCATTTGACTAAATCTTCAAATATCTTTAGGAAATAAGAAATAACAAAAAGTTGAAATGGCTCATGTGAAAAAGAGCAAAAAGGGTCATCTGAAAATGAGAAACAGGCAAAAAAAGCAGCAGGCATATGTGGCAGGCCAGCAGGCATATGTGGCACACCAGCAGGCATATGTGGCACACCAGCAGGCACATGTGGCACACCAGCAGGCACATGTGGCACACCAGCAGGCATATGTGGCACACCAGCAGACATATGTGGCACACCAGCAGGCATATGTGGCACACCAGCAGGCATATGTGGCACACCAGCAGGCATATGTGGCACACCAGCAGACATATGTGGCACACCAGCAGGCATATGTGGCACACCAGCAGGCATATGTGGCACACCAGCAGGCATATGTGGCAGACAAGCAGGCATATGTGGCACACCAGCAGGCATATGTGGCAGACAAGCAGGCATATGTGGCACACCAGCAGGCACATGTGGCACACCAGCAGGCAGATGTGGCACACCAGCAGGCACATGTGGCACACCAGCAGGCATATGTGGCACACCAGCAGGCATATGTGGCAGGCCAGCAGGCATATGTGGCAGACAAGCAGGCCTATGTGGCACACCAGCAGGCACATGTGGCACACCAGCAGGCATATGTGGCACACCAGCAGGCATATGTGGGAGACCAGCAGGCATATGTGGGAGACCAGCAGGCATATGTGGCACACCAGCAGGCACATGTGGCACACCAGCAGGCAGATGTGGCACACCAGCAGGCATATGTGGCACACCAGCAGGCATATGTGGCACACCAGCAGGCATATGTGGCACACCAGCAGGCACATGTGGCACACCAGCAGGCATATGTGGCACACCAGCAGGCACATGTGGCACACCAGCAGGCACATGTGGCACACCAGCAGGCATATGTGGCACACCAGCAGGCATATGTGGCACACCAGCAGGCACATGTGGCACACCAGCAGGCATATGTGGCACACCAGCAGGCATATGTGGCACACCAGCAGGCACATGTGGCACACCAGCAGGCATATGTGGCACACCAGCAGGCATATGTGGCACACCAGCAGGCACATGTGGCACACCAGCAGGCATATGTGGCACACCAGCAGGCACATGTGGCACACCAGCAGGCATATGTGGCACACCAGCAGGCACATGTGGCACACCAGCAGGCACATGTGGCACACCAGCAGGCATATGTGGCACACCAGCAGACATATGTGGCACACCAGCAGGCATATGTGGCACACCAGCAGGCATATGTGGCAGACAAGCAGGCATATGTGGCACACCAGCAGGCACATGTGGCACAGCAGCAGGCATATGTGGCACACCAGCAGGCACATGTGGCACACCAGCAGGCATATGTGGCACACCAGCAGGCATATGTGGCAGACAAGCAGGCATATGTGGCACACCAGCAGGCACATGTGGCACACCAGCAGGCAGATGTGGCACACCAGCAGGCATATGTGGCAGACAAGCAGGCATATGTGGCACACCAGCAGGCATATGTGGCACAGCAGCAGGCACATGTGGCAGACAAGCAGGCATATGTGGCACACCAGCAGGCATATGTGGCACACCAGCAGGCACATGTGGCAGACAAGCAGGCATATGTGGCACACCAGCAGGCAGATGTGGCACACCAGCAGGCATATGTGGCACACTAGCAGGCATATGTGGCACAGCAGCAGGCACATGTGGCAGACAAGCAGGCATATGTGGCACACCAGCAGGCACATGTGGCAGACAAGCAGGCATATGTGGCACACCAGCAGGCATATGTGGCACACCAGCAGGCATATGTGGCACACCAGCAGGCATATGTGGCACACCAGCAGGCATATGTGGCACAGCAGCAGGCATATGTGGCACACCAGCAGGCATATGTGGCACACCAGCAGGCATATGTGGCAGACAAGCAGGCATATGTGGCACACCAGCAGGCATATGTGGCAGACAAGCAGGCATATGTGGCACACCAGCAGGCATATGTGGGAGACCAGCAGGCATATGTGGCACAGCAGCAGGCACATGTGGCACACCAGCAGGCAGATGTGGCACACCAGCAGGCATATGTGGCACACCAGCAGGCATATGTGGCACAGCAGCAGGCATATGTGGCACACCAGCAGGCACATGTGGCACACCAGCAGGCATATGTGGCAGACAAGCAGGCATATGTGGCACACCAGCAGGCATATGTGGCACACCAGCAGGCACATGTGGCACACCAGCAGGCATATGTGGCACACCAGCAGGCATATGTGGCACACCAGCAGGCACATGTGGCACACCAGCAGGCAGATGTGGCACACCAGCAGACATATGTGGCACACCAGCAGGCACATGTGGCACACCAGCAGGCATATGTGGCACACCAGCAGGCAGATGTGGCACACCAGCAGGCATATGTGGCACACCAGCAGACATATGTGGCACACCAGCAGGCACATGTGGCACACCAGCAGGTGCATGTGGCACACCAGCAGGCATATGTGGCACACCAGCAGGCACATGTGGCACACCAGCAGGCAGATGTGGCACACCAGCAGACATATGTGGCACACCAGCAGGCACATGTGGCACACCAGCAGGCATATGTGGCACACCAGCAGGCAGATGTGGCACACCAGCAGGCATATGTGGCACACCAGCAGACATATGTGGCACACCAGCAGGCATATGTGGCAGACAAGCAGGCATATGTGGCACACCAGCAGGCATATGTGGCACACCAGCAGGCACATGTGGCACAGCAGCAGGCAGATGTGGCACACCAGCAGGCATATGTGGCACACCAGCAGGCATATGTGGCACACCAGCAGGCACATGTGGCACACCAGCAGGCATATGTGGCACACCAGCAGGCACATGTGGCACACCAGCAGGCACATGTGGCACACCAGCAGGCATATGTGGCAGGCCAGCAGGCATATGTGGCACAGCAGCAGGCACATGTGGCACACCAGCAGGCAGATGTGGCACACCAGCAGGCATATGTGGCACACCAGCAGGCATATGTGGCACAGCAGCAGGCATATGTGGCACACCAGCAGGCACATGTGGCACACCAGCAGGCATATGTGGCAGACAAGCAGGCATATGTGGCACACCAGCAGGCATATGTGGCACACCAGCAGGCACATGTGGCACACCAGCAGGCATATGTGGCACACCAGCAGGCATATGTGGCACACCAGCAGGCACATGTGGCACACCAGCAGGCAGATGTGGCACACCAGCAGACATATGTGGCACACCAGCAGGCACATGTGGCACACCAGCAGGCAGATGTGGCACACCAGCAGACATATGTGGCACACCAGCAGGCACATGTGGCACACCAGCAGGCATATGTGGCACACCAGCAGGCAGATGTGGCACACCAGCAGGCATATGTGGCACACCAGCAGACATATGTGGCACACCAGCAGGCATATGTGGCAGACAAGCAGGCATATGTGGCACACCAGCAGGCATATGTGGCACACCAGCAGGCACATGTGGCACAGCAGCAGGCAGATGTGGCACACCAGCAGGCATATGTGGCACACCAGCAGGCATATGTGGCACACCAGCAGGCACATGTGGCACACCAGCAGGCATATGTGGCACACCAGCAGGCACATGTGGCACACCAGCAGGCACATGTGGCACACCAGCAGGCATATGTGGCAGGCCAGCAGGCATATGTGGCACACCAGCAGGCACATGTGGCACACCAGCAGGCATATGTGGCACACCAGCAGGCACATGTGGCACACCAGCAGGCACATGTGGCACACCAGCAGGCACATGTGGCACACCAGCAGGCATATGTGGCACACCAGCAAGCATATGTGGCACACCAGCAGGCACATGTGGCACACCAGCAGACATATGTGGCACACCAGCAGGCACATGTGGCACACCAGTAGGCACATGTGCCACACCAGCAGGCACATGTGGCACACCAGCAGGCACATGTGGCACACCAGCAGGTGCATGTGGCACACCAGCAGGCACATGTGGCACACCAGCCGGCACATGTGGCACACCAGCAGGCATATGTGGCACACCAGCAGACATATGTGGCACACCAGCAGGCATATGTGGGAGGCCAGCAGGCATATGTGGCACACCAGCAGGCACATGTGGCACACCAGCAGACATATGTGGCACACCAGCAGGCACATGTGGCACACCAGCAGGCATATGTGGCACACCAGCAGGCATATGTGGCACACCAGCAGGCATATGTGGCACAACAGCAGGCACATGTGGCACACCAGCAGGCATATGTGGCACACCAGCAGGCATATGTGGCACACCAGCAGGCAGATGTGGCACACCAGCAGGCACATGTGGCACACCAGCAGGCAGATGTGGCACACCAGCAGGCAGATGTGGGAGGCCAGCAGGCATATGTGGCACACCAGCAGGCAGATGTGGGAGGCCAGCAGGCTTATGTGGCACACCAGCAGGCACATGTGGCAGACCAGCAGGCCTATGTGGCACACCAGACCAGCAGAAGAGAGTAGAGCTGTCTGAGTGAGTTATACAGGATCACAATACAGAAAAACTGAGAAATAAATGTATCAGAGAGATCAATTTTATTATGTTTAATTATTATTTAGTTTGTGTGTGTGTGTGTGTGTGTGTGTGTGTGTGTGTGCAAGTCCCAGGGTACACTTGGGGTCGTTTCTTTTACCATGTAGGCCTTAGGGACTGAGCCCAGGTTGTTGGGCTTGGAGCCTCTTAGAAAAGAAATTCCCTCTTTGAAAACTAACTTGAGAGAAGTATGCCTTCACCACATTTCCCAACTTTCCTGATCACAAAAACACGTGTGAAGCTTAAATTCACTGGTAGGATACTGATAAGCACTCATGAACTGTGGCACACACCTACATCACAATAATGAAGACAGCAAAATAAGTCACTGATAAGTAATTGAGCAAATGATCAAATTTGACTTATACCTCAGTTTTGACAGGACAAAATGAAAAATAAAATAGTCTTCTGCTATGAACAAACTACACCAAGACAGTCAATGTTACTTTTGAAAATAAATTGTTCTTCATTTAAAACAAAGTTAACTGGTCTCCCAGATAGTGGGGAGGAAAGAATGGTGTGGTAGAGTGTGAAAGAATAGTAAGTGCTAAAGATATTTGGAAAGAGGTTTGTATCAAGACATATCACACAGATGTGAGAATATGTAAACCAACAAGAACCAAATATGTTCTCGGGTAGAGTGTGACTGTGTGAGAGATTAACCTGCCATTGTCATACAGACAAATAGATCTATGCTGGAGGATAGAACCCACAAATAAAACACAAAAAGGAATTCAGAGTGTGACAAAAGACTCAAGAAATGTGATCTAGTGGGCAGGCATTTGAACGAATACTTGTATCCAGACCTCATTTGCCACTACAGTTTAATTCTAACGTAGAAGGAAAGTAAACTCCAGAAAGTGATAAAAGAAATCATGGGTTATATTTTAAGAAATAAACTTGCACTAGTAAAAGCTTTGCTCTGGACAACAGAAAACTGAGCAACCATAGACTACTATAGGTAACAATTCCCACCAAAATGTTAGTCTTACACAGCATCACAAGTGAATCAGAAAAACCTGCAACTTGCGTTTACCGAGTGAAGACAACTTTCCTTAATGGGTCAAGAACCTGTGTGTGTGTGTGTGTGTGTGTGTGTGTGTGTGTGTGTGTGTGTGTGTACCTCATTCATAAATAAGGTCATGTACATTTAAACTAAAATGTCAGGCTGTTCCCTGATTATCAGACTGACAGAGGCAGAGATATTAGCCAGGACACTGTGTTGCCAGGAATGGATGGAAGTGGAGTCACTCACACTCCTAGCATGATTGAACTTGAGACTATTTTCCCTGAAGCAGGTGGATCTCGTGCTTATTGATCCAACAATTTCTGGAGTTTTGTCTTTCAGATACATTGGCAGGTGAATGAAATGCAAGGCTTGGAACAAAATCTCGGAAACAAATTCAGACAACCTGGTCTTCGAGCCTCCTGCAAACTGTGTTCTGTGTAGCTCGTGTCCACAGCACAGGAAACACTGACACATGAGGGTCACAAACAGGTCCAGTTTTCCAAGTTCACAGGCGCTTAGGAGAGTGAGGAAGAGCTACGGAGCCATTGGCAGCAATGAGCTGTCAGCGCAATAATGAAATGGACCCTGCCCCTCGTCCTCGAAAACCTCTAACTTAATTCAGTAACTTTCTTCCTTTATGTAAGTGTGTTTTCTGTTTCAAAGCACACATACACACATACTCGCTCTTGTGTGACTCTCCTGCCCCTTCTCTCCTCCCTTCATTCTACTCAAACTGCCCACTGGATGGCTGCTAATGTGCTTGTCTCCACCTGCTAGATTCACTCAGGCCTCCTCAGACCTCCTCTCCAACCTCCTCATTACACTGGGGAAGCTACACATTTTTGGCAGCTTGTTGCTTAGGATGCTGTTTCTCACCATGCTACAGGATTTCCCATGTCCTTTCCAGCTTCGACCTTCTTTTCTTCCCTCTTAAAGCCTTTCCTGCCATTCTTAGCCACTCTTGTGGCCTCTCTTGTCAGCCAATGCTGCCAAAGTATCTATGCAATCTATTGTTCCCTGGGACTTTCACATTAATAATTGTTTAACATTGGCTCTCTCCGGCCCACGACTGACGCCTCTACAGGCATGCTCTTGTTCTCTGAAGTGTCCTAAAGTGTCCCCTCACTGTCAGCTAGCCTCCTACCCTCTGTTACCAGTGCCTTTTTAATGGAGGTGGGGGCAATATTGTCCCTTGGACAGCAAATGGGTTCCTTGGAAGATATCTAAATCCTATTCTTTTAAGGTCTATCTACCAGCGATTCATCAACAGTCAAAATTCCATGGGCCCAAAGCAATTAGGACAAAGGCGTTAGAAAGGGCTTAAGGGATGAAAATGAAATCCGAGAAACTTGCCTCTGGGCATTTCCATCAGGCTGAGGATACTTGCCAAGACAGGCTCTTCCAAACTCAGAAGAGCTGCCCTCCCTAATGCTGCTTCCAATTCCCCAACCCACCACCCATATTCTTAGCATAGTTAATGTCATTTTTAATTCCACATGTTCCCTGTGGAAGCCTGAGTATTTAGCTGATTCTTCAACTTCTTTCTGCTGAGCTAACCTTCTGTCTCCTCTCTCTCTCTTGCTCCCTCTCTCCCTCCATCTCCCCATCTACTGCTTGTTGATTCCCTCTGGCCAGCCATCCAGGCCACCCTGACTGAGCTGGGGATCATTCTGCCTTTCCCCTGGACCCACTCCCACACTCCTATCTTCTAGCTACCATTCTTCTGCCACAGCAATCCCATCAAGTGCAAACTCAGAACTGCATTTGCATAAATCCAAACTTCTAGTTCTGTTCCTTTAACATATAAGAGAGCAAATGAGACATATGACATGTGCCTACACACACACACACACAAATATAATATAATATACAAGTAATATTGCAAATGATAATAATGTGATATAAAATGATATGAAAATTCAAACCCTCAACCATTTGTGTGTGTGTGGGGGGGGTTATTTACTATATTTCTGTCCAATACATACATGTCTAATAATCAGAATCTCTGCTCTCCTTGGAATTTATTCTGTACTTTCGTGAACTCTTTGCTGTTTGGCACCAGGTCTTTTTCTCAATTTTTCCTTTCTTTTCACTTGAATGTCAATCGTGCTCAGAATCCCAGTTCAACTGTCGGCCCTTCGGCTAGGGCTTCCTTCATGTGTTCCCCGCTAGAGTCACTTTCTGAGTCTATAGCCCACACCGTACATATCTATACACAAGTGACTGCATCACACTGGGCTCAGCTGTTTCCTCCCACAGACTGTGGGTCTGGAAGGCAAGGAGACCTATCAGGCTAAACATGAATATAGAGAATAATTCTCCCATGGCAAAACTTTCTGCTAGGTATTAAAGTGGCAGCGATGCAGGAAGAATCGCTGTGAGGTGAAAATCTCCCAGGATGACAGATGGTTGGAATCATCATGGTGTGTGATAGAGAGGAAAAACACTGACAAACACTGACTATTGAAGGTGTCAGTGAGGGATACCTGCATCTCCAGGCTTGAGACAGACTCTTCTGAGAAAAGATTTTAAAGCCCTAAACTGGAAAGAGTTGATCTGGTGAGAGAAGATTTTTGTATGTGATAAAAAGAGCTGGAGAGAGAGACCACAAATAAAGCAAACCAACCAACGCTAAGAACAATGTGTGAAGGTGAAGGAGGTAGGCCTGAGGAGTCTGAGTGGATTACAGTAAGACAGTAGCCTGCTTATCAGGAAAGGGGAATTGTCACACTGAGCCTCTGTGCCCTTTCTGTTGTCATACAAGGAGATGACATGGATTCCCACAGCAACGCTTTTATCTGTCATGACATGTCACCTGGAATGTTGATTCAAAAGTGTCCCCTCCACTAAAGGAGGGGAGTAAAGACTGTGACAGAAGTAGATGATTCATAAATGTTCTAGAAATAGCCCAACTTCATTCTGAATTCTTTGGAGAGTACAGCATCCTATACAAACGCCTCACACCCAAGCAAGGTGTGATTGCTCAGAACATGACCTCACAGCCTGGTGCCCCAAACATTTGGTTGCCTGAGACTTGAGTCAAGTCATGTGATTTGAGCACTGAGGGAAGAAATCGGGGGAAAAGCCCTCTGCGCTGTTGTGGAAGCTCCAGAGCTGGGGCTGCGCTGCCTCAGCTTCCCCAGGGATCACTCATTCCCACACCAGAGCCCTCTGGGTACTGCAGGTAGCCATGGAATGTGAACTCTATTTGTCAAAACAAGCCAGTCCCATGTTCACGTGGATGTGGTGCTTTCCACAAACATGAGTCATGGCGGGAGGAACAGAGATGGTTGTGAAAAGAAGGGAGAAATCTAAAAATAACAGTTCCACTGAAGGGTGGAGCTAGAGGCCAGGCTTGTGTCACACTTGGCTGCCATCTCTGCAAATTCCCCAGCTACAGCAGCAAGCAGAGTGAAGGCTGCAGATACTTAAGGAGCAACCAGCACAGCAGGTGACTTCAGAGTCACCAAGGTTCCTTGTCACTTATTCTTAAGGCTGACTCCCAGGAGTACAAAATCTTTAAAGACTTAGATTCCCCAGTAAATCAGAGGGCCGAACGACATTAGGCTGCTGTCAGCGACACAGGTACAGGTTGTTGGCGTTGCGAGAATGCTTGTGTGGTTGAGCTACCCCTTCTCATTTTCCTTCCACTGTCCCATCTACTCCACAGGGGCAGGGGCCTTGTCTGTCCTGTGTCAGCTCCACCCTCGATGTTCAGCATGCATAAACATTTGCTTAAGGAAAAATGGAAGGAATGACTGCCCCCAGTCCTCTCAGCTTGCAAGAAGGCAACTGAGCAGGGGGTCCGGCAACCAGGAAGCAGGGACAGGGTGTCAGCATGACTCCTTGCCCAGTGCTCACTCTATATCAAGTTATAACTATTACTCAGAATGGCTGGGGCTGTTTGGCTTCGGGTCAAAAAGACCAAACTTGAGGTTACTGCCAGTAGGTTGGAGAGGAAGGGATGGGTTAAGGGATGAACATGGGTGGAGGTGGTAAGCAGTCTCAGGGCACAGAGGTGCTTCCGGTGACCTGAATTTGTTTCTAGTACAACTTAGAGGAAAGTCTGGGTCTTGGACTGTGGCACACTTGGGATTGCCTTGGGCACACAGTGCTACAGTCCTTAAATAGGAGGTGATGGGCGTGCTTTTGGATGTTTTGTTTTTTTCCTGAATAATCAGGCAATCCTTGACATCTGTCCATTGGCGAGGAGCCACAAAGAAGACCATCCAAACAGAGAAGAGAAAAGCCAGACTGGCAAGTGGGCTGGCTGGGAAAGCAAAGCCAGATAGTTTGTCTCTAGTCCCCAAGGATGAAAGGATTTAAAGTTCACGGTGGGGGAAGGGGAGGGGGAAGAAGAGAGGATTGTGAAGGAATGGAATAGATACAAAAATGGGCATTTTCCAAGCCAGTGTGAATTTGCCTCACAACGCCTTGTTAAAACTAAAAGTCTCTGAAACAAAAGGCTTCTGAGAGGTCAGGGGCAGTTGTAAGAATACCAAGGTAACGGGACAGCTGGGTACAGGGAGGACAGTCATATCCGGGGCTTCATAGCCCTGCACAAGAGGGACCAAATAAAAAAGCAGGGCCCTACCTGTATCATGATCCAGGCCTGGAACAGATGGAGAGTTCTGTTTCTAGCTAATAATGGGGTGGTCAACTTTGACTTTAACTCATTATACAACTTTTCAGAACCAGGACCTGAGATTAACCCATCTGTGGGCAGCTCATGACTCTACTTGGGCTGGGATTACTTGTTGACTGGGATGCCAGAGGAGATGGTTGATGACAGGCTCGGGTTAAGTCTGTCTGGCCCAGCCTGTGAATTCAGGCATAGAATGAACTGTATACAAGCCATTGGTTCTCTGGTCAAGATCCTGAAGGGAAAAGCTCACAGGGATTGACATGTGCATGTGTGACAGCCAGGATGGGTTTTGGAAAGTGTACAAAAAGCACAAAGTCTCATCGGATGGGAAATCCAAGGCACTGGTTCAGGTAATTTTAGTTTAGGTGATTTATTTAAAGCACGGGAATGGCTGGAAACATGCTCTTTTGAGTCTGAGTTGTAAAACACAGACATCAAAACCAGCAAGGGTCCCCTCACAAACGTCACCATCAGGGCTCCCACACAAACATCAAACACCGAACATGCTCGTATTTATTTGTTTTGTTTCTGTCTTAAAAAACAAATAAACAATAGTTGCAGAATAAGATCATACTCAAACTCTATAATGAATCAGGATGTGCTTCACGATGACAACTGTGATGGAGTCCGGGCAAAGAGTGAAGAATGAAGAAAAGAGGAAAATAATCAATCCAGATGGCAACCTGCACAAATTAGCCAGCCCCCGAATCGGAGATTTACTTGTTAAAACCCTTGATAGAATCCAGCCGGAAACTGAGCAAGCTTGGAAAAAAAAATAGCCCCTCGGTGGCTACAGGACTTCATGTGTTCAAACTTGAACTGATAAACGTTTTTTGGTCAAGAGCTCTTGTGTGTACATTTGAGAGGAGTGGGTTGGGTTGGAGGATGGTCAACAGGGAAATAATTTCAAATAATCATACAGGAGACACAGTGGAGGGAAGTCTCAGCTGAGATGCAGTGACTACGGAATCAGTGTAAGGTAGGTTGCCACATGAGCCTGAAAGGGGAATTCGTTCAAGTAGCTACATACAAGACATTTAGCCTCTTAAGTAGGCTCGAAGGCCTCCTACACCTTCAGGGATCATTCAAATTTTCATTCTGAATTTGTTCCTTCCAGGGTTTCCTAGCATATCCCCAAGAATGAGAATAGTTTTGACATTTCTGACACAACCTTGGGGGGACCTGAAGACATTAAACTATTCAGGCCAAGACCTCACGTTTCCCCAGCAGCCCTCAGACGCCTGTCTAAACAGTCTCTCGCTGGTCTACATGAATTCCATTGCATACCACATGCATGTTCTATTTATATGTTTCCTTGTCCTGAACAAGATTTGGCCCCATTGTGTGGGAGCCACATGGAGAAAGAAAAACAAAGTCTATCCACAGAAAGAAAAATGGAGAACGTGGGAGCTTGGGAGAAGTTACATACTTTGTTCACGATGATGTAAGATGTAAGAGCCTTTGAAACACCTAACACACACATTCAAAAAATGTTGAGGCTCACCAGCTCTGTCAAGTGGGTTGTCATTAAAAGGAGAAATGTAAACACTGGCTGGCCTGTCCCCACCCTTTCTACTTCCCTCACCAGCCCCCGAAGAACCTAGCAGATTAGTTCAGACTCCATTTGGGTGGAATTAAGGGCCTGTCTGTTGCAGGGGGTGGGTAAGATGGAGAGGTGGGAGCCGGAGGGAGGAAGGTGGTGCTGGGGTGAGGCTGGGTGAACTGCCCTGGCGTTTTAAGGAGGCGCAGGGAAGAGCCAGTTGACATTTTATGGATTAGGTGTAATGTTCAGGGAATTTGGCATTTCTGCCACAGGGCGCTGGCTGCCCTGCTAACGGCTTTCTCTCTCCCTGCTGGTAAAGTGCAGGAGAAAAGGGTTAAATAAATGTTTGTGATATGATAAGGTGCTTGTTTACTCAAGGAATGACAGATCATTGGCTCCAAAGGCAGCCCTGAAAAATAGTCGACCAGAACTGGCTCTCCCCTCGGGTGATGTGATTTCCTCCCAGGATTCCGCTCTTTCTGAGGACTCGCTTGCTCTGGGAATTAGGAAAGACAATTTCCCTGCAGTTAGAGACGGACATGTTGGCGCTAAGGGCGGCAGCCCCCACGGCTGGCTGGGAACTGGGAAGGGCTGGGTCTGGGGAAGCTTTTCTGGCCAGGAACAAACGCTCACTGCTGTCCCACCACAGAGTACCAGTTCTGAGCAGCACCCCGGGGCCCTGCCCACTATCCCAGGGAGGTTATGTTGGCAGCACCCTCTCCTGCTCCTCACATAATGAGAAAAAGGTGTACGCCCCAGGATCGATGTCTTCCCCCAGGACATTCTGCTGCTACACTTGCCTCTCATCACAGGCTGCCCATCCCACACCTCTGTGACACCCTGTCAACACTCATACCCACAGTGTCTAGTCTATGCCTCTCCCTGAAAACCCTCTCTTAGCCCCACGAACTTTCTCCTCTTAGGCTCTAGTGATTTCATAGCTAAGAGAATTCCTTCCAGATCCCCAAACAATGAGACAGTCACCGGCAACTTATGCCCCTGCCATTGCTGAAACTCAAAGGTGCCTGCCCTGAGCACCCAGAGCCTGTCAGACACTGAGGGCGTGACACCATGCTGGGAACTGTGACCGGTTCAGCCTCTACCCTGTTTCCACATTATACTCTGAATTGGCCCCCGCCACAGAGCCAGTGTTCTGGGCCCAGAGAGCTTTCCCTAGCACTGTCCCCGGCCTCTGCTCACCCTTCTGGCATGCGGTGGAGGCTGCTTGCATACTTGCTGAGGAGAAGGGTTCACACAAGATGTTTGGCATAGTTCTCATTTAAAAGAGCTCAGTGCCAAAATCAAACACCGAGGGGGAAAACAAGAAACGCAGTGCTATCACTGCTGTTTTCTTCGGGATCCTGGGAACTACCGTATGATTTTCACAGCAGCCCTGTGGACTTATCAGCGTATTTCCCAGATTGCACGACACCAGGCACCAGCCGGGAAGCCCAGTGCCCTTCAGACATGGTGACTCAGGTTGGAGCTGACGTTATCTAACCTCCACGTTCAGGCTATTTTTACAATTGCGTTCAGTGCTAATAGGGCTCCTTGAGCAGACACAGTCATGTGCTCATGCTTAACGGCGTGAGATAAGACTCTTGTCCCCAAGAGCTTACTGGCTGACTTTTGCAAAAACCAGATGGCAGAAAATGGTTTCCCTCTGCCCATCAGCAGTGACTGAGGGGGTGGAGATGAGAAGGGAGCAGTCAATCCATAAGTCTCTCAAGGTGGAACCTCTCCTTTAACATCACCCCATATAATGTTTTAATCATGGACTGTCTATCCCCATTAGTTGAGACTCCATACACTGCATCTCTCACAATGAAAGTTCAAATTAATTTTAATAACAGTTTAATTAAAGGACCATGGGGTCATCAAGATGTCTCCTATCATTCACAAGCATGAACACCGCATTGCCAGTGGGGACATGAAGTGTTGAATGGACTTCTCAGTCATACCTGAATTAAATGCTGTGAGGATAGATCATATGGATAATTTAAAGACTTGCCTGACTATGCCCAGCAGAACAATGGGAACCAGACTTTTCTATCTACACACCCATGTCACTATCCCCCAGGGAGCCTCCCTACGAGTGAGTGAAGTAACTCCCTAGTCCATCTAAAACTACTTGTTGTTTTCAGACAATGAAAATCAGCTTGCTTTGACAATATGAGTATTGCCCTCTTAGCACAGGTGTAACCCCAGGGATGAGGTAAGTTGGTAACGGGGCGCTTGTTTTGCCCTCTCTTGCCTTTTTCAAAGCTGACTGAATGGACGTGGTAGATATGGGCTGCAATGGCAGGTGTGCCAGCAGGAAGCAGCAGAAAGCCATCCAGTACAGTCTATTATCAGAAGGCTATGACTGATGGCAGTGAGGGATATGAAAGGTACACCAGAGCGCTCCTTCCCTAACAGGCCGGGTACCAATCTGTCAGCTTCTTTGGCGTTGGTAAGTTACTACCGCCTCCTCCACCTCAGTACTGCCACCCTTGCCCTGTAGGTTTCCTTAGCCAGCACAGGTTCCAAGATGGAGAGTTTAATGGGCTCACAGTGCAGCCACCAATGTACAATGGGAGGGAATCATGGATTCATAGGATGGAACTTGGCAAGGTCTGCCATGACTTTTCTTCCTTCTTTCCCCCTCCCATCCTTTCTTCTTTCCTTCCTATAATAAGAAACCCATTTGAGAGAAGTTAGTGATATTGTGTAAATTTGCTTGGTGAGTGGTATTTTATGGAGAGGTACCTTAGGGGAAGGGGAGGGAGGAAAGGACAGAGGGAGGGAGAGAGAAGCAAAGGGCCCAGCTTAGCCTTCACAGTCACATGCCCTCCCTCCTCTAGCTGTTTGCCCTGTAGTCTCATCAATGTACCCAGAATATCTCCAGGAGCATGCAAAGGGTTGGCACGCACAACCCTGGAGTGTACAAACCAAGAGATTCTCCGGCGTGTTTGCTTGAATTCTGCATTCCCATCCCTGTGTGTCTGACAGTGACAGGTACCTGACTAATGTGTAGGGAATGGATACAAAGGGTCACACTTCTCTCTGTGTCTTCCCTCTCCCTCTCTCTCCATCTCCCTCTCCTCTCTTCCTCCCCTCCCCCCTCTTTCTGTCTCTCTCATTCAGTTTTTAATCCAGTTAAACGTAACTCTATAATCCAGCTAGTCTTGGAGGGGGATGAGGAAGATGTAGAACCCAAAGAACTTCAGGGAGAGCAGATATTACAGAAGCATATGGGGTCAGGGCGCTCTCCTGAGGTACCATCCTGTCTGGTGGGCAAGATGCCTACAAGTCAAAAGAATTAGAGTTGCCCAAGTCGGAAATGGTGATCTTGCTGGTCTTGCCATTCCCGGACCCCAAATGCTCCTTGGCTTCTCTCCCCTTTCCAGAGAACCCGTGCTTGCCATCCAGCCACTCAGTCTTGGCTGTGCAGATAAAAAAAAAAAAAAAACAAAAACAAAAAAAACAAAAACCTGGGAACCTTTTGTGTTTGGTCCAATATTTGCAATGGAGAAGATGCCAGGACCTATCTGTACATCTGGATGAAGTTCTCAGCTCCAGACAGCCCCAACGTGGTAAGAACTCACTATTTTAAACTAGAGATTCCGGAGTGGAATACACATGCACCATGAGATAAGTTGAGGGTGAGGCTTTCTCAGTGAGCCAAGCCAAGTCATGTGGTTCCCACAAAAGCCACAAATCTAAAACAAAGGAACACAGGGATTGTGTGTACCTGCAGGGACTTGCCTCAGGCCCTTCTTACAGGATTCTAGCTAGCTCAGAGAGCTTGGATTCAGAGCTACTGGGAGCCCCTGCTGTGCAAAGAAAGAGGAGGGCTACTCTGAGGTAGAGAGTCAGATGAGAGACACAGCCTATAAATAAAATTTGATTTAATTGGTTTTAAGGATGAAGGGAAGAATTTAGGAAGACTGAATGAAAAAAAATGCTTTAGAGAAGATTTGAAATGGTCTTCCCAGGGCAAATACTTAGGATCTTTGAATATGGTATATGTGGATTTCTTTGCCTGGTATGACAAAAATAGAGCCTGGAAATAGGCTTATACACTAAGATTACATAGATGTATAAAAAATTGAGGCTTTTGATCATAAAAATTAGGTGGATAAGCAGAGGATAGGGGACCTAACCTATCTCAGACAGTAGAAACCTGGGCCTTGATCTTACTATTAAAATTTAATCGTGTAAGAACAAGAATAAAACCGGAGATGGTGGAGAAGCAATATCTCAACAGATTATAATATTTGTTTATATTATTTTAATTGATTTGAGTTGTTTTAATTATCAAAGTGTGTGTGGCTATGAGTTTAGTAGTTATATTAAAATTCCTCTGGGAGAGGGGGGCACGCTATTAAATTAATTCCATCAATAACATTAGTGATTTCTGGACCAAGGACATGCTATTTTGGGAGAGAGGCTCTGTATTTGTGTTGACAGGAAAGGAGAAAAGGCTTTGGACCTGTCCAGAGTGATATGGATCAGATATGGCAGGGGAAGACCCCCTGAAGATTTTGGCTACAGAAAATTCAAGAAAATCAAACCAGACAGGTAACTTGATCTGCTGATTCCTCAACATGGGAGTATCCCAGTAACTGGCTTAAACATGAAAATGTCTCTAGCCAAAACTTCAGCTAACTTAGACAATAGATCTTGTTGGTTATGAAATCCTTAAGATTTTTCATAACATCCTTCATATGCCACAGATGAAGATGTATCACAATTAGTTATTGTTCAATTTAACTCATAAAAGAACAGTTATCTTTCACCTGCTCAAAGAAGGAATAAAATTCATCCTTAACTGATCTTTGTACCTTGCAAAATCTATACAAATCTCTTAATGGTGCTAAAATTTTGGTTATGAGATATATATATTATAGAATGTACAGCTTTGGCAAGATTCATCCTTGGAGATGCTGAAGTGACCTGCTGTTCCAGTCCCTGCTTCCTGATGCTATCCAGAGACTCGCTTCCAGAA
This sequence comes from Apodemus sylvaticus, assembly GCF_947179515.1. Classification (NCBI taxonomy): domain Eukaryota; kingdom Metazoa; phylum Chordata; class Mammalia; order Rodentia; family Muridae; genus Apodemus; species Apodemus sylvaticus. Next base: position 94,118,990 of record NC_067484.1, on the reverse strand, counting down.
CAGCATCAGGAACTGCTACTGATTCCAGATGAACTTTCCTGATCCAAACTTTCAGACAGATCCAGCTGGAACTTCAGTCAAGGACTGTACCTTGTAAGCATACAGAGAATGGATAATAAATACTAAAGGTAGCTTTCTTAAGTCTAACCGATTTTCTAATTTTCCTACCCTCCCCACACCTTTAAAGAAAAAGGAACTATGGAGATTTGTCATCCTGATCACCTTGGGTATGGGTGTCTGATTATGGTTATTTTATAAATTATAGATAGGTTTTCATTTTAAGAGATAATTTGTAAGAAGTCATAATTTTGAACAGCAAGGAACTAGAGAGGATTGACTATTAATTTTATTCTTTTTTAAAAATTTTATTTGTTATATTTTTATTTACATTTCAAATGATTTCCCCTTTTCTGATTCCCTACTCCCCGAAAGTCACATAAGCCCCCTTCCCTCCCTCTGTTCTCCCACCCATCCCTTCCCACTTCCCTGTTCTGGTTTTGTCTTATACTGCTACACTGGGTCTTTCTGGAACTAGGGGCCACTCCTCCGTTCTTCTTGTACCTCATTTGAAGTGTGGATTATGTTTTGTATATTCCAGTTTTCCAAGCTAATATCCACTTATTAGTGAGTGCATACCATGATAGATCTTTTGAGACTGTGTTACCTCACTTAGTATGATGTTCTCCAGCTCCATCCATTTGCCTAAGAATTTCATGAATTCATTGTTTCTAATGGCTGAATAGTACTCCATTGTGTAGATATACCACATTTTTTGCATCCATTCTTCTGTTGAAGGATACCTGTGTTCTTTCCAGCTTCTGGCTATTATAAATAGGGCTGCTATGAACACAGTGAAACATGTATCCTTATTACATGCTGGGGAATCCTCTGGGTATGTGCCCAGGAGTGGTATAGCAGGATCTTTCGGAAGTGGCATGCCCAGTTTTCTGAGGGACTGCCAGACTGCTTTCCAGAGTGGTTGTACTAATTTGCAACCCCACCAGCCGTGGAGGAGTGTTCCTCTTTCTCCACATCCTTGCCAACACCTGCTGTCTCCTGAGTTTTTAATCTTAGCCATTCTGACTGGTGTAAGGTGAAATCTCAGGGTTGTTTTGATTTGCATTTCCCTGATGACTAGTGAAGTTGAGCATTTTTTAAGATGTTTCTCCACCATCCGAAGTTCTTCAGGTGAGAATTCTTTAAGTCTATACCCCATTTTTTAATAGGGTTATTTGGTTTTCTAGGGTCTAACTTCTTGAGTTCTTTGTATATATTGTATATTAGCCCTCTATCTGATGTAGGGTTGGTGAAGATCGTTTCCCAATTAGTTGGTTGCCAATTTGTCCTTTTGATGGTGTCCTTTGCCTTACAGAAACTTTGTAATTTTATGAGGTCCCATTTGTCAATTCTTGATCTTAGAGCATACGCTATTGGTGTTCTGTTCAGGAACTTTCCCCCTGTACTGATGTCCTCAAGGATCTTCCCCAGTTTCTTTTCTATTAGCTTCAGAGTGTCTGGCTTTATGTGGAGGTCCTTGATCCATTTGGGTTTGAGCTTAGTACAAGGAGACAAGGATGGATCAATTCGCATTCTTCTGCATGCTGACCTCCAGTTGAACCAGCACCATTTGTTGAAAAGGCTATCTTTTTTCCATTGGATGTTTTCAGCCCCTTTGTCCAGGATCAAGTGGCCATAGGTTTGTGGGTTCATTTCTGGATCTTCAATCCTGTTCCATTGATCCTCCTGCCTGTCACTGTACCAATACCATGCAGTTTTTAACACTATTGCTCTGTAGTATTGCTTGAGGTCAGGGATACTGATTCCCCCAGGATTTCTTTTGTTGTTGAGAATAGTTTTAGATATCCTGGGTTTTTTGTTATTCCAGATGAATTTGAGAATTGCTCTTTCTAACTCTATGAAGAATTGAGTTGGGATTTTGATGGGTATTGCATTGAATCTGTATATTGCTTTTGGCAAAATGGCCATTTTAACTATATTAATCCTGCCAATCCATGAGCATGGGAGGTTTTTCCATTTTTTGAGGTCTTCCTCTATTTCCTTCTTCAGAGTCTGGAAGTTCTTGTCATATAGATCTTTCTAGGTTTGGTAAGAGTCACCCCAAGGTACTTTATACTGTTTGTGGCTATTGTGAAGGGTGTAATTTCCCTAATTTCTTTCTCACCCTGCTTATCCTTTGAGTATAGGAAGGCTACTGATTTGCTTGAGTTGATTTTATAACCTGGCACTTTGCTGAAGTTGTTTATCAGCTGTAGGAGTTCTCTAGTTGAGTTTTTTGGGTCACTTAGGTAGACTATCATATCATCTGCAAATAATGATAGTTTGACTTCTTCCTTTACAATTTGTATCCCTTCGACCTCCTTATGTTGTTTAATTGCCTGAGCTAGTACCTCAAGTACAATATTGAAAAGATAAGGAGAAAGTGGGCAGCCCTATCTAGTCCCTGATTTTAGTGGAATTGCTTCAAGTTTCTCTCCATTTAGTTTGATGTTTATTGCTTTTACTACCGGTTTGCTGTATATTGCTTTTACTATGTTTAGGTATGGGCCTTGAATTCCTGTTCTTTCCAAGACTTTAAACATGAAAGGATGCTGAATTTTGTCAAATGCTTTTTCAGCATCCAATGAAATGACCATGTGGTTTTTTTCTTTGAGTTTGTTTATGTAGTGGATTGCATTGATGGATTTCCGTATATTGAGCCAACCCTGCCTCCCTGGGATAAAGCCTACTTGATCATGGTGGATTCCGTTGGCAAGAATTTTATTGAGTCTTTTTGCATCGATATTCATAAGGGAAATTGGTCTGAAGTTCTCTTTCTTTGTTGGATCTTTGTGTGGTTTTGGTATCAACGTAATTGTGGCTTCATAGAAAGAATTGGGTAGTGTTCCTTCTGTTTCTATTTTGTGGAATAGTTTGAAGAGTATTGGTGTTAGGTCTTCTTTGAAGGTCTGATAGAATTCTGCACTGAAGCCATCTGGTCCTGGGCTTTTTTTGGTTGGAAGGCTTTCTATGACTCCTTCTATTTCTTTAGGGGTTATGGGACTGTTTAGATGATCTATTTGGTCCTGATTTAATTTTGGTATTTGGTATCTGTCTAGGAAATTGTTCATTTCCTCCAGATTCTCCAGTTGTGTTGGTATAGGCTTTTGTAGTAGGATCTGATGGTTTTTTTTAATTTCCTCAGTTTCTGTTGTTATATCCCTCTTTTCATTTCTAATTTTGTTAATTTGGATACTTTCTCTCTACCCTTTGGTTAGTCTGGCTAAGGGTCTATCTATCTTGTTGATTTTCTCAAAAAACCAGCTTCTGGATTCATTGATTCTTTGTATGGTTCTCTTTGTTTCCACTTGACTGATTTCTGCCCTGAGTTTGATGATTTCCTGTCTTCTACTCCTCCTGGGTGAATTGGTTTCTTTTTGTTCCAGGGCTTTCAGGTGTGTCCTTAAGCTGCTAATGTATGCACTCTCCATTTTCTTTTTGGAGGCACTCAGGGCTATGAGTTTTCCTCTTAGCACTGCTTTCATTGTGTCCCAAAGATTTGGGTATGTTGTGCCTTCATTTTCTTTAAATTCTAAAAAGTCTCTGATTTCTTTCTTTATTTCTTCCTTGGCCAAGGTGTCATTGAGTAGATTATTGTTCAGCCTCCATGTGTATGTGGGCCTTCTGTCATTTTTGTTGCCATTGAAGACCACTCTTACTCCATAGTGATCCGATAGGAGGCATGGAATTAGTTCGATCTTTTTATATTTGTTAAGGACTGTCTTGTGACCAATTATATGGTCGATTTTGGAGAAGGTACCATGAGGTGCTGAGAAAAAGGTATATTCTTTTGTTTTAGGGTGGAATGGTCTATAATCAGAATCACACCAGACTTCTCACCAGAGACCATGAAAGCTAGAAGATCCTGGGCAGATCTCATGCAGACTCTAAGAGAACACAAATGTCAGCCAAGACTACTATACCCAGCAAAACTCTCAATCACAATAGATGGAGAAACCAAGATATTCCATGACAAAACCAAATTTACACAATATCTTTCTACAAACCTAGCTCTACAAAGAATAATAGGAGGAAAACTCCAATCCAAGGAGGGAAATGACACCCTGGAAAAAGTAAGATAGTTACCTTCTTTCATCAAACTCAAAAGAAGATAACCACTCAAATATAAAAATAACATCAAATCGCTTCTCGGCCTTTTGGCTAAGATCAAGTGTAAAAATAACATCAAAAATGACAGGAAGTAATAATCACTACTCCTTAATATCTCTTAAGGTCAATGGACTCAACTTCCCAATAAAAAGACATAGACTAACAGACTGGATAAGGAAACAAGACCCTACATTTTGCTGCATACAGGAAACACACCTCATTGTCAAAGACAAAAACCACCTTAGAGTAAAAGGCTGAAAGACAATTTTACAAGTCAATGGTCTCAGGAAACAAGCCGGAGTAGCCATTCTAATATCAGATAAAATTGATTTTCAACCTAAAGTCATCAAAAGAGATACAGAAGGGCACTTCTTGCTGGTCAAAGGAAAAATCCACCAAGAAGAACTTTCAATTCTGAACATCTATGTGCCAAATGCAAGGGCACCATCATTCGTAAAAGAAACTTTACTAAAGCTCAAAGCGCACATTTCACCCAACACAATTATTGTGGGTGACTTCACACTCCACTCTCCTCAATGGACCGATCAGGAAAACAGAAACTAAACAGGGACCCAATAAAACTAATTGAAGCTTTGGACCAATTGGACTTGACTGATATTTATTAATTTTATTCTTGAACAAATTATTATAGCCACCAGCTTACATTGCTAGAAATCTTTACAATGGATACAAATTAAAATTATAATTTTGCATTGATATAGAATTTCTAAATTGATGTAGATTTAAGTTTTTCTTTGGTATAAATTTCTATATTGATACAAAATTTGAAATTAGTATTGTTACTCTTAGATAGGCACTGTGCCTGTGCAACTCATTTAAGAATACAAGGCTTAGACCCAGTCCTTGCTATAACAAATTCTTTAGGATGATTAAGTAACACAAGCTAAGGGCCAGATAGTAAACTTATGGTTATGCTAGATTCTGATTTAATTATAATAAATTGTTTTTCATTTACTCAAATAGAAATAGTTAAGAGTAATCAAGGTTTAACAGTTCAGATATACTTTATATATAATATATGATATATATTATATATCTTAAATATATATATAGTCTTCAAAAACATCAGAAATCCACAGAATCTGACATTTAATCATTTCATTATTATTAGAAATTTTGACTAAAGACATGTCTGCTCCTGAAAATACCTCCTGCATGGTTCAAAGAAGAAGTATTAAAACCTCCACATAGAGTTGCTCTGCTAATGGCAAAGCAGCCACTGGCAAAAGTTGCCCTATTCATCTGTAGGCAGAATACTGTCCAAAGAGGACAAATAGATGTGGGATAGTCAACTGCTAAGCTCTGCCAAGACAGGGTAAATGGTTCCTTTATATTCTTGCTTCATTTCAAGGTCTGTAAGATAGTTCTGGGTCAGAAGGCTGAAGACAGATGCTCCCATTATAAGAAATTGGGAGCTATACAGGTAGTCAGCTGTCTCTACAATTTGTTTAAGTTTTGGAAGCTATGTTTTTGTGCTTCCTATATATTCAGGTTATATTTATTTTGTTCTCAGATTCCTGATGGGATTAAAGACTAGTTATAGTCTCGTAATCAAACTCAAGTTTTTTAGCATTGAGAGAAATAATATAGATTTGAAAGGATAATTTTTTAGATGGTAATGCAAACTAAAATCAGAACATAATTCAGGTATAGAATTATAGTTCTTTAAGTTGGGATAGATGGTAGAATACCTTATCTAATTCACAAACATGATGGACTAGATGTTAATTGTATATCATACTTTGTAATTTATGTAATTGCTATAACTGTGCTCAATTTATGTCTGAGAGAAAATAGCCCCTTTAATTAGACAAAAAGGGGGAAATGAAGTGGGTTTGGCCTAATGCTGCTTGTGTTATAATGTTAATTTTGGCCCCCAAAACTGCTTATATGAGTGTCTGCATGAAAGACACTGAGAGACCCTGCAGCTTATGGCTGGGCAGGTCAGACAGAAGCAGGACCTTTAGAATTCCTGGGCTTGGGAGAGAGGGGAAAAGAAGAAAGAGAATGGCCATGAGATGGGCGTAGGAGGACAAGCCATGCAAGAAGTCAGGTAAGTTGTTCTGGCGGCTTCTTCCCCGATTGGCTCTGGGTTAGCAGAGATGAAATATAGATTTTAAAGGATGTTAACTCGGGAATACCAGAGGAGAGTGTTTGCTAGCCATGGGAAGGATTAGAAGTGCCGAGCCTTTGAACTAGCCAAGGCATATCAAAATTAACTGGTGTGTGTTCTTGTGTGTGTGTGTGTGTGTGTGTGTGTGTGTGTGTGTGTGCATGTCTTTCATTCGTGAATCCAGATAGCTCTTGGACAGGTCACACATGCCACCCATCGGGAGTCCAGAGTGGGTTAGCTAATTCACAGTTACATTTCTCTGCCACCAGTGCCATTGTGGTGTGTAAAATCATAACCCTGGCACATGAATTCTGAAATGATTCTGTGACAGAAGGGACCTTATGTCCAAACCGTCTATCTCCAGTGCTCAAATCAGGAAAGTCTTCTGCTATCTCTGGGACTTTGTCTGCAAAAAGGACTCACAGTCCAAAGTCTTGCCACAAGCTACAATGTCAAAGTACATGGTGGGGTTCACCATGGCTGCAAGCAGCGACAAGGGATAATGGCATTGCAAAACCTCTCTGCTTTCTTTATATTTTAAGATTTAGCATCACTAAGAGATGCTCCCTTGGACTTTGTTGATCGAGCCACTGAAAACACTGGTTTCTGCAATGACTTCACAGCATCAAGGTTCTTCCTAAGGAGGAAAAGTCTCCCTGGGAGAAGAATGAGGCCTAAGGAAGAGAAGGCTCAGCTGTTCATACTGAGATTCACCCATAGCAGATTCTAGTGCAAAGACTTCGTTCTTCAAACACGCATCCCACTCTTACCATGAGAAAAGTGGATGCTAAATGTCCCACTAAATGAAATGAAAGGAGAAAGTACACAGAGTTGGAGTGCAGTTCAGTTGGTGGAGTGCTTGCCTAGTGTCATGAAGCCCCGTGTTTGAGCACCCACACTATGTAAAGAGAGCGTGGTGGTGCACACCTGTCATCCAGCAATTGGGTAGTAGAGGGAAGAAGATTGGGAGTTCAAGGTCATCCTTGGCTGCATGGTGAGTCTGATGCCAGTCTTAGCTAAATGAGACCTTGTCTCATTAAAATAAAATAAAATAAAATAAAATAAAATAAAATAAAATAAAATAAAATAAAATAAAATAAAACCCACTCACCATATAGAGCCAAGCCTTTCGCTTTGCAGTGCCCATTCGTCTCAGCCCAGGCTTTCCACAACAATATCATGTAGGGGGTTTTATGACAGTATGATAACCCTCACCTCTGCTCCAGAGCAGGGCACTGTGCTGCCCAGGACTTAATGCACCATACTGGAAACTTCCTGCCATTAACACCAAGAGACCTTATCCCTGCACAGGAGCTCACGTGGGGCACACTGCTTATGTTGATATACGATATATGACATATATACCATATGTTGGACTAGAATATTCCGTTTGGAAGCTGTTGCATATAGTATACTCAACCTCTACTTACTGGATGACAATGACACCCCTCCTAGACACAGTAAAATCCTCCCATTAGTACCACATGTCCTATGGTATTCAAGATCAACTCTGGGATCAATCAGTTGAAGAAAGGTAATATTTTGACTTATATTCCAGGTATATTTTGGCTCACAGTCCATGTCACTTGGATTATTGATTGGGGCAGAACTTGGTGGCTGGAAATATGTGGTGAACAAACCTGCTGACTTTATGTACTTGGGGACTAATAAGGTAATGAAGGCTCCTGTCTCACTAACTCCAGCAACTCTGTTTCCTTCCAGTAGGACCTATCATCAGTGTAAAAGGCTGGTGATCATGCTTTTAATACGTGGCCATGGGGGATAGTTAAGTTCGAGTGCACTAGCCCCTGTGACCACATACAAGACTCGGTCTGGCTGGAGGAAGCAGATTAACAGCTGCTTCATTGCTCCTGTAACAGCCACTTTTGACACACTTAACTTCTGAGATAGTAAAATTAACTTCTAGAACACGGGGGGGGGGGGGGGTAGGTGTGTTGATTTACCACCAGGATATTTCAAGGGAATTCCCTCTTGTGTGCATGCTATGACCTTGAGGAAAGGAGGTGAGCATGTGCTCACCCCACACCAAGCTGAGGGAGATGGGAAGGTAGAAGAGGCAGACACTTGCAGCACATTTCATTTGTTGTCTTAGAGGAGGACTGAAGGACATCAGGAGCCATGGGAAGCATAGGAGGCGCTGAGAGAATGTGACCTGTACAAAGGAACCCCATCCTCAGAGCCAGAGGGAAGCAGCAATGCCCCCCTTGTGGATGCTGATAGTGAGCAGAGGCAATGCCCAGTGTCTTTCTCCCCTGAGATGTCTGTGGCCTGCAAACTGCTCCCCCACAGAGACTGCTAACCATGTCTCTTCAATCCAGCTGCACAGCGTAGACTCTGCCTTCTAGTTCAGCTGTATGTGATAACTCCACATCTCTGTTAAATTCTGTATAATAGACACAATGAATTTCTGGGGTGCTGTGGATTCTGTGGCAGAGAGATCAGACCACTCTAGCCCAGCTTTCTGTCCATGTGCCTGTCTATCTTTTGTTGTTGTTGTTGCTCCCTCTCAATTGCAATCAGGTCTGTCCCTAGAGCTTTGATGGACACAGTATGGGGCACCGACTTGTCCTCATAGGTCAGAGGCCCTGTGGGTCTAGTCATGCCTGAAGACTATAGCTTGTAAACCATGGTCCTTGGCTGAATATAACTTATAGTGTATTTTTGTAAGTCATATGTTCTTCACATATGTAAGAGCTATGGATGGCTCTTACATATGTGAAGAACTATTCAAAAAGCAACAATAATCATCAAAAAGAACAGGCAACAGAGACTATAAGTGTGTTACAAATGTACTATTTGTACTATTGAATCCTATAATGTACTATTGAATCCTTTACAAAAAAAAAAAACATGTTTGCTGACTCTGTGCTTGAATGAGAAAAAACATCCTTTGCTTCTTTGAATAAATGTGTAACTAGTAAATAACAGTGGTGCTTCCTTCTGCCTTCATATGAAAGGTCTTAGTGAGAAGGTTCCCCACACTTTTCCTTGGAGGAGACACGACTCTAAATGATGACAGTGTCACTAAATACTTCACACCATGTGCTTTGTACTGCTTAGAACATGACCAATGTGTGACTGGAACACAATTTAAGACCATTCTATTTTATTTAAGATCAAAGGCTGTTAATGAATCTAAAGTTCTGGGATATCACACCACCACATACTCACTAGCTGTGGAGTTAAGAGCATTCTGCTCCACACAGATATTCAGGGTCCTGAGCTGAGAGAGGCTACTTCATGTTCACCTTTCTAAATCATTGCAACGTCAGCATCTCACCAGAATATTAGGGGACAGAGAAGGGCCAGTTGCTTATGGCATAGGAGGAAATGATTTCTACAGAAACAAAGCAGCCTTTGCCAACAGAGGAATCTCTGGGTAGAATGGGAAATCAGTGCCCTATAATGACAGAGTTGTTGCTTGAAGAGTATGTTTGAATTAAGATGAAATGAAATTAACACCTTCTGGCAGGGAGATGCTCAGTGGGTTAAAGTGTTTGCTGTATAAGCATGAAGACCTGAGTTCAAATTCAGGCACAGCAGTGTATGTCAATGGCTCCTGCAGTGAATGGGAGAAGAGGCAGAAGCCTGAGGATCAGCCAGCTTAGGATAAGCAGCACGGTGGCAAACAGAGCACCTTCTTCAAGAAGGCAGAAGGTAAATATTGACACTCCAATTTGTCCTCTTTCTGCCACATGTGTGTGATGACATACACATGCCTACGTGTGTCGCGGCACACACACACATACACACACACACACACACACCACATACACCAAAAGGGGGAACTCCCAGTTAATTTATAGTTTCCTACAGAATCGCCCCTGTAGATCTTATGTGGACTGAAGGACAGAGTTGAAATTCTGTAGCTAAGGGTGACTGAGTACAGTGACAGAGACTGGGTACTAGTCAAATGAAGGAATGGGGATGGAAACTTACACCTGGCATTGATAAGCACAGGAGGACAGTCATGAGACCAGGAGACCCTTGACATGACTGCCACATCTCACCACAAAAGATTCCCATCGCTTTTCAGATAGTAACCAACCATCCTTACAGCATACAGCAGGGGCTTCTTGGAAGGAATCTGGGAGGACAGACCTCTGATCCTTTTACAGTCTACTATGGGAGAAAGGTCATGGCATCCAACAATACTCATGCCATGATAAGCAGGCATGAATGACACCATGGCTCACTGAAAGAACAGGAAATAGAATTTTAAACCAGTGGGATGTGAATGAAACATTCCATGGGTGTGCAGAGAGAAAGAAGTGGTGCAGAGAGGAAGTGTGCAGACAGGAAGTGTGCAGAGAGGAAGTGTGTAGAGAGGAAGTGTGCAGAGAGAAATAAGTGTGTAGAGAGGAAGTGTGCAGAGAAGAAGTGTGCAGAGAGAAAATATGCAGAGAGGAGGAAGTGTGCAGAGAGAAAGAAGTGTGTAGGGAGGAACTGTGTAGAGAGGAAATGTGCAGAGAGGAAGAAGTGTGCAGAGAGGAAGTATGCAGAGAGGAGGAAGTGTGCAGAGAGAAAGAAGTGTGTAGAGAGGAACTGTGTAGAGAGGAAATGTGTAGAGAGGAAGAAGTGTGCAGAGAGGAGGAAATGTGCAAAGTATGCAGAGAAGAAGTGTGCAGAGCAGAAGTGCACAGAGAGGAAGAAGTGTGCAGAGAGGAAGTATACAGAGAGGAAGAAGTGTGCAGAGAGGAAGAAGTGTGCAGAGAGGAAGTATGTAGAGAGGAGGAAGTGTGCAGAGAAGAAGAAGTGTGCAGAGAGAAAGAAGTATGTAGAGAGGAAGTGTGCAGAGAGAAAGAAGTGTGTAGAGAGGAAGTGTGCAGAGAGGAAGTATGCAGAGAGGAAGTATGCAGAGAGGAGGAAGTGTGCAGAGATGAAGAAGTGTGCAGAGAGGAGGAAATGTGTAGAGAAAGTGTGCAGAGAAGAAGTGTGCAGAGCAGAAGTGCACAGAGAGGAAGAAGTGTGTAGAGAGGAAGTGTGCAGAGAGGAAGAAGTGTGCAGAGAGAAAGTATGCAGAGAGGAGGAAGTGTGCAGAGAGAAAGAAGTGTGTAGAGAGGAATTGTGTAGAGAGAAAGTATGCAGAGAGGAAGAAGTGTGCAGAGAGGAAGTATGTAGAAAGGAGGAAGTGTGCAGAGAAGAAGAAGTGTGCAGAGAGAAAGAAGTATGTAGAGAGGAAGTGTGCAGAGAGGAAGTATGCAGAGAGGAAGAAGTGTGCAGAGAGAAAGAAGTGTGTAGAGAGGAAGTGTGTAGAGATGAAGTGTGCAGAGAGGATGAAGTGTGCAGAGAGGAAGAAGTGTGCAGAGAAAGTGTGCAGAGAAGAACTGTGCAGAGTAGAAGTTCACAGAGAGGAAGAAGTGTGCAGAGAGGAAGAGGTGTGCAGAGAGGAGGAAATGTGCAGAGAAAGTGTGCAGAGAAGTGTACAGAGCAGAAGTGCACAGAGGGGAAAAAGTGTGCAGAGAGGAAGTATGTGGAGAGGAGAAAGTTTGCAGAGAGGAAGAAGTGTGCAGAGAGGAAGTGTGTAGACAGGAAGTGTACAGGGAGGAAGAGTGCAGAGAGGAAGAGTGCAGAGAGGAGGAAGTGTACAGAAAAGAAGTGTGCGGTGTCTTTGCAGAGAGGGGATGCTGAAATACATGCTTACATACAGGCAAAGAAGGATGCTGGAGGCAGAAATACAGCACAAATAAAGGCTGGGAGCATGGAGGAGTTACAAAAATGCCACACTGGTTCCTAACTGCACTGAGATTCTGTGTTCTATTCCACTAGGAAATTAGGAACCACTAGATATATCAGGAGCAACATGGCAAGTTTTAATGCAATAATTTTCCCTGTTATGTTAGAAAGCTCTCAAACTACATTCTGAGAGATCTTTTTTCTCTTATTTAAACTATAAAACTAATGCCTTGCATTATAGATACTTTTAACAGCATGCAAAAACATAATTAGTAAGGAAAAAATACACACAAACATACAGAATTTTTCACCTCATGACTATTGTTAGTAGAGCAACAACACCCCTTTAATACTATTATTAAATAATAATATTGTTGATTCAAGCTTGCAGAAAATTCTATAATGTAGGCATAATCTTATTGTGCACTGTACAAAGTTTAGCCTTGTGTTACCAAATGTTGATTTCTCTGCCCTCTTGTTTCAATCCAACACAGCATTGTAATGCTTATGCCAAGAATCTCCTGTCTCAAGTTGTGTAAACAGTTTCTACCTTATATTCTCTGCTTTGTCAATAAAAGTGGATCACCCAGTGGCAGGCAAAAGAAAGAATACAGCAGAACTTTCACCACCCAGGGGAGGGAGATGGAGAGAAAAGAAGGCAGATGGAGCCCCAAGGAGGAAGGAGAGCAGACATCACAAGACTTCAGCTGGAACACAGAAGACCCTAAACACAAGTATTATGGGGATTTTGGCTGGGATGTAACCAAATTCGTTTAGAGATTAAAATAGATAATTGACTGCCCAGGTATTCAGATAAAGCTTGAAAATAAATCTTGGTCTCTCTGTGCCGTTAATGTGTATCTTAGTTAGGATTTATATTGTTGTGACAAAAGTCCATGACTAAAAATCAGGTTGTGGAGGAAAGGGTTTATTTGGACTATACAGATATATTTCTCTGTTAATCATCAAAGGAAGTTAGGACAGGAACTCACTCAGGGCAGGAACCTCAAGAAAGAAGCTGATGCAGAGAGATGGAGGGGTGCTGCCTACTGGCTTGCTCTTCCAGCTCGCCCAGCCTGCTTTCTTATAGAACCCAGAACCCCCATCCCAGGGGTGGAACCACCCATAATGGGCTGGGCCATCCCCCATGGACAACAAATTAAGAAACTGCATTGCAGACAGATCTTATGGAGATTGAGGATTCTCTCTGATGACTCTACCTTGCATCAAATTGACAGGACAACTAACCCCTTGTCAACCTGACACACAAACACATCACTTTTTCAGTTAGAACCTTTCCTTTTCCATTTATCTCCACAAATGAAACATTACTATTAACCACAATGTAGAACATTAATAACTTTAAAAAGTTCCACAGTCCTTACTAATTCAAACACATTAAAAGTTCGTCTCTTTAAAATATCCAATCTCTTAAAAATTCCAAAATCTTTAAAAGTTAGTCTTTTGGCAGTGGGCTCTTGCAAAATCAAAAGCAAGTTGAATACTTTCTCACTTCAAGAGTGAAGAACCAGGGAATTGTCACAAACTGAATAAAGTAAAAACAAGCTCCAACTCCATCTGTAAAGACTTAGTATCCAGTGTCTGGGATCCACTCATGATCTTTTGGCCTTCTCCAATGGGCTTGGGTCACTTCTTCCGTTCTGCCCTCTGCTGTACACACAGCTTGTCTTCTAGGCTCCAACTGGCTCCACTCCACTGCTGCTGCTGTCCTTGGTGGTCATCCCATTGTACTGTTATCTCCAAAATTGCTTTGGTCCCTTGATGTAACTGGGCTGCACTTTCACCAATAGCCTCTCTTTGGCTCTCTTCACAGTGCCAAGACTCAACTTCTCTGCATGACCTCTTTAATCATAGGCCTTCAACTGCCTCTTTTGTTATCTTTATCAATGGCCTCTCCTGGCCTCTCACAGTATCAAGCCTCAACTGCTCTCCATAGCCCCTTCATGTCTTCAAAACCAGTACCACCTGGGTGTCTATTACTCTAGTTCAGCTAGTTTGAGGTACAACCCTGGCTGCCTTGGAAACACAGCCCTGTTTGTTCTCAGGAAATACTTCCCAGATTTCATCTCAAGGATACAGATCTCTTCTTGGTCACCACTAATTTCTTAGCTCCAGCTAACCAGCATCAAGTATCCCAGCAAAGCATAGGTTTCATTTTGGTAATTCTGGTATCATGTTATATCACATCTGATTCTTCAGACACAGGTAACCAGACAGAATCTTAATTCAAAATAACAAATGCCCCAATAGTCTTTAAACTTCTAAAATAGTCTTTAAAACCATCTGCAACTTCACAAGTCAGGCATCAATCTTCTCCACTGATCTCAACATTTGTATTTTCCAAACCCCTAAAGAACATTCTATTGAACCCTCAACACTCAATGGCTTTTCTATCCCAAATATCTAAGGTTCTTTCACAATTCTTCCAAAAATATGGTCAGGTCTGTCACAGCAATACTCCACTTCTGGCACCAACTTGTCTTAGTTAGGGTTTCTATTGCTGTGGCAAAACACCATGACCAAGACGTGGGGAGGAGAGGCTTTACTCACAGTTCTGCATTAAAGGTCATCTTCAACACTGTGAAAGCAGGGACTCATACTGGGCAAGAACCTGGAGGCAGTAGCGGTTGCAGAGACCATGGAGGGATGCTGCTTACTGGCTCGCTCCTCGTAGCTTGTTCAGCCTGCTTTCTTTTAGAACTCAGGACTGCCAGCCCATGGATAGCACCATTCACAATGGGCTGGGCCTTCTTCCATCAACCAATAATTAAGAAAATGCCCTACAGCCAGATCTTATGGAGGACTTTTCTCAATTGAGACTTCTCTCTGACGATTCTAGCTGTGTCAAATTGACATAAAACTAGCCAGTCAGATGGTAAGTAGAGCCTGTCCCTAAAATGTGACTCTCTTCAACAGGGCAATGGTAGCTTTACTCTTGCCATATTAATAATCTCAAGAAGGTGACATTGTATGGGAAGCTCAGACGTGATGGCAATTTTTTGCCCTTCAGGGTAGACCTGTGCTTAAGAACTGCAGAATCTCTCCAGCCACAGAGGTCCAAGGCCTTCTTTAGACCCATGAACTACAAGAGGCAACTTGGTGACACTGCAGAAAGCACTGATCTCTGAGAGATCTTCAGAGTCATCACCTACACATGCCCCAAGCTAACTGCTTCAGTTTTGGTAAGCCATAAAGCATTTCTGCCCCGGGCTCTACTTTATAAACAAAAGTGGCCAGAGTTCTGAGGCCCAGCCCCTCTGCAAGGCTCAGGCCCTCTGTGAGGCTCAGGCCTCTGTCCTCATGCCTCTTATGTGTTTTTTCCCCAGAAATTTTTCAGTTAGAGGACTCCAGAATGACAGTTGCTTAGAGTGAGTGGTCTTATGTTCCATGTGATAATGGGAAGACTAACAGCCTCAGAATTGAGGCAGTGCTTGGGTGTGATGCTTGGAGAGACTTTTCCCAGAGTAGCAATGATTTATTGAGAAGGGCTGGGTGGATGCATGGCTTGGGTAGCGTCCTGAAGTTTCCACACCTCCAGGTTGTTGCCTGGAGCCAAGAGCATGACTGTGTGAACCTTTTGTTTGGTACAAGGGAGAAGCTCTGCACTGTAAGACCTTACTTAATCCTGAGTCCACAAGTTAGTACTAATGAGTTTGGGAACAAGGCTTGAAACTTCTTTAAACTACAATCTGTTTGCTTAAAATATAACAGTTTGAACTAAGTTCTCTTTAACATTTCATCTAGACCAGCATTCTGTAACTTCTTGTACACAAGTGTGTACTCACAAACATATGACTGTGATGTGTGCTATTCATGGTAAATGCTTTGGTGAAGGTTAGAATCTCTTTCAGTTTTCACAAAACAAGCTTTGGCCAACTCTAACAATCTGTGGCTTTGGTCAGTGTGCCTCGAGTTATTAACATTGCTTAGATCTTGAAGGCAGAAGGCTTCATTCACACTCCATCACTGATTGTAACTGTGTGGTTCTGAGTTTTTTAAACCTCCTCCTTGTCTGGACATTGTGATATCACTGGTGTGTGGTTTTTGTTGTGATAAGTGACTTGCACAGGTGTTGGCACATAAAAATGTTTAATAAATGATGGCTTGTATGTTGTAATCTCTGCAGGCTTAATAAAGACATTTGAGTCTATTAATCAAATGACTAACGAGCAAACACAGCTGTCATTTCTTGATGGGTTATTTTATAAGAGAATGAAGTAACAAGTTCGTGATGTTGGAAAAATATATTTATAAACTCTGCGGGCTCTCAGTTTCTTCATGTATATAGATTATATTCTTAGACCTCTCTGAGTCTATAACTCTTGTCTGGCTCATAAACTGGGTCTGGATGTAATTCTAAAGTAATTCAAAGAGATAAACTCCAAAATGTGGTTTTAAGTAATAACAGCATAGTTGTAATAAATTTAAGTCCAACAATTTTGAGGATCATCCTTATTTAAATGTGTAATTCAAGTTAGGTTACTTTAATAATGTGTGGTGAATGCCTACCTTGCCACATTCCAGTGTGATGGTGAAATTTATAGCTATGCCTTAGGAAAGGATAACAGGAAGAGACGGGGACAGGATGAGGTGGAAGTCCAGGACTAGAGCAAAGGTGATCGAGCAAGACCTGCACTGTCTTCTCTCTGCCCGGGCAAAGCTTCACTTGCATAATGGGCCTTTGACTTCAGAACTGGACGTAATCTCAACAATTAATTCTGAAAGCATCTTAGAAGTATTTGTATTTGAATTGTATTTTCCATGTATCCAAGGCATGCTCTGTTCAAAACACTCCTGTGATTGGCTTTTCGGTGAAGAGGATATTACTCTGTAGTTCTAAATCTATATTAGATTTTGTTAAAGGAAAGTTCAACTCTACCTCTTTTGTTGGAGAGGAAAAGTGTTGTTAACCCACCCTGCTGAGAGCCCGGTGTGGGAACAACTTGTCTGGCTTCCTGGGCTCTCTGGGGGAAAGTAGACAGAGATGAAGAATAGATACATATTCCAAAACTGGATTTTGAATGGACTTTTGGCCAGACTTGGCCCAATTTCTCAACAGAGAGAAAACACTGACTGAGGCTGAGTGGGGAATCAAAGCCAAATTGCTTCAAACACACTGTTTTCTACCAGGCATACCAGTGTCCTCTTCCCAAGATACTTGCTGGGCAGGGACAAGAGAGGCCAAGAGAAAGGAATCCCAGATCTTTCTATTTCCACTGCCTAGCTTCACCTTCTCTTCAGCTCTCACATTTGGGATTGTGCAGAGGAAGGAGAGGAGAAGACTGTCTAAAGAAAGGAGAAGCAATGGGCCACACATGAAGATGTGAGACTTTCAGATGGCCAGGAGACTCCGGGATGGAGTCATTTGGGGGAGGGGGAAATGTTTGGGTAAACTTGGTAATAAAGTAAAGAAAAGGAAGGGATCAATAGAAACCTCATAAACAGAATTAAAAAGATAGATGGGAGAATCCCAGGATGGAGTGAGCAGGAGAGAAATAATATGGTCCTTCAGGTGGGACCTGGATCTCAGATTCAATCCTTCTTGATATTTCTTCTTTACAGACATCTGGAATCAGGTACAAGAATTTTGGCACGATGGGAAAACCCCAGGTAAACCCTCTGAGGAGACTGTGGTTATGGGGCAGCTATAGCAGGGATGGTAAAGATGGTGGTGGTTCAAGAGAGGGCTGGTGAAGAGGAGGAATTAAGTGTCAAGACTGTTCAATTCTGAAGTCAGGAGGTAAATGTGAAGAATTTATAATATGAATGGGGAAGCTAGGATGATGGATTCCAGAGTATAATGCGTCTCTGGTATAGCACCAACACAGGGCCTCAGCTGATTCGATATATGCTCATGGCCTCCAGCTGGAGTAGTTTTATGAAAGGATGGAAGGGGCTGGAGAAATGGATCAGCAGTTAAGAATACTGGCTGTTCTTTCTAGAGGTCCTGAGTTCAATTCCCAGCAACCACATGATTTCTCACAACCATATATAATGGGATCTGGTGCCCTCTTCTGGCATGAAGGTGTACATGCAGATAGGTGTACATGTATATAGAGTACACTTATATACATAATATAAATAAATCTTTTTTTAAAGTAGCCTTTAAAAAAGAAAAAAAGAAAGGAAGGATGGAGGTGATCCTGCTTTGATACTTGTATTCACAGAAGTAGAATGACCAGGCAGAAGAAACAAAGAACTCTGGAGTCAGGTGTTTCCACACTGTCCAAATAACTGTGAGAGATAACCAAGGGTGAGAGCCAGCCTACAGGACCAACCAATCATGTTCCACCTTGGGTGTAAACAGCCTGCATAAATACCAGAGATGGCATTTCCACAGCAGCTGATTCCTTGCCCAGTTGCTTGTATACTTGCAGTTATGTACCTAATCATTCAGAATTATTTGTTCAGTATTTGTCAGTGTTCACACTAGTCTGTTGAAGAGCTTCTTCTGTGCATTGTGGGTGGTCAGCAAATCTTTTGTTATCTGACTGCAGGTTCCACACCCGTCAGCAACACAGAAATTACCTCATCTCATTGTGACATGGCTCATCTAAAATAAGTAGGCCTGAGCTGTAGCTCTGAGGTAGAACATGTGCTTAGGATGTGTGAAGGACAAGGCTCAAGTCGCTACATCCAAACAGATTGACTGAAAGTAAAAGAAGTGTGCAGAGTCATGGAAAGCACTCTGCACGTGTTGCTCACTCTGCTGCTAGGTTGCTCGGTGACTGCAGCACTCCCTCCTTTCTCTGTGCCACTGGCTCCTCGGCGAACTGATGGCCATGCTCAATAGTTCGGTACTGCCATCAAGAAGACTCAGGATGTGACCATGAAACCTGCCACTGAGTTTCCTGGGCAGCCCTGTCCAGGCTAAAGATGCTGTCACTCTTGTTCAGGACCCATTTCCTCCTAACTTTTGCAATGTTGGGTGATTATTGACTTGAAGTCCCAAAGGGAAAATCTTTTGCCATCTAGCATTAGACCCTGGAGCTATACAAGTATGATTATTGGTAATGATTTTTTTAGAAAATCTCCACACAGCAGTGCTGCATTCAGGATGATGCCATTGTCTCCTTGAACCATTTTTTTTTTTCAAAACTCAGATGTGGTGGGAAATATTAAAAAAAGAACCAGCACGTTCTTGCACTTGTGTCTGCAACTCTCTGCCCCATTGGCCAGGCTGGCCATGCACTGGCAGGCAATGGCTGGCCTGTTCTTGTCTCATAGAGACTCTGGCCTGGAGCTCTCGAAATGTCTCCACCCAGCTCACTAAGTTCCCACTGGCGGATCACTACCACGCCAACCCTGAGCTTCAAATCCCCCATGGCCTTTGTGGTACACATCTGGCAAACCCATGCTTTACCACCATACCTTTCTCTCTTGAACCCAGTCAAACTGCTGTGTGAAGGAAAACACACACAAATTTAGTTCAGAAACAATGGTAACTCAATTGCTGGGTGCAACAACTAAAATTCTAATCTTGTAAGCCTTATTAAATCTGGATTTTCCAGGAGACACTAGTAATTACATCTTGTCCTCACCCTATCCCCATCCAAAAAGACCTAACTCTCTCCTGCTTCTGCTCTTCCTCCTTCCAACCCAGAAATCCCTCCTACTTGCCCAGTGATTGGCTCCTTTATTCATTAGAAGATTGGTTCACAAGAACAGCACTAGGCCCCTCCACAACAAGTGAACTTTTATCTTTTTTAATTTTTAAAAGAAACACAATACTATTCCTTTATCTTTTAAAAATAAACTTTATTGTAATTATAGGATACACACAGATATTAAAGGATTGGGGAAGTGGATGGACAGCCAACCTCTCATGGATTTACCTTTTGATATTTTGGAATTCAGTGGCAAAAGTTACTAGACTCACCTTGTTTAGAAGGAGTTCCAAACACAGTGCAATTTCATGGCAGCCCCCCAGACCCCATGGCAGCCCTGGTACCCTGTGGCAGCCCCCATAACCTGTGGCAGCCCCGATACCCCGTGGCAGTCCCCGTACCCCGTGGCAGCCCTCGTACCCTGTGGCAGCTTCTGTACACTGTGCACTAGGCTCTCTCCTCTAATGCTGCTTCACATGTTCTGCTCATCTTCCCTTTCCTCCACATGCCTGGTATACCTAGAAAACATTGTATCATTCTTTTCCTCTGTATATGTGATGTGGTTTTTGTTTAGAACCCAAGTAGAAGAGACATGATACATCACTCAGAAGGGGAGGATCTCTGGTTTATTTCAATTAGAGCCATGTTTTCCAGGTTTTTCAATAGTGCAACAAGAAGCTCTCCCTCCCTGATAAGATGAAAACATGTGTGTGTTATGTATGTATGTGGGTTAATAGAACAGCATATATAGAGAAGATAAACAGATACATACATCACTTTCTTTTGTTTATCCCTTGCTCGGCATTTAAGCTGTTTCCTCATCTTAGCTACTGTGCATAAAGCTGTCACAAACCTTGGAGTGCAGATATCTCTGCAAGGTGGTGACTTCATTTCCTTTGGGTATATGCCCAGAAAAGCCTTGGGGTCATATGGTAATTATATTTTGAATTTCTTTAGGAAATCTGTTTTCAGTGACTAACAAAAGTACATTCCCACAAACCATGTCCCTGTTTCACACCCTCACCAACATGTGTTACTTCTGACTTTTTGATAACGGCCAACCTAATGGATTGGAGGTGAAAGAAGGCTTAAACAAGATTAAAAATATCCATAGCACAACTTACAAAGCACTGTATAAGTAAGGCTTTTATTTGTCTTCACAGAGAATGACCTATATAGTCATTCAAAGGAGAGGACATTATACCTCTGGCTTCTTGAGTCTCAACACACTGACCATTAGGACTGTTACTCACTAGAAAAGCTCCAAACAAACTCAGAAAAGCTGATGCTAAAAAGAATTTTTGCATTAAGTGCTCAAAATATCTAGCTTTTCTACACTAAGGTATAGACCTGATCAAGTCCCCATTTCTCCAAGTCTCATATTACTCTCTTGTGAACGCTGAGAAGTCTGAGTTCCATGGAGATTTTTAGTTGGAGGGAGATAGGAAGAAAGAGACAGAAAACTTGCTGAGCCCTGGGAAACACTACCAGGCCTCGGCTTCTGTCTTTTATATGTGCTCGCGATGAGAATTCGAATGTCATTGAAGAATTGATGTCAGTGGTTGTAAAGAGTTTGAGAGGAAAGGTTCTAAAGAGTAGTTCTCATGAAAAAGTAAGCTCGCGGACACACATGTCTCTCTCTCTCTCTCTCTCTCTCTCTCTCTCTCTCTCTCTCTCTCTCTCACACACACACACACACACACACATGCCATCTACAAGGTGCAAAACCAACACAGGCTAGAGTTTCCTGCACCATGTTCAGAAGCACAATTCTAGGTCCTGTTCTTCAAAGACAGCTCCAGATCCTGAGGGGGTTTGGGGGATACTGCATTCTACAGTTTCCTGCTGAAAATTCAAGCCAGTGAGAGCCAAGAGAAAGCTGGGAGCTCAGCTCTCATGCCATTCATCGGATAAGAAAAACCTAAGGCTAAAACGGGGAGTGGCTTGCCTGAGCTGACATCGCCAGATGATAGATTTGTTTGGCAGAGCTGGCATCACCAGGGCTTGACTTGAAGGCAGTTTTCTGACATCAGTCTTGTGTTTTCCCACTCCAATAGACGCTTGAACATGAAGAAACTGCAGACAGCATGACAGAACGAGTATTTGGTATCAATGGATCCCCTAACATAACCATTTCCCATCTACTTCTGTGCTATATAAATATAAAGCTATGATCTACCCATAGTACAAAATATTTTAAATATATTCTGTGTATGTGTGTGTGTGTGTGCGTGTGTGTGTGTGTGTGTGTGTGTGTGTGTGTGTGTGTGTGTGTGTATACAGTTTGCTAAGGGGACAAAGGGGAATGAAAAATCCTTAGCAGTGAACATTTCAAAGCTTTCAAAGTTTATCTGAAGAAGATGTTGAGTAGAAGAAATGCTCTATGAGTTATCTTAATCTCCACAAAGTGTGGTTTGCTGAGTAGGCAGAATTTTTTTTTTTTTTTTTTTTTGATGACTGTCAGTGAGTTATAGACACAGGTCTGTGACAGTCCAAAAGTTGTATTTTCTGGGACTGAAGTCTCCTGCAATGTCAGGAGGTATAACTTATGCTCTGCTATGATGTGTCATCTACAAGTTGTTACCTAGGTATTTCTTCCTACTTTCCCAATTGTTTTCCCTGTTACTGTGCTGTGATAATTAGTTCCACCTTCACCACCACAGATGTTGCTTCAGCCTATTTGAAAACTACAGTATTCCTAAATGGTATGGCAGACTCAAACTACTGTCTGGCAGTTGTGATGGGTTCAACAGAGTTCTATATCTGGGCAAGTCTGGAAACCAGGGTATGGTGTGAAAGAGTAGAAGTAATTAGCTCACTGTCGCGTGGAATGAAACTGGAAGCACCAGAAGCTCCACAGAGCCGAGGAGCTGCCAGAGCTGCAGAAGCTAGAGGCTGCTTCCGGCTTTCCTAGCTCTACACTGATGCTTACCCTGCCTGTCCCGCCTCTGTGGCCTCTAGGCAATTCCACTTCAAGGCAGCTTCAGACGGGTTGGAATTCTAAGAATCTGTCCAGCAATTTGGATCTTACTGTCTGTGGGTGGAATGAGCAAAATGGAACATTTCAGACTAAAATTTCAAACTCCCAGCTATAAACCCAAGAGCTGCGGCTTCCTGAGGTCTCTTTCAGGGCTCACACAGGGTCTCTTAAACATATCCTCTCTCTTGCAGCAAGTCCAAGTTGAGAAGTTTATGTCATGGTCTATTATTCATCCCTCTCTTGATGATTAAACTCCTTTTTAGGATATGGGAGATTGAATTGTTACTTGACCACTGTATATTTATGTGACATTCCAATGCAAGTCTAGCACAGCCAACAAAACCTGCCAAAGAACACAGGATGAGCAGAAGTACCAAACACAGACAGTGGAGTGAACTGAATCATGGTAGCCTCTACCCTGTGTACTAAGTGAAACAGGAATTGGAACGAGCCAAGGCTTAGATGTAGATGCATTCGCCCAAGGCTGTGCCTATTGAAAGGAGTTGGATTGTGCAATCAATATTCAGGTGAGAATCAGGCACATTTCAAGAAATGGTTCTAAATGCTATCCATTTGGAGCACTGGGAATGGTGTATTTTTTGGGTAGAAAACTGCAAAACAAATAAACAAAACAAACAACATATTTCTATGAAGAAAGAAACTGCCTGTGTCCATATTCCTTCTACCCTCTAGACCAGAAAGTCTCTATGCCCTTAAAAAGGCTGGGAGGATATTAGGTGTAGAACATGCCATGCTGAAACCACAAAGAATTTCAAGACAAGAAGAAGTTGTGGGAAGGCCCATGGTCCAGGGAGGGAAAGCAAAGACCTAAATGAGAGAAAATGCAGATGCTTGCTAGAGACAATAAGAAAAGGCAGGATGCTGATACATAAGAAGGAGTCACCGTGGAACTCTTACTGAGGAGTGATGGATAGAAGATGCCCTAAGCCAGCATGACCCCCATTTATATGTAAGCAAGAACCATGGCTGCTCCTACTTTCAGCCACTCAGCCCTTATTACAACTTCCAAAGCAGAGCACTGGGAACTCTTCTTCCTATGCTGAGGATGTTTAAATTGTATCTCAGAGAGTCCCAGAAAGGGACTCTTACTGAGAAAGGATTTCAGAGGATTTTGAGATGTACGAAAAAGTAAATGTGTTGGGAATATGCCCCAAGATCCAGTCCTGAGGTCATGCAGCTCTGTGTTGAGTTGGAAGGTAGGAACACTGATATGTTCATTGTGTTAGAGTTTACTGTCTAGGAACTTTAGAAATGTGACCTAGATCTCTGCTGTCTACATGAAACACACTTCAAAAGATAACATAGGCAGGTGAAGAGAAAGAATGGAGTGAGACCTACAAATGTCAATCTAAGGAAAGCTATATTGATGTCAGATAAAGTTCATTTCATAACAAAGGAAAAGTATTACAGATAAAGATTCCTACCAGGAAGACAAAAATCTTAAGCCTCTATTCACAAAACAACAGAGCCACAAAATGGATGAAACCCAAGAGCATAGGAAGAAGAACAGGCAGGCCTAGGTTCTGATGGAGACTTCAATCCCCTCAGTGACTGACAGAACAATTAGAATATCAAGGAAATAAAGCAACCTCAGGATGTGTTGTAAAAAGTTATTTAAATCCTGGCCTGTGGTTTCTACCCTGCCTTGATCACTAAGTTTTTTGATAAAAGGCATATACATAGCCTTTATATTAGCCATAAGCTTTAATCGGCACCACAGCTGAGCAGTTGCCTGCTGCCCATGTTGTTAGACCCAACTTTCCTATTGATAGCTTCAGAGTTATTACTTAATATTTACGAAGTTCCATCTGGGCTGCTCTTAACTCCAATTGGGCAGTCCTCAGGGTCACACTCTCTTGACCCTTATCCTGTAGCTGGCTTTTTTTTCCTTTTCTTCCTCATGGTCCTCTCTGACCCAAGACCAGGAAACCTCAAACCCACCTATGTCTCTTCTGCACAGCTGTTGGCACCTTTATTACCAATTAATACTAGGGACAGGAAAGTCTTTAATGCTTGAGATTAAGCTAGACTCTGAAATAACCTATGGGTCAAAAAAGAAGTGTCAAGTAAAACACACACACACATTAAAATAAAAATCATAACAATATTTATGAGATATAGTTGAAGCAGTCATGAGTAACTTTGTAGCTCTAATCGTGTACATTAAGAAAGAGAGATGTCAAATACATACCCTGAGTTTCCATTACAACACACTACCACCATACTAGTTCTATTAAGACTGGATCAGGATATTACTATGGACTCTACAGATATCCAGAGGGTAACAAAAGACTAATACAAGAAATTCTTTACAAATGTAACAACTTAGATGAAATGAGCTGTGTGTTCCAAGAACATAGGGCACATTTGCTATCCTCTGAAGAAGCCCCAGGAACCACAGAGAACTGAACTTGTCTTTTTAGATACCAAAAGGCAACCCCAGACTCACCTGATATCACTGATCATACTAAACCCTTAAAATAGAATTGATCATAATTCTACAATCTTTTCCTAGAAATAGACAGGAAAACACTCTAATTCATTCTATGAAGATACCATTACTCTGATTTAAAATTAAGAGAGGTGTGGAGGCCTAGAGTGTCAGCACTCAGCAGGCTGAGGCAAGATGATAGACACTTGGGGGCTAGCCTGGGTTATGAGATGACACTTCACCTAAAAATGGAGGAGAGGTTCAAATGGAAGCCAATGGGTAGAGTCTAGGGGCATGCTGACCTCCTAACTGATATCCAGGTTGTGAGATACCCAGTCTCAAAAATAACTGTAGAAAAGATCTGGTGGCTCTCCATTAACTGAAGCTGGAATGTCCGTGGAAGGGACATCTCCACGAAGTGGCCACTAGCAGGTTGCCACGCCTCAGTGCATGACACACCACCATGTTCATATGGACAGCATTCATTTCACTCAGTGACCTGTAATTTTACAAAGGGCCTGAAGATGGGAAATGGATGAGAAATAATGGGGCAGGAGTGTCACAAGGAGGGAGAGGGAAGCAATGGGACAGATGTAGTTAGAATGCATTGCACAGACCTATGACATTTTCAAAGAATAAAGTTAAACAAAGAACACTGTGGTTCAGAATAAAGACACCATTGTCAACCTATGGTCTCCACATATTCATGCGTACATGTGTGTGTACCCCCCCACACACACACATCACAAGAAAAAGTATTTGACAAAACTCACTATTACAAACTCTGGTAGTGGGACTAGACAGACTCTCCCTAAAGCTGACAATTTTGATCCCGAATTCTGCACGTTTTCTGCCAGTTAGAGCAGTAGGGTCTTACATTGAAAGTATCAATACTTTGGCCTAAGACAGGAAACAAGGCAGAAGTTGTAGCCAGCATAAACAGGCAAGAAGAGTAAATTTACAGAGTATAAATAAATAAAATGATCCCTGTTTGATAAGAACAGGTTTCATAAAATACTTAAGGACTTTACAAAAGAGATGCCTTATACCCATAAGTGTGCTCAGCAAAGTGACCAGATACAAGCTAGAGTACACAGCCACAACTTTTATTTTGATATACTATCAATGAACATATGAATAGTAAAGTTCGCTATACAATGCCATTAAGTCTAGCAAAACGTTTATAGGGACCTACAAGATGGCTCGATGGACTAAAGCACTTGCTGCATGAGCCTGCTAACGGCCTTAGTTCAAGCTCTGCAGCATACAGACAGCCAGATGTGATAGCGTCCATCTGTAGTCCCAGAATGCCGGCAGTAAAGATGGGGTGAGCACAGGAGTCACCTGGAAGCTTGGTGAATGCTAGACTAGAGTCTACAGTGGCAGAAATATGAAGAGAGATCCTGCCTCAGTGTGTGGAAGGAGATAACTGACTCCTGAATGCTGACCCCTGACTACCACATGCTTGCTACAGCACACACACCAATGCCCACACACAGCAATAATAAATTTAAAAAAGCACACATATAGGCTGTGTATACAGGCTGTGTATATATAATATGCATATAGGACATGTATATAGGCCTAGTATATAGTATATGAATATAGGACCTGTATATAGACTGTGCATATAGGAAGTATATATAGACCATGTAATAGGATATGTATATAGGCTATATACATAGGATATGCATATAGGGCCTGTATATTGGCTGTGTATATAGAATATGCTGATGAAAGAAACTAGACATCAAGGTCAATGGGAAGACAAGCTATGTCTGCCATTACATGAACAGCAGAACAAAGACTTCAAGTCTCTTAAGATTAACTTTCCATCAATTGTAGGGTACATTTTTATAGAACTAGATAAAGAATGTATATAGAATACTGAAGGAACTGGAAGAACTGGAAGTTTTGGAAGAGACTCAGGTGAGAGAAGTCAGCCCAGGCTAAGATTTGTCATGTAGCCACAGCAATCCAGGATGTGTGGTATTGATAGAGACTCAAGCACACAGAGCAGCAAAACAGAGCAGGGACTCACAGCTGCCCTACCACCCCTAGGGTATTGTCATTGATTGACAAAAGTGATTCCACAGAATTGCCTGGTTTTGGTTTTGCAACCAGATCCTGCTGTGTATTCCAGGCTGGCTCAAAGTTTGTCATCCTCTTTCCTCAGCTTCATAAGTTCCTGTGGTAACTGCTGTGAGCCATGGTGCCTGACTCCAAAAGACATGTCCACCTACTTAGATAAGTAAATCTCCAGTTTATACAGAAGATACCACAGAAAAGGCGTAGACTTAGATCAGAGATCTATAACATTGAAAATAGGAGAGAAACCTTGATAGACCCTAAGTCTAGGCGAAGATTTCTTAAACTTGTCATGATTGATTGCAAGACAGAAAAGACTTCAAAATAGGAGGGGTTCCAAGGTTGCAGTGTGGGTGGCCTTTTCAGTGAGCTAGCTGCTCTTGAGTCATCTTTGCTCTTGTAAGTAACTCAGAACTCATTGATCGATCAAACGAAGTGGATGAAGCTGATTTTCTACTTTGTCACCACTGTATCAAGGAGCTAGACACAGAATATATATTACATGATTCATTCTGGAATGTCTAAACCAACCCATAGAGAACGCAGACCAGTCCTAGGTCACAGCCACCAGAGGGGCAATTAACTACAGAAAGGTATAGGAAAAACTGGGAATTTGTAGAAATACTCTATATTTGATTGTGGTGGTGACATAGATTTGTCAAAAATATTGAATTGTTTTTATTTATATGCTTGTTTATTTATTTATTTATTTATTTATTTATTGTGTCTATAACACACTCTTTTACATACGTTGGGTAGGTAGTTTATCACTGGGCTATACCACCAGCCCTGAAATTTTTAATGTATGCATGTGAATGCATAAATCATTGCACATCAAATGATTCTTGAACCTATCTAACACCAAATACTCAAATCAATTTGAAATAGAATGCAGACTAAATATAAATGCTAACTACTTCTGGGAAAACTAATCAGGAGGAAATTTTTGTAACTTTCATGCAGGCATATATTTTAATGATCACTAATAAAAGGAAAAGAAGGATTATGAACTTTAGACTTCCCTCAAGTCTTTTTCCTGTTAAGATGAACAGGTTATAGTCTGACAGAAGCACAAGACAATGATCTGGAGAATGTGAGAACATAAAACCTACCTAAGCAGACTAGTTCTCCTCCAGAAAGACAGACTCAGTACCGTGGCTTTGCATTTGCAAGAAATTAGATGGAAACAAGAATTATGACATGTGAGATATGCCAGACTCAGAAAGACAAATACCTCATTGTCTCTCACACATGGACCTTAGAGTTACATTTTATATACGTGCATATGTATGTTATGAAACAGGGAATAGTGTGGGGGAAAGATCTCAGGGTGAAGACGGTGAGAGGTGAGAGGATACCGTGGCATGCCAGCTGAAGGGGCTGTAGGGAGAAGGACGGAGAGGGAGGGAAAGAGGGAGGAAGGGAGGGGATTAGCAAGAGTAGACGCATGTAGGAGAATGCTACAGTGAGATGCGGAACCCTGAGTGCTGACAATTCTACCTGTCTTGGCTATGTTGATATTTTAATGCATAGAGAAACCTCAAGTTCAGTTTGTGTATCTTTACATGTCTGACATACAATGTAGTTCTTTGGCTTATTTATGAATATAAAAATGAAGAAATTAAGATGCATATAGTTAGATGAACTTATTCCATTTGCATCTTTTATAGTATATTGGGGACTCTGTTGGATGCTTGGTTACAAGAGATCAAGGGAGGACACCTTGCCAAACCTCTGTCAGAGTCAGAGAGGTCTTAGAGAAGTTGTAACTATTTGAAGTGGGGACACAAAGACATGGAGTGTATCAAGAGTAGGAGCCAGAGAGAGGATCCAGAGGGAGCTTTGAAAAAAAGAGGTTTCCATTTCAAATGGGTTAGATATGATCTGGTGCTTCTGGGTGTTCACAACTCACACCCCCCAATACATTTTAGGGTGCTATTGTCAGCATAAGTAGGTATATGTGGATAAAATCATTGAAAATTGTAATCTATTATCTCAGACTTTGCTGCTATATATCAGTTAAGGCTATGGGACATCTTAAATCCTAATCCTTTGCTGTCATTTCAGCAATGTTTGAGGATCTGCACCAGGAGTCAACTGCATCTAAAGAGGCCATTTTCTTCTCTTCCCCCATCAGAAACAGCCCCTCATGAATCAGTGCTGACTGTGAGATTCAAACACGTGCAGTTCAGCGCGTATGCTCAGACTCTATCTGAATGCTGGTTTTCTTCCTTTTTCTGTCACATGCATAGTCTCTTCCTCAGCTGAAGCCTTGAGGCCCTCGAAGACATCCGAGCAGGGTTGCCTGAGCTCTTCCCAAACTGCAGTGAGTGTCAACCACAGGCCTCTTCCCATGAATCACCAATGTTCTCATGTACAATGAGGGTGGCCACTTTCTGCAGGGACCTTGACTTCACATACGTTCCCATGTCTAGGTCGGTGCTTGTCTTGTCACCTTATGTTTTATATGATGGAGGCAGCTGCTGTCAAATGCCGTGACCCAACCTCGACTAGCTTGAGACTTTTCTTCTGCAGCTTGCCTCTCTCACCATTCATAGACAGGAGAGCTAGGGCGTCACCTGGATCTACGCTTTGCCTTAAGAAATCCCTGTGGCTGGTTTGATCTTCTATCCAGGCCGCTAAAGCTTTCTTGCTATCATTACTAAGTCAGCTCTCTTTTCTTTTAATGTGTCTTTAATGGAGCAAAGGTTTTCCCTTCAAAAACCTTTCCCTTTGAATTCACAACTTTCCTAACCAATGCAAAAGGCTCATTTTATGACCTGGGCTTTCAGAGTGCCTCTCTCTCTCTCTCACTAAGTGTAATCTTTTCTAGCTTCTAAAAAATATTTATTTTTATTATTGAGAGCGAGAGAGAGGGAGAGAGAGGGAGAGAGAGAGAGAGAGAGAGAGAGAGAGAGAGAGAGAGAGAGAACAGCACAGGTGTGGGTATGCTGGGTCCTGAACTTGTGTCTGCAATAACCGTCTGTACTCTTGCCTGCTGGGCCGGGTCTCTGATCCCTCCAGCTTTTAATTTAAAGAGAGCGCTGTGCCTCTCTCATTGACTTGAACACTCAGTGGCCATTTAAGACTGTTAAGACTTAAGGTCAATATCAGTGCGTGGGAGGAAACAGAGTCAGAGGAGAGACAGGGAGATGAAGGAGCAGTCAGTCACCAGAGCAGGGGGAACACACACCTTCACCATGCATCTTGATGGCTTACTTGAGAGTGCCTCGCGATGCCCTCAAACAATGACAACATCCAAGATCTCTGCTCACCCATCCCCCTGACAGAGGCAGTGAGAGCAAACGCTGAGGGGAAGTAAGAATTGTGAATGTGTGACACAGACACAGAGGACACAGACGGCCTTGAGAAAAATGCCACCCCCGGATATACTTTACACTGGTAGCCCCGACCCTCCAATTCATAAAGAACACAGTATCTACAAAATGCAATAAAGAGCAATAAAACCAAGTATGTTTGCATATCTTACATCTCTATCTGTCTACTCAAGGAGTCAAATAAACACACATGTCTTCCCAGCTTCCCCGTCTGTCCCCATGCCTGAGAACAGGGGAGGCCTCGGGCTCACTTCCTCAGACAGGCAGCGGAGGATCGCACTCCCACCTTGTTTGTGCAGCTCAGCCTTTCTGCTGTTTCACAAAATGCCTTCTAGTCTTTTCTCGGTAGTGAGCCAGCCAGGCTCCCAGAAAAAGCCTTCCTTCTCCCCCAACAGTGACTCTAAGACAGATGTTCTATATCAAGAACACCAAGTCCTGGCCTGAGGCCTGTGCCAGCAAAAGCTCACTCTCAGCCCTTGCCTTCAGGGGATGATGTAATGCTATAGAGACAGTCCTACACTCTCCTCAAAAGACGGAAGGCTGCAGGACTCACAGGGGGCCAGGGACAAGGCTTTGGGCTGGACATCAGCCTCTGTTGTACTGACTCGGGAGGCTGTGTAAGCAGCCTGGGGGACTGTCTCCCAAGGACTCTTGAGGACCAGATACCTCAGCTCCTCGGCTGACACGCCAGGTTCTGTCTTCTCCCTACAGGTCTTTCTTCATAAGGTCTTCATTTGTGTACAGGACTGCTTCCTGCATGGACCCACGAGGGAAGCACTATGCTTCCACTGAGTGCTCTGGTGATTTGAATAGCAAGAGAGAACACTGCAGTTTGGCTGACTGTGCTCTTGAAAAGGAAGGCAAAGTGAGTTCTCAGGCTGTAGAGACAGCTCAGTGGGTAAGAGTACTTGCTACATAAGCATGGAAGCATGGGGTCCTAGGTTTAAGTCTCTCAAACACAGAAAAATCAGACATGGCTGCTTGAGTCCCTGTAACCACAGCCCTGTTGGGTAAAGACTCGAGGATTACTGGGAATTGCTGGTCACTGGCCTAGCTTCAGGTTCAGTGAGAGACTCTGTCTCAAAGGAATAATGTGACGATTACAATTTATATCTTGATCTGACCTCTGTGCACACTCATGGGTGTGTGCACCCACACAAGCATATGTACAACATATGCATGCATATACACACATACACACACATACACATACACACACACACATATACATACACACTTTTCTCTATGACAGATATGACAGATTTCTAGATAAGGACCCCGAGGTCCTTATCTAGAAATGTTTATATGTAGTTTGTGTTCAGAACAGTTAACTCTCTGATTGCTGAGCCCATGCCATTGGAACTAGACAGTTCTCAGGGGTACCAGGAGTTGGGTAGGGACAGGCCTGGTGGCATTGCCTAGCATAGTAGATGTTCAGTGAACACTTGAAAAAGAATTGAATGATAAAATGACATTAAAAAGGCATATCTACAAGGAAGAGATGGCCCAGAAAAGCCATTCAGTCTATGTTATTAGTGCTCTCCTGCTGTGGCACAGGGAGCACTGGGGAATAACTGTGAACTATTCCTACATGCTTGGGGCGTCACATCATCTTGGTTACTTATGTGCCATCCTTGGAGATGTTGAGGCGTTGTATTACAGGAGCAGAGATCAACGTCTAGGGACATGAATAGTTCCCATACATTCTTCAGGGAGTAAGGGGTGGAGTCCAGGTCCACTCAGCTCTATATACCATGGCTTGCGGCTCAGCTCCCTTTGACTACAGAAAGCACACAGCATTTCCTATCAAATGAGGTGGCTTTAAAAACAGCATAGCTAAACCCATTGGGTGAGGACCCATCACATTTGAATATAGAGAGGATATAGGTTCACCTCTGCTTGATTCCTAAAGCAAACGAACAGTCTTTACAACAGAACAGGCAAGCACGACTACGTGGAGCCGCACCTGGAATCATTTTTCACTTTCTCCTTCTTTCCCAGTTTTTCTAGCTAACATTTATTCATCTTTCGAGCCACGCCTTAACTGTCACTCCCTATGGGAAGTCTTCACTGGCCCCTACCCTAGGAGGCTCCCTCCTACTGTACACTCTTACACTGTTGTAGGCCCTCCGTTACTCTTTATTAGTTGTTTTATTATCCGTCTTCCTTGCTGGGCAGAAAATTCCACCAGGACAGTAGCAGTCAGTCCTCAACACTTAGTGCAGGCTCTGGAACACTGCCAAGGAATACTTATGCATGTATAAAGGAATAAGAGACACGGTAATCACAGATCACAGGTTCTTCCAAGGAATGTTTTCTGAGCCGGTCACTGCGTAGATGGGTGAGTTTTCTTTAACTGTTCCAGTTCTCTTTCTTTCAACATCTGTTTGCTGACTGACAGCCATGCATCAGGATTCTATGTTAGATCAAGAAAGAGATGGATGGCTCTGCCCTAAGAAACTCACCGCATCCTTTCCGTGAGTCCAGGGAACCTTCATGGTGTGCGGCAGTACGAGGCCATGTATGCATGCATCTCTGCTCTGAGATGGCTCCCCACTGCTGGAGCTCACACTTGGGGTCGTATGCATTCTACTTCACCAGAACCCAGCACAATGAATGAACAACGAAATCTATCATTATGTGTGGAGTGGTGTATAGATTTCTTTAAGTTGGTACAACCTTTCAAAAGCAATATGGCAAGAGGAGTTGACTATTTTTAAATTCTTGTAACCTAGTAATTCCAATGGCACCTAAAAAATACAATTCTTTCCCTTTTGTTCATTTAAAAAGAGTGGTTTAGGCTAGCGTGCTACATAATAGGTTCCACCACCATGT
Source organism: Apodemus sylvaticus (assembly GCF_947179515.1). Classification (NCBI taxonomy): domain Eukaryota; kingdom Metazoa; phylum Chordata; class Mammalia; order Rodentia; family Muridae; genus Apodemus; species Apodemus sylvaticus. The sequence continues at coordinate 94,085,671 of NC_067484.1, read as the reverse complement.
ATTCCTATATGCGCCATTATCCATTGCTCCCTTCCCTGCCGCGCCACCTCTGACTCTCCTTCCAGTCTGTTCCCTATCTCCCCTAACATCTCTTCGTCCCCTACTCACAGGCCACCCAGTTTCCCCAGCGGCTGTTGTTAAAGAGGCCTTTTTCTCTGTTGCACATTTTTGACAACTTTGTTAAGATCAGGTGGCTATACTGCATTGGTTTATCCTGGATCCTCTATTTCTTTTGTTACATATCTGTTTTTGTACCTGGGCCATGCTTTTGTTTGTGATAGCTCGGTGAATTCATTTGAGACTGTGCATTGTGTTACCGTCACCATTGTTCCTGCTAAGCACCGCCTCAGCTGGATGTCTGGGGCCTCGTGTGCTTAATTTCTTTAGCATCTTAAAAGTTTTCATTGTGAGACCTTTCACCTCATTTATTAGGTTTATCACTAGGTATTTAATTTATTTGAGAATACTGTGAGTAGACAGTTTCTTCTGATTTCTTACTTGGAAAGTTCATTATTGGAATGTAGAAATGTTGCTAATTTTTGCATATTAAAGTTTTGTTCCATTATTTTTCAAAGGTGTTTATGAGGTCTGAGACTTTCTGCAAGTCTTCAGGGTCTCTTAAGTCCAGGGTTGAGTTTTTTGCAGATAGGGCTGAGTTTATCCCCTCCTTCATTAGTTGTATCCCTTCTCTCTCTCTTGTCTTCTTTTTCTAAGATTCTGAGCACTAGCTATATTGGGTAAGAGGGCATGGGGTTGGCTGCTGGCTTTCACTCCAACTTTTGGAAGAAATGCTGTTAAGATTTTCTCCATCTACTTAATGATGGCTATGGCTCTGTCGTGGATGACTGTTATGTGTTGATGTCATGGATGACTGTTATGTGTTGATGTCATGGATGACTGTTATATGTTGATGGATGTTCCTGACTCCATTCTTCCACCCAGCGGTTCTCAGTTTTCCTAACGCTGTGACCCTTTACACAGTTCCTCATGTCCTGGTGGCCCCCATCTATAGAATTATTTTGTAGCTATTTCATAACTGTAATTTTGCTACTGTTATGAATTGTAATGTAAATACCTGATATGTGACCCCTATGAATAGGTTGTGACCCTTGGGATAAGAACCACTGTTCTATCCCCTATGTTCCTGGGTCTGTTCCCTTGGTCATACCCCAGCACTCTTGGGAATTGTGGCCATACTCATTTTTTCCTGTCTCACCTGTGACACTTCATCAACCTTGTCCTTCATCCCTCATTTCTTTTCTTCAGCATAGTTGAATCTCCTAGTGATACTTATCATTATGTATTTTATATTATTCATTGCGTTTTTAAATTTCCAACATTTTATACGGTTTCCATTCAAAACCCCTTTTCTCAGTGAATATGTCTTTCATGCTGCCAACTTATTCTTTCTTATTTGTTTCACATGTTTTACTGTGTGTGTGTGCATGCATGCATGTGTACATGTCTATGAGTGTGTGCATGTGTGCATGCGTGCATTTGTACAGGTTTGCATGTGCATGTGTGTGCATTTGTGTGTGTGTGTGTGTGTGTGTGTGTGTGTACATGTGTGTTTGGCTTTTTAAAAATCCATTCACCATATTTTTTTTTTTAAAAAAAATAAAAAAGAAAGAAAGAAAGAAAGGGGCTGGAGAGATGGTTTAGTGGTTAAGAGTACTAACTGCTCTTCCAAAGGTCCTGAGTTCAATTCCCAGCAACCACAGGGTGGCTCACAACCATCCATAATGGGAAACAATGCCCTCTTCTGGTGTATCAGAAGATAGCTAGAGTTTACTCATATACATAAAATAAATAAACAAATCTTTTTTAAAAAATCCATTTACCTAATTTTTCCCTCAGTGCCATTTGCTTTCCTCTAGACCCTGGAATGAATTAATCTGCTTATTTATATTCTCTTTCTAGTAATTGGTTGTTTTTATACAACATTTAGAACCTTTCACTTGGTATTCATTCTATCTATTTCAACATCTCTGAGTTCAGTATTTAAGAGTGCATATATCTTTTGGAAGATGCCTTGATTTTTCATGTCCCTTGTTTCTGTTTTGAGATTTACACATTTGTGCTGTTGGACATGTCTGCATTAAGAGCAGTGGGGACTTCATATTGAGTGGCCTACTCTAGAAGTTCCAGTACTACTTGCAAAGAGGAAACAAACTACTATAGCAACACCACACTTAAATCAACCACAGCCCATTAGCTTATCACCAGTGACCACAGAAATAAAGATGGAAAAACTAGTGCAGAGCTTATGATGAAACTGAAAATTATTTAGAGTAACTGTGAAAATGGTGATACTGATGGGAAGAGGGGAGACAGGCAAGGAGGGAGAGGGAGGGAAGGAGAGGGGGTAAGGGAGAGAGGGAGGGAGGGGAGGGTGAGGGAGAGCTAGGCAAGGGAGGGAGAGCTAGGAGAGGGAGGTGAGGGAGGGAAAGGGAAGTTAGGGAGGGAGAGGGAGGTTGGGGAGGGAGAGGGAAGTTAGGGAGGGAGAGGGAGGTTTGGGAGGGAGAGGGAGGTGAGGGAGGGAGAGGGAGGTTGGGGAGGGAGAGAGAGGTTGGGGAGGGAGAGGGAGGAAGGTTGGGGAGGGAGAGGGAGGTGGGGAAAGGGAGAGGGAGGTAAGGGAGGGAGGTGAGGGAGGGAGAAAGAGGAGACAAGGGAGGGAGAGAGGGAGGAAAGTGTGTGAGAGAGATTCTTTTAAAATTAGAATACTAGGTTTAATCAAGACAATACATGTATGCTCAGATATAAATATAACTTGGTACTTGTGATACGTAAGTAATTTATGATAAAAATACTAATATATCATCTAAAATTGGTAAAGGATTAGAAAGGTCTTAGCCATTGTTCTATTGCTGTGAGAAGACACCACAACCAAGGCAACTTTTGTAAAAGAAGTTTAACTGGAGGCTTACTTACAGTTTTGGGGGGGTTAGTCCCTACCATCATGGTGGGGAGCATGCAGCACATGGGTAGACATGGTGCTGAAGAGTAGCTGAGAAGTCTACATCCTGATCTGCAGGCAGCAGGCAGAGAAAAAGACACTGGGTCCTGGGTAGGGTATTGAAAGCTGGCAGCCCACTCCCAGCCTACCTCCTCCTACGAGGCCACACCCATTCCCAGAGCCACACCTCCTCCTCTGAGGCCACACCCACTCCTAGCCCACCTCCTCCATCCAGGCCACACCCACTCCCAGCCCACCTCCTCCTCCGAAGCCACACCCACTCCCAGCTCTCCTCCTCCATCAAGGCCACACCCATTCCCAGGGGCACACCTCCTCCAACAAGGCCACATCTCTAACCATTCTAGTTCTTCTGAAACAGTTCAACAACTGGAAACCAAGCCTCCGGGGGTCATCTAATTCAAACAATCACAAGAAAAGACATTTTAGAAAGGAAAATTTTAATAATGGTCAATGACCACAAGTAAAGGGCCTCAATACCATTCAGTGTCAGAAGACATGCAATAAAAAAATCAATCTTACTTAAAAAGCCATCTACACTCATAAGCATAACCAAAATCAAGCAGCATGCTAGGAGAGAGTAGAACTAAACTCTTAGCATTTTCTGTAAAGGATAAACAGCATGGATATTTTTAAAGACAATAATATTTAATTTAATTTAATTTAATTTTTGCTTAACAATTTCACTTTTATATGTAATGCATCCTCTAGACACAGTCCTGTAACCACAACTCACAACAACTGCAGTTATTTTTTCTGGACCCAGAGGAGACTGGCTATTCCAACAATCAGCTACATGTAGGGGATGGACTCATGGGGCCCACCCCTTATTGCCAAAATATTTGCTATGGGTAGTGTCTGGGAGAAGAGAAGCCACTGTCTCTAGCTGTGTCACCATTGTTGAGCTTACAAGGCACCACTGATGGATGGCCACAACCCAGTGTTGCAGAGACGGTCCTGGGTGAGCTCAGTAGATCACTAAGCAGTGTGAAGAGACAAGGATGTGAGGAAGGAGATTGTAAGGTGTAGGTTTAGAAGCAGTAGAGAGATGGGAAAGGTGAGTAGCTAAAAAATGTCCATGGAGAAGAATGCTATGGACAAGACGAAGAAAAAGACTTAGAAAAAGGGAAAAGAAAAAAGGTTTTTCACTAGTGAATGTGCTTTTTAAAAAGTTGCTAAATAGAAGGAGTACAAAATAAGACTAGTAAGAGCCAATTCAAAATATTATTAAATATAGGAGGCATATTTATGTATGCATGTGTGTATGTTTGTATGTGTCTGTATATATATATATATATATATACATACACACATATATGAAAAATGTATGAACAAAACTGTATAAAAGAACAAAGAGAAATAACCAAATAAATACTAATGCAATAAAGTAAATTTATCCTGCTAAGTGTGTAGAGGGAAAGGAGAAGAGAAAGAAGAAAAAATAAACAAAAGAATAAGGGCTCAAGTCTGCTGATTATGTGTGTTTGGGGGGGGGTGTAGGGGGAGGAAGGAGGTCAGCTGTACTTGGGCTCATGCCTTCCTCTGATTTAAGTTGTCCTTAAGTCTGTTCTGGACAACTGCCTGCCCCTGCTGTCTGCCAAAACTGTCCTCAGAGCGTCAAGTCTCCTTCTTTGTGTACCTAAGGCCTCTTCTGGACTAACTTAGCTTCGGATTCTGCCATCCTCTAGACTTTCCAAATCCTAAGCCTTGGGTATCTAATGTGTAACCTGGTGGTTATCTCCCTAGTGCACTCAGAAAAGCAAACACAGCACTAAGATCTGTACAGACAGAGGACCTGTCTTCATATTTTCAATACCTTGGAAGTATTGCTCAACCTGCTGGAGGGATGTAGCTGTTGGTACCATGTGACCCCATGCACTGTCAAAGTTCTTGGCCTCTGCACTACTGAATGACAAAGCAATGGCTCCTCCATCTGACATACCTACAACTGCCCTGAAGCTCAAAGCAATCAAACTGCAAGATAATTCTCAGTTGATGAATTCCCACTCACCAAGAGTGGAGCTCTCTCTTCTTAGCACATCCCAGCCTGAGCCAGACTCTGTCATCTTACTTTGGACTTACTGGTGTCTGGGCCTCCCGCTAGACATGACCACTTCTATGTTCCTTTCCTCATCTAAGGGCACAATAAGGCCAAATTGAGGCTGTGTATGTTCCCATGATAACAGATTCCAGGGCTAGCTCAGGTTTTAGTGCTGAGTTCTGTCTCAAGGTATCACCTAGCTGCTGACTTACCTTGCAGAAACAGCTTCTAGATCCTTTCTCTGTGCCTGGAAACTGCCGCAGAGGCTGTGTTTGCCTCCTTGCATTTCCCGTCTGTGTGCTCATCTCTGGTATCCTTTTATTTCTTCTGTAAACTTCTAAACATTTCCTCAAGTTCTTTCTCTGGATAAAGTCCACTTTCTTCTTACGCTTGCTCTTCCTTCAGTACCTCACACATAAGCAGACTGTCCATCCTATTGCCAGAAAACCAGCTCATGACCTCACAAGAAATAAGAGAAATTGGAAAGCACAACACTGTCGTAGTTAAGGAAGTCATGTTTATATACACATGGGTGCTAGCTCATGATCATCTCAAGGACATAAAAATTTAAGAAATGTTAGAAATTCTTTAGTAACAGAATCAGAGAACTATAATAGTTCATTGCTTCCTTGGAGTTCAGAGATTTCACATATAAAAATGCAGACATCCGTTAGCTCTGAGCTTCAGATAAACACAGAGTTAAGATTTTGTTCAGTATAGGTATTCCCAGGGACATATTTACACTTTCTTGCTGGAAAATAGAAAGCTAAGCTGCGGCTCTGATAAGTTCTGAAGCTGGTCTGTCCTTTGCCATGAGGACAATCTCTCACCCTTCTACAAATCTGCCAAAAGAGCTCCCCAATAACGTGACTAACATTCTTCCTTTTCCCTCAGAAGAGGCTAACATATCTATCAGGCATAAGTGGAACTACATCCATGCCCCTGGGGTCTGGTTACATAAACAGAGCCTATGATGCAGGTATGTAGAGACCTCTAGAGAACCCAGGCATTTACATTGAAACATACTATGGAAAATGTTCTTGATATATCAGACTCTTGGTCAGAATTACAAAGAAGACTCTGACCTCCACAAGCTGAAACCAGAAAGGATCCTGTGTTTGCCTTGAAAGCTTTGTTGATTTACTAGGTCACACCACGGCACATCCGTGAATGGTCTGCTACTCTGTCCATTAAACACACATGTGAAAAGACTCACACATTGCTGCATGACTCTCTGTAACAGATCTGTTTGATCCTTTTGGAGGTAAAACTTAAGTGCTACAGAAATGACAAATTTATGATTTTCTTACACAAATGTTAAATAACAGCCGGTCTGAATATTCTTTTTTTTTTTGACCATTTCTCATGAATTTTAGACTTTTTCATTAAGAAGAGGTCTGAAGATGCGTTCTCCCTTTTAGCTCCTGCTAACGTTCTTTTTCCATAGCTGTGCATACTGAACATATGTTACAAAATGCAACCCCTCATGGTGCTTTATTGATCTGCTCATTGGTCTTAGTCTCATTGTAAGATATTTACAGGATTTTCCAGGGCCCTCCAGGAAAAAATTCTGGTATGCTATTAAAAATCCTTAATAGAGTTTAGTAATGGGTCAAAGTAAAATATTACTCTAAGAATTAATTGGTCTCAGATTAGGATTATTTGTAATTTTATACATGAATACTAAAAATTAAGTATGTCATTTCATCTGGGTATGTCAAAAGCCTTATGGAACTGATAAGAGGTCAATGACTCCTTTACTGGTTGATATTTTTACAGGAAAAAAAAATACTTGTATACTATACTGTGCAAATTTCCTAAATATCTGATTGTGGCTAAAAGTTTAAAGTTATTTACAAGTTTAATTGACACAGCACCTACTACAGAGGTTTCCAGTTTTTAAAAGAAAAAGTACAATATTCTGTCCTTGGAATCATTAAGAAACAAAATCTGGCCAATAAGATGGTTCAGGGGGTAAAGGCATTGATCACCAAGCATGGGGACCTGAGTTCAATTCCTAGGAGCACCATGATTGAAGACCAGAACTGATGGTGACAAGTTGTTCTCTGACCTCCACACATACACTATGATATGCATGTTACACACACACCAGCTGGATAGATAGATAGATAGATAGGTAGATAGATAGATAGAGTAAACTTAGTTTAAAAAACTTTGTAAAAGAAATCAAGCTTCCATGTAAGAGTTGAATGAGATTGGATAGGATACCATTCTGTAACCATGTTGGGTATCTAGAGTTAACAATAATTTATTATACACTTATAAACAGTTAAATTTAAAATATTCTAATCACTATGGGAGCATGTACTACAGCACATGTGTAGAGGTCAGAAGATAACTTTGTGGAGTTTGTTCTCTTCGTCTGCTTTTCTGAGGGCTCCAAGAATCTAATTCAGTTCATACATTTTTATCATCAGGCAGCCAACTTCTTTACCTATTAAGTTATCTCAAGCTACTCAAAATTGTGAAACAGATTTTGAATGTTTCTATCACACAAAGAATTAATAAGTATTTGTTGTCATAGACATGCCAATTATTCTCATTTGATCATATGATCATTACACACTATACTCATGTATAAAATATCACACTATAGATCAGAATGTAAATTTCTATGTGACAATGCTTCAAAAGGAAGCAGATTTGTATCATTCAGTAGATACTCTTTCTCATTTTACAATGAAATTGTGAAAACTTAAGTGTCATTCACAAGGACACATGGCTGAAGTTTCAGCCAGACTTCCATTCCAAATAAAATCACAAGGCTTTTAAATGAGACAATATCTTTAATATTGATTCAGTAAGAATATGTGGCTTCATGTAATGTGAGCAAGATTAACAACTTTGGCTTTGGTAAGTCTAGTGTGGTTGATAACAACTTTCATGACTGGTCTTCTGAGTATAATGTGCATCATGTCAGAGGAGGAGAGTGTGGAACACTGTGACTGTAGATAGCAGTAATAATTTTGCCAAATGTGGCTCACTGTGTTCTGAAGGTCAAATCTCTAAGATATACAGTAGTTGCCTACTATCTGAATTGTTGCCCAGACCACCACACACTCATGGGTGTTTGGATCCTCTGTTTCTCCCAGAGCAGCTGTGCCAAGTCCTTGGCCGCTCAGACTGTGGTTATCTCTGTTCTTGATGTTATGGCCTCTGGGGTCAGGAGTCTAGCATGAGAACAGATCATCAATTACCCATTTATAGGTGGCTCTTAGTGTAACACTCTTAACATCCCAATTTCATCCTATCTCCCTTTGATCTTATAACAGAGCTTGAGCTTTATCAAAATCTGGCCATCAGTGGGGACTTCTTCAGGCTACTATTAAAATTTTAATTAGGTCATTCAACCTTTTATAAAAGTCACCCTGATAGTAATTTTGTCATTGTGTAGCTGAATAAAATCAAGAGAAAATTCTAGTATAGCCAGGAAGCTACACTCAACATTTAAATGAAATACCTAAAGTTTTTTTTCTCTATTTCTACTTTAATAAAACGGTTCAGAGATGGGGAAGCTACCAAATCAAAGTAAGGAAAAGAATGATTAACTATTTTTCACTTCAGATTCTGCCCTACATGAGCTTAAAATGGCAGGAGGACCCAGAGCTGGGCTGGGGCCCTGGTGCAAGCTTCAGAAAACTCCAAGTTGCCTTGCAGAGCCTAGTCTTGGCCCTGTCCCAACACTTAGCCACTCTGACCTACATTTTATGACGTCATAGTTTCTGTGATGATTTCTCTCTTACAGACTCTATGAATCTCAAAACGGTTATTAGAAAACAGTATCTTCCCGCTTTGACCAAAGCTCTGCTCTGTCAGTAATACCCTAGTAGAGTGTGTTTTTAAGGCTGGATAGTAAGAGAAGGGATCAGGAAGGTGGGAATAAACTCAAGGTCAATCAAGCTAGACTGTGACTTCCTGTCTGTCCTGAGAGTGGGGATTTCCCAAGCTTTAGGGGCATTTGTTACTTATCATTTGTTACTCTACTAGGAATCACAATAAGTGTAATTAACAATGGGTAACTATGACACAATAAAAAAGGACTTGACGGTATTTGGCAGCAAAGACCTTCATAAAGAAACTGTTGGCTCTCTTTTGTCTGTGGTTAGGTGCTGATGAAAAACAGAAAAGTTCAATTAAAGTTACCCTAGAAACTCATTACTTTAAAATAAAATGGAGAGCAGAACCTCAGACTGTGTAATATGATTAAAGACGTTAACTCATGGTCATTACCATTTGCAGGATGTTTATTGAGCCATGTGAACTGAGATGGTCATTTATAGAACTTCTTCATTCCAGAAAATTCTGAGACCACCTAAGTAGTTTGACCATCTCTTTACTGAGGACAAAAAAAGGAGAAGGCCCTCCAGTGTCTCCCATGAGGTACTGTGTGGGAGAAAGACTCCATCTCAGCCAAGTCACTGTCCCACAACTAAGTTCCTTATGTGTCTTAGGAGAAGATGAGTCAATCTGTGTGAAATCCATGAGAACAACTTGGATCTGTGCAGAAATCTGAGGGCTGAGAAAATATGGAGACATGAAATCCAGGTCACTGGGTGCCAGTGGGGAGTACCTACTGTCCCAGATGCCAGAGAATAAGTGGAGACTGAGGCCCACAGAGAGTTTATCCAAGGAGGTAACTTCAACAGGGGACTCTGCTCTGTGATTCTCAGGCTGTGTGGACATTAAAATCTCCTCAGAATCAAAGATCAGTTGGTTAAAACTGTGACAAGCCAGTGAGAATAAGTATAAATTCCAAAAGAAAATGGTCTTGTCAACTCTCTGTCGTATGCCTCACATGATGCCTACCCAGAACCGAAAGGGATTCCTTGGAACCCAGAGGCTTGATAATATGTGTTAGCATTTTGTAGATGTCAGTAATGCACTGTTGACCAGGCACTTCTATGCTTCATCTTGCTTATGACAGTGTCAGATACTTGACACCCACTTTTGAAAGGCTGATGACTGTATACTAGAGTAAGGGCTAGGGTTCCTGCTTAGAGTTTAGACACAGTCTATGCTTTAACTGCAAGACAAGAAGGAGACTTAGAATAATTTGCTAATGATGCATTAAATTTGTCATAATAACCGATTATAAGCAAGTATAATTTTTAGCTGAACCTCCTAAGCTATATGTACTGGCTGGTTTTGTGTGTCGACTTGACACAAGCTGGAGTTATCACAGAGAAAGGAGCCTCCCTTGAGGAAATGCCTCTATGAGATCCAGATGTAAGAGATTTTCTTAATTAGTGATCAAGGGCGGGCAGGGGGAGCTAGCTCATTGTGGGTGGTGCCATCCCTGGGCTGGTAGTCTTGGGTTCTATAAGAAAGCAATCTGAGCAAGCAAGATAGTAAGTAGCATCCCTCCATGTCCTCTGTATGAGCTCCTGCCTCCAAGTTCCTGCCCTGTGTGAGTTTCTGTCCTGTCTTCCTTTGGTGATGAACAGCAATGTGGAAGTGTAAGCTGAATAACCTTACTCCTTAGCTGTGTAACCCTTTCCTCCCCAACTTTCTTCTTAATCCTGATGTTTTGTGCAGGAATAGAAGCCCTGACTAAGACACTGTAAATGTGGCATCATTTCACTAGTAGCAAGAATGTTTGGGTTCTTATGAGGTTTTCCAACCAAGTGTGCTGGCAGGGCAAGCAGGCAGTGTGCTGCTATAAAGTGACAAACAATCACAGAATTTATCTTAAGTGTATCTGCTCTCTGCCCCACCACCTCTTCTGAGGGGAGAGAAGGGTGACATTGCCTTAATGTTACACTCAGGGGCATGGCTTTAGTTGTATGGCTAGACATTGTACCATGGCAACTTGTATGTAGTTAGGGGACAACATCATTTTACTAATGTCAGAATCAATTAATAAGTCATTGTACAAAAGAACTAAACACAGATAGAGCTACATGCTCCTTAATTTATGGTGGAATTTTACCCAAATAAGCCTACATTGAAAATGTTATGTCAGACAGTGTGTGTACTGCTGATCTACTGAGCAACCAGGCAGCTTCTCTTAGCAGCATAGCACACTGTGGGAGGTTACTGTTACTGCATGATTGAGGGGTGGCCGGGAGCTTGAGGGCTGTGGCTTACTGTCACTGCCTAATGTTACAAGATTATCTAGCTCCTACTGCTACTCTGGGAAAAGAACAAACCCCAAAACTTAAAGTATGATTTCTGTTAAATGTGTATCACTTTCCCACCATAACAAAGCAAAATACTATCAGAAGAACCACTGTAACTTTGAGATAATTTGCATTTAAACAGTGAGTTGTCCTGAGAAATTAATAAAAGCAGCCTGACGGAGTGGGTAAAATTTAGTTCTAATGTGCAGAGAGACCATCATGTGCTGCTAGGATCTCTGTCCAGTATAGCTAATGATTAAATGTAAATTTAAAATGGGCATTTGTTTGTGGACTATTCGTTAGAATCTATTTAATTCTATCTACCAACACAATTTCTCAATTTTCCTAATTCTTTCTTTCTTTAACATATTTTCATTAAGTATGATGAACGAAAATAAAGGTAAAACTACTTCTGGCATGCTCGAGACTTAACGTGAAGTCAGAAGCATGATAGGACCAGAAGAAAAGAGGATTGGAAAGCCATGCAAATTCTCTAACCATGAAATGAGCAAGGTAAGTCGAGGCAGATGTAATCAATGGTCAGAGTACATGTTGTCGCTCGACAGTGTTGCTCCTAGCCCTAAGTTCTCAGTGCTGCCTAAAAGAACTCACTGTCCAAGGAATTTTAACAGGGCCAAAACCTTGGCAAGGCCTCTTAAATTACCAACAGATACTTTGGATTTGTTTTGCAGTGGGATTTCTTTTAAAGATTGTTTAAAAGTTTCATTGAATTCCCTCCCACAGAACATTGAACTTTTTGACATGTAATCAGCGCAAGGCATTTTGGAGTATCCAAATACTGTAAATCGAGGAGTAGAGAGTGGAAGAAAAGCTTAATACTTAATGTATGGGCAGGGTATTGACCTGCTGGCATCCACTGTCCTGGCACTATCTCTGAATGGTGGTGTTTCCCCCTACTTGGTCTTAAGGAAGTGAAATACAGAGGAAATACTGGTATCATGTGTGTTCACATCATGTGAGAGCAAAGGAAGTGGGGCGCTTATTCCAAGGAGGAAGAACGTGAGGACCAGGTCAAGATGACAGCAGGATGGTTCAGTCCAGTACAGGCAGAGAATGCAAAGAGGTGACAAAAATCGACAGAAGAGCTAGTGTTTGGGATGTGACATGCCTGTCCGTACCCCTGACATAGGCTCATGTATTTGAACACTTGGTCCTTAGCCAAGGACATTGTCTTGGAAGATTATTTCCTCTTTGCAGATGCGATGTGGTCAGCCTGTTGCCATGCCTTCCCTGGCATGATTAACTGTATCCCTTCAAACTGTAAACCACGGCACAGTCATTCTTCCTTAAGTTGCCTGCTGTCAGATATTTGATCCCTATGAGCAAAGAAACTAACACAACGAGGAATGTTAGAGAGAGCTGCTGAGACCACCAACATAATGAAGCTCTGTGACTGCTGAATGTCTGCAGCCTCGGGCAGGTCTCTGTCTATTGTTAGGTACCTCAACTTTCCCCCATTTCCCATAGCGCCACATAGAACAGTGGTTCTCAACCTGTGGGTTGACCCTTGGGTGTCACATGTTAGATATCCTGCATTTCAAATGCTTCCATTACACAACAGTAGCAACATTACACATTAGTTCCAGGGCAGTAACAACATTACAGTCATGAAGTAGAAATGAAATAGCATGTCGTTGGGGTCACCACAACATGAAGAGCTACATTGGGAAGGTTAAGAACTGCTGACAAAATGTTGTAGCCTTGGATATTGTTGCTATGGGAAACAATGGGACTTGAGACACAGATATGTCTTTGTAGTAGTTGGTGTATTTACCAAAAGGAAGTGGAGAGAAATGGGAGGAAGGCTAAGAGTAAACCTCAGGGTCACAGACGTTAAACGAGTAAGAGGACCCCATTACGGAGGCCAGAACATCCCACCAGGGAAGAGGGTGAGAATCACAGGATATGACCACCCAACTGGGTAGTCTAGCACAAAATGTCAAGGAAGGCAAAAATGAACAGAGAAGACAGAATTGGTCAATTGACCTAAGATGACTGATCTCTAAGAGAACCTGGTTAATAATAAGTATGACTAAAGAAAACCAGACCACAGGTCTGTCAGCACAGAGGATGATGTGAGCAAGCTGAAACTCATGGGATCCTGGTCCAGATAATAAGTAGATAAAGTTGGCAAGATGGAGAAGTCCTGGTAAAACACCACAAAATGAGTCCCTTGAATGAAGTCACAGGCCAGGGCAGTGATTAGCTCCACTCCTACTTACTGGCTCGCACCCTTGCTCATACCCACTGTGTACAATGCCTCCTCTCCAGACAAGAAGAGTGGTAGCAAGAATGAATCCATGGTCGTATTTATAGAAGTTGGAAATGAAAAAAAAAACCATTTGAATCTAGAGTTCAGATTCTAAACTTCTTATCAAACCATAGACACTTCCAGGAGCCAAGGGAGAGAACATTGGTGCGTATGTGTCTCATTTCCCCTTCGCTGGAGTAAGGGCTGGGCTGCATTCTCAGCTATCCACACACAGCTTGCCTCTGGTGGACAGGAAGAGTTAGCAGCAGGGGCATTGATTTGGGGGATATTGTGATGTGTCTCACTCAGTGGTCTCTTGCTGGGTCCTTTCTTTAAAAGCAAGGAAACAGGAAAGCCATTGGGAAACTGATGAGCATGCCAGGCAGGAAGGAGACAGGACTGAGGAGGAAGAAGGAAGAGCAGGCTCTGGATAACGACTCCAGTTGACTCTGCTCTTATATGAGGTGATGGCGCCGTCACAGGGTGCAGAGAGTCCCTGGAAGGGACCTGTGATTCCCTTCCTAAATCATGCACACCCAGTAATAAATACACACCAGATAGGCTGTGGCTGTTGGAAGCAGACTCCGGCCTTTGGGAATCCCACAACCAAGGCATGAAAACCATTATCTCCGTCCACACCTGTAGCTTTCTCCCAGTATGACTATTTCTCTTAAAGCTATAGGCATCTGTTTGTGAGTTTGCTCCTTGGAGACACAAACAGGATTACAGTCATTGTTGGTTTTTCTCATTTCCTCTATGTGCTGTTTTGAGTTTTGGTGACAGCTCTATGCCTTTCTTCAGCTGGCAACTCTGTGCATGGCCATGTGAGTGACTGGGGCATGTATTAACAATGAGAATGCTTAGGAAATGGAACATTCTATAGCCAGTGCTGTTTCATCTGCTCCTATGAGGGGGAAAAAATCCCTACAGATTCCCAACCCCATTTATCAGCACAGCAGAAGGATCAAACAGAATCTCTCTTTGAAGATTTAGAATCTTTTCCAGTCCCAGAGTCACCATTAGATTATCATCAGTGACCTCAGTGCTGTGGGCCCTGGGAGCAGGAAAGAGGATCAGAGCCAAAAGATGCGGGCTTGGGGGCCAGCTCTGCTTGTAAACTGGAGATTCAAGGCAAATCACTGTAAATCTAAGTCTCAGTTTCCTGCCCTGTAAAGTGGGATAAGATGCCACCCCACTTACATAACAGATTCGTGTGAAGAATACAGACATGCTCTGTGGAAGCGCTTCTATCAGTCCTGAGTGATGATGGTGAGCTGCCTGCGGGTGATGGTGAGCTACCTGCGGGTACGGAGCCACACTTAATACACAGAGGGGGATCAGTTGTGTTACAAACCTTACATCGGGCAAGGAACTCCTGATATGAGGCCGAGTTCCTCGTACTCATTCCTTTGCTCTCCAAGCAAGCTGTTAGGAAAACAAAAACAAAGATTTCCTTCTAAGATGCTTTGCAGCTAGCTGTGGGTAGCTTTGCAGAATGGGCAAAGAAGCCCAGACTTAGAAGTTGGTGAGCTCATAAGTGGTTTTTCACTGGACTTGCAGCCCAGCGTTAGAAAGAAGTCTGAAATGAAGGCGATAGGAAGGGACCTGTGGGTGTGTGTAAGCCAACACGCGCTGCTTGTCTTCTCAGTCAGTGCTTTCAGCATATTGGGCCAGGTTTGAAAGTGCAGTGGCTGAGACAGTGACCAGCATTGTACTAGCAATCAGGTAGGTGCTGTTGTCACCTGGACAGCCGGTACCCCAAAAAAGGTTCTGAGGAAGGAAGGCAGCCTATCCCTGTGGTCTACCATGCACACTGCACACTGTGCTCTCACAGGTGACAGAGGGAACTGAGTTGCAAAGGTATGGTGACCACATGGAAATTTCTTTCTCTTTACCTCATTGCTCTGCTTCTAGAGATGCTAGGTTTAATTAGAAGTTTTAGATTCTAAATTTGAACTCTAAGGGTTTCCCTTCATCAATGAGTCCCTATAAATATGACCACAATTTCCCACCCTACCTGACCCGAAAGCAGGCAGCACAATGCACAGGTATGAACAGGAGTGTGTCTGCAAATAGGAGTGAACCCGACCACAGGTCCTATCTGAAGGCATCCCAAGTGATGTCACAAAGTCATTTAGCACTGCGGTCTTCAGTCTGACAGTGAGGATGTGATGCCAGCAGGCTGGAAGGACTCCAGTGGCCATAGGTCCTTCAGCGCCTCAAAAACTCACACCCAGTACTCTTATTTGTAAAGAAAGTTTTCCTAGTAAATCAGGATTTGTGATCAGTTTTGAACTGATCACAGGGGACAGCTCCATTTCTAGGTGTGTCAGATTTGTCAGAGTCGATTGTCCTTGCTCTTTGCCTCTATGAATCATTCTATGACATCGAGCATCCAAGATTTGGCCACAATAAGGCTCGTTGAATAGTTTCTGCTTGTCTTTTCAAAATTAGTTTCACATCATTAATAATTTATCCTGATCCATTCTAACTAACATCTGCTAATAGCCCCTGAAATGCTCTCTGCATGTGCAGTATGGGAAATTCATATTTTTATGTTGTTAAGAATTCATCAACTTTTCCAGACACATCTGAGTGAAACAGATTCCCATTCTGCTTCCAGAAATGCTGTGAAAATCAGTCAGATGAAGCCTTCGAGCTGCAGTTTGTTTATGGAGAAATGTGATATCCTAATATCACATTTAACAGAACATTATTTTAATATACTGTGAGAAACTGTGGCCATCCACCTGTGTCAGATTGGCCCAATTCTTGCCCTGGGGATAACTCTTAGGAGTCCTGTCACCTGCAGCATCTTACCTCTTCTTTAGGCACCTGTAGATCTGGAAAAGAGTGGGCAGGTTTTGGATTTGCCCATAAAACCAAGTTACTTACCCAAATATGTAGTATCAGGATGATAGGAAACTTACTACAATTTTCCTCTGTCTTTATTCCTGCTCTGCCTGCCTCTAACCCACACCACTCCATGCCTAGTAGAGATTTCTTTTCCTGTGGGAAAAGACTCTGGTTCCATGGTGGATAAGTAAGCATCCTCGAATTTCTTCTCACTTCTTGCAGATTTTCTTAGGCCTGATCACCAACTTCTGCTTTCACGGGCTTTTACCAATCATTCCAAACCTACCACATGAAGACAGAATTTAGTTGTAATAAGGAACTGGATAGGTGAGAGCCAGTGGTGACTCTTCCTTCCTGTGAAGACTAATACCATAAGTTCAGTTAGATGACTGGCTTTTACTATTCTGTAGATAATACTTTTTCATAGAAAAATAACATAGTGTTGGCCAAAATTATATAGTATGTGATTGTTATTATTGTTATCTAGGTTTCCTGAGTGGTGTTTTATGCCTGTGACTCTAAGCTAAGAGGAAACACTTCCCAGGATTAGGAAGAGCTCAGAGCAGAAGGAAGTATGTCCACGTGATGAGATAAAAAGTCTCTTGGTAGAAAGCTTCCCTTTCAGCCTCTAAGAAGGGGGAGTGGAAAAGATGTAAGCTGGGAAGTGGGGAGGTGCTGTGGAATGCTGGCTTCTGTCCACAATGCATCCTGCACACACAAGATCACTGAAGTAGTAGTTACCTAAACAGGACCTGCACAAGGTCAGGCCAATACTTTAGACACTGCTGCAGCAGGCAGCACCAGGATTAGACACTACCATAGCAGGCAGCACTGGTTGGACTGTGAGTTATAAAACCAAAAGCAGAACACTTCCCCTTCCTTCTAACTTAGAACATAAAAGCACACCCAGCTTAATCAAGTCTGCTGGTGGGAGATCATTACTGACTCGAAAGCAGATTGGCAAAATTGCTATCAATCCACAACTCAGAGGCCTAGAGTCCCACAACACACACAAGAGTGGGTTAACATACCCACACTCAGCAAGGTTTCTGTCCAGCTTGCTTGTCTTTCTCTTCCTGTCTTTCTCTTTCACGATCTCTTCTAAAATGATCTCTCTCTCTCTCTCTCTCTCTCTCTCTCTCTCTCTCTCTGTGTGTGTGTGTGTGTGTGTGTGTTTGTCTGTCTCTCTGTCTTTCTGTCTCTCTCCCTCCCTCCTTCTCTCCCTCCCTCCTTCTCTCCCTCCCTCTTCCCCCCCCCTCTCTCTCTGTGAGCCTGTGTGTATCTGTGTGTGAGTGTGTGCACGTATTTATATTTGGATGAAATACATGAAAAGGATAGGAGGGGGACCAGGAATGATAACTTCATTCCATGTGTTCTCAGAGGTTCCAGTTCACAGAACCTAGGGACATTCCTCAGAACTGTTCCTGAGTAGCTTTGCTTCATTTGTTTGCCCTGCAAGCCTCTTTGACTCACTTTGTTGTTGGAAAAAAGTTGATATTATGAATATTGGGGGTGTCCTGTTTCTTTTCTTTCCTTTGTTCGTTTTTTATGTTGGGCCCCACTACACAATGTCTTAACAAATTACTGTGTTTTTATAAGGTAAGCTAAAGCTCTCATCTCCTGTGTCTTTTCTCTGTTCTGGTTGAAGGGTTGGCTGGGAAGAGGTGGTGCCCTGGCACCACTGGGAGGCATTGCTGACCTAGTAAGTTACAAGGGCAGGGGCATAATGTCAGGAAAAGGGCTGTAAGTGGAGTGGGTATTACCAAGTGGAGCATTTTAGGCAAGCCCCAAAAAGGAATTCTAGCAGGGTCCTGCTGTGGTTTGGATACAGCTTGTCTCATTAACTGGAAACATGGCTTTCAGTACCATAGTGCTGAGATACTGGACCCTTTCAGAGGTGGAGCTAAGGAGAAGATGCTTGCTCACGGGGTCTTCACCATCACGGATGAGCTGATGCTGTCTCTCTGGAGTATGTTGGGTCCTGTAAGCATGGATTAGTTTCTGCAAGAGGGAGTTGTTCTAAAAGGGAGATGTTGATCTGGCCTCCTTTCTGTTTTGCTTTCTCTCTGACTATGTGCTTGTGACTTTTCCTGTGGAGATATGAACACATCAGTTCACCCAAGAACACCTGATTACAGAGCAAAGAAATTGTTCCACCCAAGTTAAACTTAGTGGACTAAGGAATAAATTGGAGCAGAGGAATTTGGATGATTCAAATTCAGCCATGCCACAGAAACCCCACAGACCATGGGTGAGAACTCCTGCAAGTTGCATGCTTGGCACTCCTGCATGATCTGGTTACAAAGTCTCCTCTCACCAACCATTGCTATTGTTTATTTAACCTCTGGCATCTGTGTCACTCTTTTAAATGTGTGTGTGTGTGGGGGGGGGTCTTCAGACTTATGAATTTTGTTTACTTCCTGAGCCTTGTAAGTTTTGTTTATTCTGACACTCGGCCTCTGTAGTAGTTTGAAAGAAATGTTTTCCTTGGGATGCTCTGTACCTGGTGTGTGGAACTATTTGGGGAGGTTAAGATGATGCAGCTGTGCTAGAGGGAGTACATCACTGGGGGCCAGCTTTGAGATGAAAAGCTTCACCTACTTCCTGTTCACCCTCTCTGCTTCCTGATTGTGGTTAAGGATGTGACTTCTCAGCTATCTGCTACTGCCACTATGTCTGATGTTTTTTGTCATGCCCACTCTTCTGTCATGGACCCTTACTGCTGTGGAACCAAAAACCAAAATAATTCTCTAGGCTACACTGGTCATGGTGTTTTATCTCAGCAGCAAGAAAATCACTAATACAGCGCCCTTCCTCCCTTCAAGAGGACAGAATGAGGGAATGTTTCAAGTCAAAGGAAAAATCACTATCATCTATCTATCAGCTGTCATCTATCTACCTATCTATCATCTATCTACCTATCATCTATCTATCATCATCTATCATCTATCTACCTATATCTATCATTTATTTACCTATCTGTCATCTATCATCTACCTATCTATCATCTATCAATCATCTATTTCTCTCTATCTCACCATCTCTCTGCTGCTATGATGTCATCCACCATGTTTTAATGTAGATAGAAAACTCTCCCTAGAAGTTGAACAGAGTAACAGAGTGGCTGTATGATTTTGTTCCCCCAGTCCCTAAAACTATTATTAGATAACAATCCATTTCCTCTATACATTCTCCAGCTTCTGAATTTTGTTATATAGTCACAAGTAAGATAAATTCTCTCTCTCCAGAAGTTTTAAGGAACTGACTTTGTTTACACCAAAGCATGCTAATTCTGGCCAAGATTTATATAATAAACCACCAAACCAAGCAGAAGAACTCCTGTTTCCTAAATGACTTCAACGGTGTGGTGGCTGATTAGCTTAGTTGGTGAGAGCATGGTGCTAATGTTTTCGAGGCTTTAGAACAAGGTTCTCAACTTGTGGGTCATGACCCCTATGAGAGTTAAATGACCTTTTCATGCGGGTAGCCTAAGACTATCAGAAACATTACATTTACATTACAATTCATAACAGTAGCAAAATTACAGATATGAAGTAGCAACAAAATACTTTTGTGGTTTGAGGTCACCACCCAAGGAGCTATGTTAAAGGGTTGCAGTGTTGGGAAGGTTCAGAACACTGACCTGGAGTGAGAGGAGAGCCTCCCTCAAACTCCTGTGGCCTACCCACCTCCAGTTACTGCGCTTGAGGGGAAGTGCCACCAGTGGAAATACACTGCATAGTTGATGGCAAGGAGGGTTTCAAAATCGTGAAGTATTAGAATGGAGAGAGAGAGAGAGAGACTTTGGCTCGTAAGAAATTACTTCCAGCCTTCAGCCTTCCTAAAGAATGAACAATCTTAAGAGGTCCAACTTTTGATTTGGATTTTAGATTTCAAATTTAATATGACATATTAATGAAAGCAATGTGTGGCATTCACTCAGGCTATGGCTCTCTCCAGAACAATGCAATATTCAGTCATGAATAAATCAGGGGTGCACCCAGGACTCTAAAAGAAAGGGGGACCTAAATCAGACCGGGGAGAGACACATGAGCAGTACTCCAAGCAAAGTTGTTTAAATATGTGGAATAAATTATACTGTT
This sequence comes from Apodemus sylvaticus, assembly GCF_947179515.1. NCBI lineage: Eukaryota > Metazoa > Chordata > Mammalia > Rodentia > Muridae > Apodemus > Apodemus sylvaticus. The sequence goes on along the minus strand of NC_067484.1, from coordinate 94,065,285 downwards.
TAGGAGATGTATCGGAGTCCCCCACAATGGACCAGACTCTGTGAGAGAAAAAAGGACACACCCTTTCTGCCCCCACCACCCTGCAGGAAACCTCAGGGGGTAGAATTTTCTGGAGTGGCAAAGGGAAATGGGCCTGTGGGCACTGGCCTTTTCCCACACCTCTCTTCTTGAGTGTCCCTCCATTTTATAGCAGCATAGCCTTCGATGTCTACAGCTAAGCTGTACTCCTGACAGGTATTAATCAAGTGAATTTGGCAGATTAAGCTTTGCATCTCTGTGAAGATTAATAGCAGTAAGTGGATTTTACACCCATGCTCTTTTCTAAAAAAATAAAAATAAAATAAAAGGTCTACACCTACTCTACTGCTTTCTACTGCTTTTTTTGGGTAAAGATCAGAGCATATTTCTGAGCAAAATGAAATAGCTGGAGTATAGCATGTAACACTCCTTGAAGTCTAGGTGTCTGGGGTGTGAGTGTTCCCTAGCAGCCTTTGCAGGAAGTGTACGAACATTTATCAAATGTTTGCTGCATGTCAGAGCAAGTGTTTTGTAGATATTGATGAAAGAATAAATGAATGAATGAATGAATGAATGAATGAATGAAAAATGAATGAATGAACAAGAAAGCAATGGTTAGGGGTACATGTTACTATTTCCAATGGACTAGATAGAAACTGGGGCCTTGTGGGGTTTCCAACAAGTCTCCTCATCTGATGAATGTTACAAATAGAATTCAAACCCAAATCCTTCTATGATGAAGGAGAGATCAGAAATGTGCAAGGAAGAATTACATATGATTTTTAAGGCCCCCCAGGTGAAGAAATGATGAATTTTCTCCTTGGAGTTTCCTGTTCTCCCAGTGAGTGTCAGATAATTCCCTCGCTCACTTTCTCACACATTACTCATCTCCTCAATCCCCAAACTTCTGATTGAGATCAGCAGAACTTTCCTCCCAACAAGCTTCTAACGCCATAAAGAACAGGGAATGCTAATCCAACCTTCTGATCTTTTTTTAAAACTCCAGACAGAAAAGAATATTGGCCCCAGTGGTAAAAACCCAGACAACTCTAGTTTTGATGGGACAGCTCCCAACAATCTCAGATGCTTTCCTCCCTGAACTTGTCCAAACCTTGGGCGGTCTCTTGCTTTTCCGGAGGGAACATGCCTGGTGGATGATGCACCAAGTCTGAAAGAGTGCCCTCCTCAGGGACTCGTGGATCTCATGAGGTTAAGTCCCAACTGACATCAAGCTGCCACGAGATCTGAGCCACGCAGGATGCGTGGGAGCTGCACTACCCGAAATCTTGTGGCAGTCTTTAGTATAGACGCACTTTGTGTTCAGACCCCAGGTTTCATGCTTCCATTGTGTTGCTGCCTTAAGTCTGTAAAGGAACCAGCTGGGCACTGAAGCCAAGAGGGATGAAGTAATATGCCCAAAGTTACACGGCTTTTAGAGGCTGCCGGGTTTGCACCAATTCTCTACCTCCAAAATGAGTGCATGTAATCACTGCAGTGTCTCTTGACAAGTCCAGAAAGACCCGAGCAAGTAGGCCATGCTTGAGTGGACTGGTATCCCAGCATCAGCTGGCTGCTCCGGGAAGTGCCGGTAAACCTCTGTCTTGGGTCAAGAAATATGAATCCATGATCCCCAAGGAAATATAAACTGTCCTCTGGGTGAAAGAGCTGAGAAAAACTGCATGAAAAGACATGTCTTGACAGAAGAGACCAGGCTTGAAATTCTTGAACGATTTCAGAAATCAAGAAGAAATATTGAGGTACAAGTCAATTCCACAAACACTAGAACCTCTTAGAATAATAAGAAGTCCCCATAACTTGGGCCTGTCTAAAAGTACAGTCCCTTCATTATGATTTCAGTTTGAGTGTTTATTTTGGCGGCTTCCTTTTCAATGACTTGTTCTAATCAAAATGCTTTGAGGAGATACACAAAAGGAATAACACTGTGATTGAAAAGCCAGAGGAGCAATAGTTTGCTTTAAAACAACTGAGAAGGCAAACTTTAACCTTTGGATAGTTACTGTAAAGTACCCAAGACAGCAAACTTTAGCATCTTAATGGAGAGGAGCTTTGGGTTTTAGATTGGGTGTAAATTTATTCTAACACTGGCCTTTTAAGAACTCATTTCCCCAGAGCCTCAGCTTGCCTGTAGCCAATTTGACATCTGGAACTCCAGGTATGGGGGTAGTGTCTTTTCTCTCTCTTTTTTTTTTTTGGTATTATTATTATTAGATATATTCTTTATTTACATTTCAAATCTTGTCCCCTGTCCTGGTTTCCCCCTGAAAATCTCCTAACCCATACCCCCTCCCCCTGTTCACCAATCAACCACCTCTCCCTTCCCTGTCCTGGTAATTCCCTACACTGCTACATCAAGCTTGCTTCTCAGGACCAAGGGCCTCCCCTCCCTTTGATGTCCTACAAGGCCATCCTCTACTGCATATGCATCTAGAGCCATGAGTCCCTCCATATGTACTCTTTGGTTGATGATTTTGTCCCTAGGAGTTCTTAGGAAATTCGTTGGCTCATATCATTGTTCCTCCTATGGAGTGGCGCTGCAAACTCCTTTGGCTCCTTAGGTCCTTTCTCTAGCTCTCCCACTGGGAACCCTGTGCTCAGTTCAATGGCTGGCTGAGAGTGTCCCCCTCTGTATTTGTTGTGCAATGGCAGAGCCTCCCAGGTGATCACTATATCAGGATCCGGTCAGCAAGAACTTGTTGGCATCCAGAATTGTGTCTGGGTTTTGTAACTGAATTTGGGATGGATCCCTAGATGGGGCAGTCTCTGGATGGTCTTTCCTTCAGTTTCTGCTCCACACTTTGACTCTGTATCTCCTCCTATGAGTATTTTGTTCCCCCTTCTGAGAAGGACCTAACATCCCATGCCTTATAAGTTGGTAAAGCCAATGTTTCACTAAGTTCAAGCAGTATTTATAAGACTCAGGCCCCACATTTTTCTCTAACATAGGGTGTTTCCTTTCTGTTTTCTGTCAATTATCTACACATATCTGTGTACATTTAGTCATCTTAGTAAAATCTAGCTGGCCTGAGTTAGCCATTATTTTTTTGAAGTCCATAGCAACAACAAATGATACTGGTTAATGTTTATTTAAAATGTAGAATTTACAAAAATATTACCATATGTCAGGTTTTCTTAGTCAGAACAGGAATTGAGGCCTGGCCATGCTATTTAACCACCTGACTGTAGAGAAGTTAGTTATCTCTCAAACCTCCACTTTTCTTTTCTACATATTGGCAGTGGTATTGGTTTGCATGCATGACTCGCTGGGAGGGCGTGTATGTTGGCTAGGAAGCCATGAGAAGTACAGCAGACTGTATGTGCGACTTGAAGAAACAGAACTTTTATTTTCTCTTGATTTTGGAGTTTAGAAATCCAATATCAAGGTATTGATTAATAGAATCAGTTTTCTTTCTTTCTTCCTTTCTTTCTCATTTTCTTTCTTTTGTTTTTGCTGGTTGAATGTTTAAAGTCACATAAGCCCCCTTCCCTCCCCCTGTTCTCCCATTCACCCCTTCCCACTTCCCCGTTCTGGTTTTGCCCTATACTGCTACACTGAGTCTTTCCAGAACCAGGGGCCACTCCACCGTTCTTCTTGTACCTCATTTGATATGTGGGTTATTTCTTGGGTATTCCAGTTTTCTAGGCTAATATCCACTTATTAGTGAGTGCATACCATGATTGATCTTTTGAGACTGGGTTACCTCACTTAGTATGATGTTCTCCAGCTCCATCCATTTGCTTAAGAATTTCATGAATTCATTGTATCTAATGGCTGAATAGTACTTCATTGTATATATATACCACATTTTTTGCATCCATTCTTCTGTTGAGGGATACTTGGGTTCTTTCCAGCTTCTGGCTATTATAAATAGGGCTGCTATGAACATAGTGGAGGACGTATCCTTATTACATGCTGGGGAATCCTCTGGGTATATGTCCAGGAGTGGTATAGCTGGATCTTCCAGAAGTGACATGCCCAGCTTTCTGAGGAACCTGCAGAATGATTTCCAGAGTAGTTGTACCAATTTGCAACCCCACCAACAGTGGAGGAGTGTTCCTCTTTCTCCACATCCTCTCCAACACCTGCTGTCTCCTGAATTTTTAATCTTAGCCATTCTGACTGGTGTAAGGTGAAATCTCAAGGTTGTTTTGATTTGCATTTCCCTAATGACTAATGAAGTTGAGCATTTTTTAAGATGCTTCTCCGCCATCCGAAGTTCTTCAGGTGAGAATTCTTTGTTTAGCTCTGTACCCCATTTTTTAATAGGGTTATTTGGTTTTCTGGGGTCTAACTTCTTGAGTTCTTTGTATATATTGGATATTAGCCCTCTATCTGATGTAGGGTTGGTGAAGATCTTTTCCCAATTAGTTGGTTGCCGATTTGTCCTTTTGATGGTGCCCTTTGCCTTACAGAAACTTTGTAATTTTATGATGTCCCATTTGTCAATTCTTGATCTTAGAGCATACGCTATTGGTGTTCTGTTCAGGAACTTTCCCCCTGTACCGATGTCCTTCAGGGTCTTCCCCAATTTCTTTTCTATTAGCTTCAGAGTGTCTGGCTTTATGTGGAGGTCCTTGATCCATTTGGATTTGAGCTTAGTACAAGGAGACAAGGATGGATCAATTCGCATTCTTCTACATGCTGACCTCCAGTTGAACCAGCACCATTTGTTGAAAGGGCTATCTTTTTTCCACTGAATGTTTTCAACCCCTTTGACAAGGATCAAGTGGCCATAGGTGGGTGGGTTCATTTCTGGACCTTCAATCCTGTTCTATTGATCTGCCTGCCTGTCACTGTACCAATACCGTGCAGTTTTTAACACTATTGCTCTGTAGTATTGCTTGAGGTCAGGGATACTGATTCCCCCAGAATTTCTTTTGTTGTTGAGAATAGTTTTAGCGATCCTGGGTTTTTTGTTATTCCAGATGAATTTGAGAATTGCTCTTTCTAACTCTGTGAAGAATTAAGTTGGGATTTTGATGGGTATTGCATTGAATCTGTATATTGCTTTTGGCAAAATGGCCATTTTAACTATATTAATCCTGGCAATCCATGAGCATGGGAGGTTTTTCCATTTTTTGAGGTCTTCTTCCATTTCCTTCTTCAGAGTCTTGAAGTTCTTGCCATACAGATCTTTCACATGTTTGGTAAGAGTGACCCCAAGGTACTTTATACTGTTTGTGGCTATTGTGAAGGGTGTGAAATTTCCCTAATTTATTTCTCAGCCTGCTTATCCTTTGAGTATAGGAAGGCTACTGATTTGCTTGAGTTGATTTTATAACCTGCCACTTTGCTGAAGTTGTTTATCAGCTGTAGGAATTCTCTAGTGGAGTTTTTTTGGGTCACTTATGTAGACTATCATATCATCTGCAAATAATGATAGTTTGACTTCTTCCTTTCCAATTTGTATCCCTTTGACCTCCTTATGTTGTCTAATTGCCCAAGCTAGAACCTCAAGTACAATATTGCAAAGATAAGGAGAAAGGGGGCAGCCCTGTCTAGTTCCTGATTTTAGTGGGATTGCTTCAAGTTTCTCTCCATTTAGTTTGATGCTGGATACCGGTTTGCTGTATATTGCTTTTACTATGTTTAGGTATGGGCCTTGAATTCCTGTTCTTTCCAAGACTTTAAGCATGAAAGGATGCTGAATTTTGTCGAATGGTTTTTTAGCATCCAATAAAATGACCATGTGGTTTATTTCTTTGAGTTTGTTTATGTAGTGGATTGCATTGATAGATTTCCGTATATTGAACCAACCCTGCATCCCTGGATAAAGCCTACTTGATCATGGAGGATGATCATTCTTATGTGCTTTTGGATTCGGTTGGCAAGAATTTTATTGAGTACTTTTTCATTGATGTTCATAAGGGAAATTGGTCTGAAGTTCTCTTTCTTTGTTGGATCTTTATGTGGTTTTGGTATCAGCGTAATTGTGGCTTAGTAGAAGGAATTGGGTAGTGCTCCTTCTGTTTCTATTTTGTGGAATAGTTTGAAGAGTATTGGTGTTAGGTCTTCTTTGAAGGTGTGATAGAATTCTGCATCTGGTCCTGTGCTTTTTTTTGGTTGGAAGACTTTCTATGATCCCTCCTATTTCTTTAGGAGTTATGGGACTGTTTAGATGATCTATTTGGTCCTGATTTAATTTTGGTGTTTGGTATCTGTCAAGGAAATTGTCCATTTCCTCCAGATTCTCCAGTTGTGTTCAGTATAGGCTTTTGTAGTAGGATCTGATGATTTTTTTGGATTTCCTCAGTTTCTGTTGTTACATCCCCCCTTTCATTTCTAAGTTTGTTAATTTGGATACTTTCTCTGTGCCCTTTGGTCAGTCTGGCTAGGGGTTTATCTATCTTGTTGATTTTTTCAAAGAACCAGCTCCTGGATTCGTTGATTCTTTGTATGGTTCTCTTTGTTTCCAATTGATTGTTTTCAGCCCTGAGTTTGATGATTTCCTGTCTTCTACTCCTCCTGGGTGAATTGGCTTCTTTTTGTTCCAGGGCTTTCAGGTGTTAAACTGCTAGTGTATGCTCTCTCCATTTTCTTTTTGGAGGCACTCAGGGCTATGAGTTTTCCTCTTAGCACTGCTTTCATTGTGTCCCATAGATTCGGGTATGTTGTGTCTTCATTTTCATTAAATTCTAAAAAGTCTCTGACTTCTTTCTTTATTTCTTCTTTGGTCAAGTTGTCATTGAGTAGAGTATTGTTCAGCCTCCATGTGTATGTGGGCTTTCTGTTGTTTTTGTTGCTATTGAAGACTACTCTTACTCCATAGTGATCTGATAGGAGGCATGGGATTAGTTTGATCTTCTTATATTTGTTAAGATCTGTCTTGTGACCAATTATATGGTCGATTTTGGAGAAGGTACCATGTGGTGCTGAGAAAAAGGTATATTCTTTTGCTTTAGGGTGACATGTTCTATATTAGTTTTACTGTGTCCCTGTTTAGTTTCTGTTTTCCTGATCAGTCCATTGAGGAGAGTGGACTGTTGAAGTCACCCACAATTATTATGTTAGGTGCAATGTGTGCTTTGAGCTTTAGAAAAGTTTCTTTTATGAATGAGGGTGCCCTTGCATTTGGCGCATAGATGTTCAGAATTGAAAGTTCTTTTTGGTGGATTTTTCCTTTGACCAGCAAGAAGTGTCCTTCTGTGTCTCTTTTGATGACTTTAGGTTGAAAGTCAATTTTATCTGATATTAGAATGGCTACTCCAGCTCGTTTCCTGAGACCATTGGCTTGTAAAATTGTCTTCCAGCCTTTTACTCTAAGGTAGTTTTTGTCTTTGACACTGAGGCATGTTTCCTGTATGCAGCAAAATGTAGGGTCCTGTTTCCTTATCCAGTCTGTTAGTCTGTGTCTTTTTATTGGGGAATTGAGTCCATTGACGTTAAGAGATCTTAAAGAATAGTGATTATTACTTCCTATAATTTTTGATGTTATTTTTATATTTGAGTGGTTATCTTCTTTTGGGTTCGATGAAAGAAGGTTACTATCTTGCTTTTTTCAGGATATAGTTTCCCTCCTTGTATTGGAGTTTTCCTCCTATTATTCTTTGTAGGATTGGGTTTGTGGAAAGATATTGTGTAAATTTGGTTTTGTCATGGAATATCTTGGTTTCTCTATCCATGGTGATTGAGAATTTTGCTGGGTATAGTAATCTTGGCTGACATTTGTGTTCTGTTAGAGTCTGCATGAGATCTGCCCAGGATCTTCTAGCTTTCATGTTCTCTGGTGAGAAGTCTGGTGTGATTCTGATAGGTCTTCCTTTATATGTTACTTGGCCTTTTTCTCTTACTGCCTTTAATATTCTTTCTTTGTTTAGTACATTTGGGGTTTTGATTATTATGTGACAGGAGGTATTTTTGCTCAAGTCCAGTCTGTTTTGAGTTCTGTAGGCTTCTTGTATATTTGTGGGCACCTCTCTATTTAAGCTGGGAAAGTTTTCTTCCATAATTTTGTTGAAGATATTTGCTGGCCCTTTAAGTTGTAAATCTTCACTCTCATCTATGCCTATAATCCTTAGGTTTGGTCTTCTCACTGTGTTCTGGATTTCCTGGATGTTCTGGGATACAAGCTTTTTGCATTTTGCATTTTCTTTGACTGTTGAGTCAATGGTTTCTATGGTATCTTTGGCATCTGAGATTCTTTCTTCCATCTCTTGTATTCTGTTGTTGATATTTGCATTTATGGCTTCTGATTTCTTCTCAAGGTTTTCTAACTCCAAAGTTGTCTCTCTTTGTGATTTCTTAGTTGTTTCTACTTCTGTTTTTAGATCCAGGATGGTTTTGCTCAGTTCCATCATTTGTTTGTTTGTGTTTTCCTGTAATTCTTTAAGAGATTTTTGTGTTTCCTCTTTCATGACTTCTGCCATTTGACTCACTTTCTCCTGCATTTCTTTAAGGTTTTGTGTGTGTGTGTGTGTGTGTGTGTGTGTGTGTGTGTGTGTTTCTTCTTTATTGGCTTATATCTCTTGAGCCTTATTCTCTTGAATTTCTTTTAAGTGATTATTGTGTTTCCATTATATGGGTTTCTAGCTTATTCTTGTTCCCTGTATTTCTCTAAGAGATTCATTTATGTCCTTTTTGTGTTCTTCTAGCAGCATCATGACCAGCGATTTTAAGCCCAAATCTTGTTTTTCTGATGTGTTGGCATAACCAGGACTTGCTGATGTTGGAGAGTTTGGTTCAGACACTGCCATATTGCCTAGATTTCTGTTATTAGCGTTCCTGCATTTGCCCTTTGCCATCTTGTTATCTCTGGTGTTATTTGGTCTTGTCTCTGGCTGGTGTTTATGCCTCCTGTGAGGCTGTAGGGCTATTTCTGTAACACTGGATGACTGGGTTTCCCCTGTCAGAGATTACTGATGAGCTGCCCTCCTCTTGGGTGCTGTTGGGGCACTGGTGTGTCCTGCCCCAAGCAATGTTATGCTTGGGTTGTCTCTGTGGACTGAACCTGGTACTGCCTGTCTGCTCTGTCAGAGAGCGAGAATGGCAGCGGGGATCCCTCAGGGCACTGGCCCCACGACTGGCTGGCACACAGAGGAACTACTGCTCTCCCAGTTCCTGGGCGCAGGGGCAGCCAGCAGCTCAGTTGCCTGTGTCCCCAGAGGTCCTAGACTCAGGATAGCTCAGTGCCTGGGGTGGCCTGTCTCATCTGGCTAGGGACAAAGATGGCGACTCCACCTTCTCCACGGGGCAGAGTACCCATATCAGACTGGCCCTCAGAGGAACCTTTGATCTCACAGTTCCTAGGCACAGGTGGCAACCCTCAGCTTGGTTGTCTGCATCCCCGAGGTCTTACACTCGGGATAGCTCAGTACCTGGGGTGGCCTCACTGGTCTGGCTCTTTTTTAAAATTTGTGTGTGTGTGTTTTGTTTTGTTTGTTTTGTTTAGCATGGGACTTACTATATAGCCAAAGCTATCCTCAAACTCAAACTCATGTCTAAGTGCTAGGATTTCAGGCCTATACCACTGTACCCAGGAGGCTGGTTGATTTTTTCTGCTGTCATGTGATAACTGCATGTTTCTTCATGCTCATTTCTCTGTGCGTGCTGTAGTTCATCTCTTCTTACCAGGACACAGGGCACATGGGAGATGGACCTTAGCATTGCAGGCACATGAGGCCATTCAATCATTCTTCAAAGTCCTGCCTCCATCTGCTAAATGGTTGCAGTGCTAAGCCAAATCTAATGACTTATTCTGGTACCCACAACCTAGTGTGTCTCTCAACCCTCATTGCTGAAGCTTCTCCCTTCACTAGATGATGATAAATACAGAGTCCACATCTGGTCAAGGTGATGAATAAGAGAGTGGAATGTTCAGCCCTGAGTGAGAGATTTATATCAAACCTCCTCCCTGCAAGGCTCGAGATCATTCCAGAAGACAGGGTTGAAAGAGTCTAAGGCAGTGGATGGCTCCAAGGAAACTTTTCTGGACACTGCAGGGAAGCTATACATATGAAATCACAGTGATTATGCTAGCATGCACAAGATGTATGCAACCTCATGCCAGATACATCCCAATATGGAAAGGGGAGGTAGGTACCTAGTCCCATCCCTAGCTGAAGAGCTATTGGTAATTGAAAACTGTTTTGTTTTTTAAAGGATGTGATAAATCAGCCATATTCCTGTGGAAGGCCACATATCCAAGAGGATATGAGCAGCAGAAATTGAACTTGATGAGTTTTAAAGGAGAAAGAGAAGTGCACAAAGATTGGCAGGTGAGGGAGGAGCGTGGATCTAGGAGGAGTTGGCAGAGGGAGAGAATAGATCAGGATGCATTGTATGAGGTTCTCAAAAAGCTAATAAAAATAATGATGAGTAATAATGCTTGTACTGGCCGGTTTTGTGTGTCAACTTGACACAGGCTGAAGTTATCACAGAGAAAGGAGCTTCAGATGGGGAAGTGCCTCCATGAGATCCAGCTGTGGGGTATTTTCTCAATTAGTGATCAAGGGGGGAGAGCCCCTTGTGGGTGGTGCCATCCTGGGCTGGTATTCTTGGGTTCTATAAGAGAGCAGGCTGAGCAAGCCAGGGGAAGCAAGCCAGTAAGAAACATCCCTCCATGGCCTCTGCATCAGCTCCTGCTTCCTGACCTGCTTGAGTTCCAGTTCTGACCTCCTTTGGTGATCATCAGAAATGTGGAACGGTAAGCTGAATAAACCCTTTCCTCCCCAACTTGCTTCTTGGTCATGATGTTTATGCAGAAATAGAAACCCTGACTAAGACAATGCTCCACCTCAGAATTCTGAGTTACTTGGGGATAGGGCTTCCACGTGTGAATTTTGAAGGGGAATACAGATCAGCCACAGGAAATGCCTAGAAAATAGTTTACCTTAGTAAATCCTTATTATCCTCCCTCTCCACATCTCGGGTCTATGCTTCTCTTCCTGCCTGGCTTCCCTTCCTGAGAGACTGTGATCGGGGAGAATGAGCTGAGGAACTCTGCTCCCCAAATTGATTTCTGCCAGAATGCTCTATCAGAGCAGCAGAAATCAAGCCAGAATTCCAGAGAAAACCAGACAACACGGAACCGATTTTGGAGCACCAAGGTTCCTTGCAGATGCCCTTCTTTTGCAGAGAGCTTGCAGGAGTCCTAGTATGCTGGCACTGTTCTGCATCCCGTAAGGATGCAGATCTCTGAACACATGGTGCCGTTCAGGCTCAGCCTGGCTGGCGGCTCTGCTGGACTCAGAGCAAGCCCTGTCTGTCTCATAGACAACTGGGAGATGAAGAACACACTGCTGAAGAATACAGAGAACCCCCAACTAGTCCTTCTGTAACATATCCTCAAGTGCTTGGGAATTTCAAGCAAGGATCTGAGTTGTGTGAACATATCTGTAAAACAACTGTTGGCAACACAGGCAAGCTAACTGGTGAAGTTACCACAGTTTTTACTCCCTGGCATTTCTACACAGGCATCTCAGCAGGAACAAGTGTGACAGCTGCCACTGGTGACACAAACACAAATTCTGAGATGCTGCAGGTTGAGAAGGCTAAGGCCATGGCCATGCTTCCTGGAGGCTGCCTTCCTTCCTTCCTTTTGTGTGATGAGTCAGGCTGCCTTCTCATTCAGTTCAAAGGTCAATTAAGTATGGCCTTGCTTTTCCCCTAGGCTCAGGGAGGGAGCTGAGGTCAGGCACAGGCACATACTTCCTGGTCTTTTCTGTGGGCAGGGCCTTGAGTTCTTTGTGACCTGTCAGCTCCACTGAGCAGTCCTGGCTAGGCCATGCACAGCATTGTCCATGCTTGGCAGAGGACAAATCCTAGAGCTCCCAAAAAATAATTAAGCCTTTGGACCTCTTTCCACAAACACAAATCTGTGTGAGGTTTTTTGGAACAAACTCTGTAAATTATGTTCCAAAGGCCAAGAGGCAAAAACACACTGGTCACTCATCCATGTTCTCTCCATAAATAGCACAGTGCACTTCTGGAGCAGTGAGACAGTCTGGGGCAATCCTGCTTATGGTACCAGCTGGACAGTGGCTTTAAGGGTCACAAAGATAATAACAGGAATGCAAAAAGGGAACCGCCAGGTTCTCCTTCGCTAAACAAGTTGCTTCACAACTTCAGGCTTCAGTTTTGCTCAGCACTAAAGATAGATTAATAACTGTGTGCCCAAGGTTATCCATTTAGTCAGAGTAACTTAGTGCGGGATTTCTATGCAGAGCCATGCAGCAAGGGCTGTAGTGAGAGTGTAAGTTAAAGTGTGAAAGCTCAAGAGAACGGCTGCCTCGAGAGTTCTCCGTAATAACAGCTTAGATGTCCATCGATAGATTAATGGATAAAGAAAATGTGGTACAAATACACAGCAGAATTCTACTCAGCTATGAAGGATGGAATTCTGCTGTTTGCAGGGAAATGGAGGGAACTGGATGTGATTGTGTTAAATGATGTAAGAAAGACTCAGAATAAGAGCCATGACAAGTTTTCTCATATATATGTAACCTATAGTGTGTGTGTGTGCATGCATGTATGCATGTGCTTGCATGTGTGTTGTGTGTGCATGTGTATATGTGGATGTGTGTGCACATGTGTAGTATGTGGATGTGTGTGCATATGTGTATATATGTATATGTGGGGGGATCTATGTATGTATACATGTGTGTTATGTGTATGTGTATGCCCATGTGTGTATTTTGCTGTGTCTTCACAGGACATAAAAGTGGAAAGAAGGCCATTAGACAGAAGAGATCTAAAGTGGGAGAGGAAGAAAAATGAAGGAGGTAACAGAACAAATATGTCATATTCACAGAAGGGGGCACTATTTGCGGTAATAAAGAGGGCCAGCAAGAGGGAGAAAGAGGGAACAGGGGAAGGCAGGGGACGACGAGCAAATAAAAAAATATAATAATTATATGTGTGGGGCCGTGTGTGGTGGCTCACGCCTGTAATCCCAACACTTGTGAGACAGAGGCAGGCGGATTTCTGAGTTTGAGGCCAGCCTGGTCTACACAGTGAGTTCCAGGACAGCCAGGACCACACAGAGAAACCCTGTCTCGAAAAAACCAAATCCAATAAAAACAAACAATTATATGTGTGAAAATATCCCAGTGAAACTCATTACTCTGGTAAACAAAGGTTATAAAGGGATCTGGAGAGCTTGCTTGGGGATAAGAGTTCTTGCTGCTCTAGCAGGGCACCACATCAAGTGACTCACAATCACCTAGAACCCTGGTCCCAAAGGGATCCAAAGCCCCTCTGGCCTCTGCAATCACTGCATGCAAATAAGCAGGCACAATGACATACACATACATTTACATTTTTAAGTTAAAAAAATAAAATAGGTCTTTCCTTGAAAGCATTCTTTATAAATGTTCATTGACTGAGAGCAGTGATGGAAGAAGCGGGGAGTGTTAGGCCTAGGACATTCTAAATGTATTCAAATGTATTCAAATCACTCAAGCAATACTGAAAATATTAAAAATTGTTCTCTTCCACCAGAACACTGAGCAAGCAGCAGAGGCCCAAGGACTTGTGACAAGAAGTCAGCACAGGGTGAGAAGCAGCTCCACCCAGGCTCAGGCTGACTCTGGTCAGCTTCCACAGATGTGACCAAGACCCACAGGAGTATCTGTGACTTCCAACGTGTAAACAGGAGGGGTTGGGTGCCAGTGGGCTTGGGGAAAGGCCACCAAAGGGAAGGACTCATGTGTGGCATGGAAACTGTAGGAGCAGGCCTGGGACTTACTGACAGACACTCATGCGGGAAGCCTTGGTGGTCTTAGTGGTTGGCTAGAAGTGAGCTAGAATTAGTTAAGCTCGGTTCAGCTCCAGCTTCAGACACAACAGGCAAGTGAGAACGCCACTCTTGGTCCTCCGTCCTTACAACTCTGGGGTCAAGGCCTGGCTGGAATTAGGCCACAAGATTTCACATCAGGCCTTGGAAAATTGTGCAGCCAATTTTCTGGAAGGCAAGCTACATGAAGGAAAAGAGTTTTCTTGATCTAATTTTGAAAGACTCTGGATTTCATAAGAGGAACGGGGTGCTTTTAGTCTCAGAAAGGATGTTTTATGACTGGAACTGGCTGATGGTATTGGACATACCTATGTCACATGTAAGGTTGGGAACAGGATGGGGTTTTTCCATTCACAGAAATACAGTATTTTAAAACTAATGCATTGATCCTCCCTTTCATTCTGTATCGTTTCTCTTGGCATTGTGGTTCTTCTCTAAAGCATTAACAAAGGTGGCCAAGGGTAGTCAGTACTTCCAAAACCCCAGGGATCGGAACCACAGATCATAGGTCAAAACCAGCCAGCTGTTGAACATCTTAGGGAACTAGGCACACCCACCCTAGGATGGAAAACTAGCCGAGACTCAGGGAAAATCATAGATGTATGCTTTTAATAATCATATTAGAAATAAAAAGGGTTTGGGGGAAGGGGGTGGAGACGGCAGGAGAGAAAAAATGAAGATGAGTAAGATGGTGGGCAGGGAACATAGACTAAGGACAACACAGACAGCTGTGAGAAGAGAACTCCAGAGACTGAAGCTTCTTCCACACTAAAGATGCATATCTACAATGAGTCAAAGTTCAGCACAGGAGACATAAAGTGGCTGGCTATAGGAGAAAAGGCTTAACTACACCACCGCCACCACCCCTCCACACACACACACACACACACACACACCTGGGTACAGTGCACTCCACATCCAACATAGCACCCAGGCTTGGCCATGTAGTGTAGCCTCATACCCTTGTTCCAGCCCATTAACAAGGACAGAAGCTGTGGCCAAAGCACTTTAAACTTTCTTAGGCCATGTAGGGTGACAGTTTCTATTTAGGTCCTCTTCAAGGATACAAAGGAATGTGACCTCATCTACGATGACGAACATAATGAAATGTCTCAGAAGAGAAAGGGGCTCCTGATGATGCGGAGGCTCATGTATTATCCAAGGGCTGAAGAAAGGCAACAGGGCTTGGAACACTGACATCTTGTTTGCTCACATGCCTCTGAGTAATTGAAGGAGGAGAAAAAAAATATTCAGAGAATTATTGATTACATGCCAATTCACATAGCTCTCTTTGTCTGCTTTCTATTATCGGTATTTCTTTAAAAGGCTAATAGATCCCACTCTTGACAAGCATGAAGCCAGGAGGTGGGCTCACATCCAGTGTTTTCATTTTCTCAGCCCTCCAGGGGCGATGATTAGATCTTAATACTGAGTGCACAAACCACACTCACTGTGTGAACTCTCTGAGAGGGCTCCCCACATAAGCCGAAGGAAAGAGAAGCAGCTCTAATAGAAAGGCTGTAAAGGGAAGGGGGTGGGTGCTTTGGGTTTCTCTGGGCTGGCTGATTAGGCAAGAACTGACTTTATTCTGAACATTTCTCTGTCCTCCCTTGGGGAAGGGAAACCTGAGAAGATTTCACTGATTTAATTCCTTTTCTAAGAATAGCCAAACTTGGGGCGGTGAGGAACTAGCAAAAATCAACCACTGAGCATACATCTGCAAACTGAGCAGAGTGGCCTGAATCTTAGGTCATAGTTGGGAGAGTGGAGATTCCTTCCTCATCTCATAAACTGTAAATGAACCTGGTGAAAAAGGCCAATCAGCGGACATTTTCACAGATCACGTGATCTCAAACTAAGAACAAGGAGCCAAATGGGATGCCACTGTGCTTCCAGCCCCCTCCCCCCTCCCCCCTCCTCCTCTCCTCCCCCCCTCTCTCCTCTCTCTCTCTCCCCTCTCTCTCTCTCTCTCTCTCTCTCTCTCTCTCTCTCTCTCTCTCTCTCTCTCTCTCTCTCTCTCTCCCCTTCCTGCCATCCACGAGGATGCTCTGACTTCATGATGTCCTCTGCCTACAATCATGACATTTTCTTTATTTAAGTTGTTTTCTACCTAGTATTTGGTTTCAGTGAGAAGAATATTTATCCGAGGTTAATTAAATAAAATCACTTTTAAGCCAGGTCTTGTGGCATAGGCCTATAATCTCAACTACTCAGGAGGCGAAGGCCAAAGGATCACCAGTTCCTGGACAACTTAGCAACATCCTGCATCACAATTAAAGTGTGTGTGTGTGTGGGGGGGGAGATATCAATGCTTACATACTAATATTCAGAACATAACCTCTAGCAAAACTGCTGAGTAGAAATTGCAATGTATGGTCCAGATATTAAAAGGATAATATTTAAATCATCCCATGATGTTTATCCATGTCATCTGTATCTGAGCACATGTCTATTCTGTTCTTCCTGGGAGCCATGCGCAATAGATAATACTACTTAACTTCATGAAGACTGCAGTCCATTCTGTTAGGTGAAGTGCTGTGCTGGTCAGTTCTCTGTTCCAGCAACATGACTGTACTGTGATGAGAGACTGAACTCATATGGAGAGAAGGATTATTTTTGGCTCACGGTTTTAAAGTTTCCATCCCATGAAGATTGACTCTGCTACTTTGGGCCTGTGGGTAGGCAGCACCTTCTGACAGGAGTGTGTGACAGAGCAAGACTTGTCATCTTATGGCTGAGTTGGGAAAGACAGACAGTCAGATGGGACTGAGGTCTCTACTTACCCCTCAGAGGACATTCACTAGGCTCTATTGAAAATGTATACCTCTCAAAAGTGCCACACCGAGGACCAAGTTTTTAAAGCATAAACCTTCATGGGGATACTTAAGATCTAAACTGTAACAGGTACCACAATCTGCCACCAGCCCAAGAATATCTAACATCTGTGTATCTGTGTCTGTCTCTCTCTCTCTCTGTGCATGTGTCTGTGTCTCTCTGTCTTTCTGTCTCTCTGTCTCTTCCTCTCTCCCGACCCCCACCCCCTCTCTGTGTGAAGTGGTCCTGGGGATTATATCCAGGGCTGTGTGTACCCCAGGCCTGGGTTATTTCACTGTGTCATCCCTCCTCCTGCTCTCCCAAATACATACATTTTTAAAAGAAGGCCTTAGCAAATTCATTGCTATAACTATAGCAAAGTTGTGTGGCAAAACCCAGGTATTAGTGCCCTTTATTATTCTTCTTAGTCTACTGTGTTTTAATCCTCAGCTTTTAAAACAAGAGTGTGTACCCAGCTTAGTTGTTGTCTTAGTCAGGGTTTCTATTCCTGCACAAACATCATGACCAAGAAACAAGTTGGGAAGGAAAGGGTTTATTCTGCTTATACTTCCTCACAGCTGTTCATCACCAAAGGAAGTCAGGACTGGAACTCAAGCAGGTCAGGAAGCAGGAGCTGATGCAGAGGCCATGGAGGGATATTTCTTACTGGCTTGCTTCCCTGGCTTGCTTAGCCCGCTGTCTTATAGAACCCAAGAATACCAGCCCAGAGATGGTACCACCCACAAGGGTCCCTCCCCCCTTGATCACTAATTGAAAAAATGCCCCAAAGCTGGATTTCATGGAGGCACTTCCCCCACTGAAGCTCCTTTCTCTGTGATAACTCCAGCCTGTGTCAAGTTGACACACAAAACCAGCCAGTAGAGTTATCCATATCTTTAATCCCAACACTTGGAAGGCAGAAGCAGGTGGATTTCTGTGAGTTTGTGGTATCTATTATAGTTTAGATCTTAAGCCTGCTCTACAAAGAGAGTTCTAGGACAGCCAGGGCTACATAGAGAAATCCTGTCACAAAAAACAAACAAACAAACAAACAACAAACATCCTCCCCAACCAAATAAAACAAAAAATGAGTCCTTAGCCAGGTTTTCACCCTTAGTACTCAATGGAATGCATACTTTTGAAGGCTGATATAGAGTTTAGAGATGTAGTCAACATGTTTAAATGACACTCAAACATCACGCCAGCTAGCAGTACATATCCAAGTGCCTTAAGCAGGTTTGCTCGCCAGTGGGATCCTATCTGTTGTCCACACCCAGAAGGCCTCCTCTGAGCGAGGTCACCTACTCCTCACTGCGGAGCTGACTTCAGGGACAGCTAGATTTAGAGTGAGTTTGTTCTTCATTGAAAAGCAGTGCAGCATTTGATGCAACTTCTCTGGGAGAACCTAGGCTACATTCGGTTTCTCTCCAGGCAGCGTTCCAAAGCCTCCTTTCTGGTAGACCCCGAGCTCATCTTCCACCTCCATTTCCTCCTTTGAATCTTCTTTCTCCCTCCTCTTTTTATTGTTCTCCTCCTCTTCCTTTCCTTTTTTATTGTTTTGATTTTTATGTTCTGTTTCTGTGAGGTAGGTGTTCACTATATGTTCTGTAGCCCAGGCTAGCCTGGAGCTTGCTTTCATAGACCCGTGTGACTTCAAATTCATAATCCTTTTGCCTCCACCTCCCAGGTATTAGGATTATAAATGTGTGCCCACAGTCAGCTGTGATGGCTTTCCGTATGAATTATGTACACTTTGTAAAGGGCAATTAATTAGACCCAATAAGAACCTGTCATCTTCAATTTAGACACCTTGATTGGATGACAAGTCCCCATAAAACAGCTGGAGCTCTTCCTGTCCTAGTGAAGAGAGTTCCAAAGCAAAGTTGAGAGTTCTTGAAGGGTCTCCCCAGCTCTCATCATCGAGTTGAAGCAGTTAAGGGTTGACATTTAAGCACAAGTTAGTTGCTTATAATGAGAGAAACGTTTAAGCATCATGGTGGTTAAAAAAAATTTCCTTGTGTATTTTATATCCCTCCAAGTAGATAAACAAGGAGTTAACTAACCAGAGTCAGAAGTCTCTCAACTGTAAATGTCTGGAAAGCCCTGTGTTCTGTTAGTTCTAATATATATGCATCAGCCATAAGGGGCTCTAATCATGCAAGACAATAAAATCCATGCATGTTTTCTGTTTTGGGGAAATCCTGCATGGGTGTATTAGGGTCATAAAAATTACTAATGTGTTTTCTCATGGCGCTGGGCCATCACATAGGCCCTGAGCTGTGGTACTGTTTGCAGTCTATAATCACAAACAAATGTATTCCACAAGCAGATGAGCTGTTACCTGAGAAAGTGTGAGGGCAAGAGCCTAGACCCTGTGTCAGCCTGCAGCAGGTCCCTCCACAGTTGAGGACCCCAGAGGCTGTACATATGAAATGACAGTGTGCCTGGGGTGGGAGGGGAAGATGCCAAGAGGAATGAGGTCACTTCCAATGTATTCAGCTTCCCTCCTCTGGGTGGGAAATTAGGAAAGGCTTCAGACCAAAGAGTTGTCTGGAGTAGAGAGGAAATAGGAGCTGTGGGTCAGGTGGGGTTATGTGTGGGAATCCCCAAAAGGAGGAGACAAGTGACGTCAGTAGATTTTCCAGAGGAAAGGATGGACAGAACCAGCTGTAGGGCCAGGCTTATACTGTTGACCCGTGTGTCACAAGGGAGCGTGGGGAGACAGATAGTCAGTGTCCTACCCAGGTGTGTCTTCAGGTCTAGTTTAGAAGGAAGGGCTGCTGCTTCCAGAGGCCAAACACACACCTACCCAGATAAAGGAATCATCCTGAAATGTCATGTGTTTTGTTTTGTATCTAATTAGAAATGTTCAGGTTATAAACCATAACAGAAAAACCTGGAAAATGTTCTATTGCAAAAAGACAATGAAGTTTTTTTCCCATTAATTAATTAATTAATTAATTAATTCACTTTATATTTGGGTTGAGCCTTCCTCTCCTTTCAGTCCCACCCTCACAAATCTCTCCCCCACATACCTCCCCTTTTCCTCAGAGAAGAGGAACCCCCCCCTTTGGTACCTGCTGGCCCTGGAACATCAGGTCACAGTAGGATTAAGTGTATACTGGGAATTCCTGTGAAAAAAGGGGTATCTCCAGAATTCTTCAAGATGGGAAGAAAATCATCAGGGTCACAACAGGTAGACACAGAAACAGGGCCATGCGGGGAGATACCCGAGTTAAAATTCCTGTCTCTACCTCGCCCTCCCTGAAAGTTTCACCTGCTATAAAAAATTAATCTGACAATTACATTATAACCTTTGCCAACAACTTCCAGATCTTTTCTCTCCAATCCAAACTTCTCTTCCAAGTTCTAGATTCCTACACAGGCTCAATGTCCTGGGACCTTTTAAAAATCAAATGTCCTCAACTGAATTTACCTGTGACCATCTGTGACAAGTCTGCTCATGTCACAACCTCTCCTACTTAGTTAAAGGTGCCATGACATGCCAACAGGAAATGTCTCCTTGGCTTCTTCCTCTTGATGACAGCTTTCACATCAAATACTCCCCTCACTGTTTTAAGAATACCTCTTCCAAAGTTGTCTAGTTAAACGTATCCCCCCACCCCAGCTAAGGCATAGAATCATGTGTGTCTATTTCACTGCCCATGTCTGTAACCACGGGTCCTTCCAAAGTGTTCTCCGGAGAGATCCTTGGAAATAACAAGTCAGCCCGGTTCACTTCAGTGGATTTGAAGCCATGTTAGCTCAGTCTGGGAGTCTGGGATATCAAGGACCTCCACATAAAACCAGACACACTGAAACTAATAGAAAAGAAACGGGAAGAGCATTGAGCACATGGGCACAGGGGAAATTTTCCTGAACAGAACACCAATAGCTTATGCTCTAAGATCAAGAATTGACAAATGGGACCTCATAAAATTACAAAGGACACTGTCAAAAGGACAAAATGGCAACCAACAAATTGGGAAAAGATCTTCACCAACCCTACATCCAACAGAGGGCTAATATCCAACACATACAAAGAACTCAAGAAGTTAGACTCCAGAGAGCCAAATACCCCTATTAAAAATGGGGTACAGAGCTAAACAAAGAATTTTCACTTGAAGAATTTTGAATGGCTGAGAATCACCTTAAGAAATGTTCAACATCATTAGTCATTAGGGAAATGCAAATCAAAACAACCCTGAGATTTCACCTCATACCAGTCAGAATGGCTAAGATTAAAAACTCAGGAGACAGCAGTTGTTGGCAAGAATGTAGAGAAAGAGAAACACTCCTCCACTGCTGGTGGGATTGCAAGCTGGTACAACCACTCTGGAAATCAGTCTGGCAGTTCCTCAGAAAACTGGGCATGACACTTCCAGAAGACCCTGTTATACTATTCCTGGGCATATACCCAGAGGATTCCCCAGCATGCAACAAGGACACCTGCTCCACTATGTTCATAGCAGCCTTATTTATAATAGCCAGAAGCTTGAAAGAACCCAGATGGCCCTCAGTGGAAGAATAGATACAGAAAATGTGGTATATTTACACAATGGAATACTACTCAGCAATTAAAAATAATGAATTCATGAAATTCTTAGGCAAATGGTTGGAACTGGAAAATATCATCCCAAGTGAGGTAACCCAATCACAAAAGAACACACATGGAATGCAGTCACTGATAAGTGGATATTAACCCAGAAGCTCTGAATACCCAAGACACAATTCACAAATCAAATGATTCCCAAGAAGAAAGGAAGGAGAGGGCCCTGGTCCTGGAAAGGCTTGATGCAGCAATGTAGGGGATTACCAGGACAGAGAAGTGGGATGAGGTGGATTGGGGAATGGTCAGAGGGAAGATGACTTATGGGACTTATGGGGAGGGGGGAATGGGGAAAGGGGAAATCATTTTGAATGTAAACAAAGAATATAGAAAGAAAAAAAAAAAAAAAACCTCAACTCCCCTGATCAAATGGCTTCTCAGTGACTTCATGGTGTTTCTTACCTTGGCTTACAGTAAAACTCTTCGTCTGGCTCTTCCTTAAACTCTGGCTTACCTTTGGGTTCCACAGCTCCTGTCTCTAAGCCTCTCTCTTCTGGATTGAATTGTATTGACTCTCTCATCTCTATGTCTACATAGAGTTTGTTCTCTGTGTCTGGAATCAGATTTTTTTCTCCATCTCCTTCATTTCCCTTGACTAATTACTACTTAACCTCTCATTCCAAATTAGCTATAACACCTCCTGCCACACTCACACACACACACACACACACACACACACACAAACACACACACACAAACACACATACACAACTAGTTCTCTGTGCCCTAGGGCTAGACAGGTACCTCTCTTACTTGCTGTGATAGCGATTTGTGATCTTCCCAGCCCTGGCCTCTTCACAGTGGACTTGCTATCAACATTCCATTTTTTTCCAATGGAGAGGAGACACATTGACATAAGAACCAGGTTTTAGGCAAATACAGTTTTCCCAGGGAAGGCAGACTAGGGCTTCTAAGTCAAGTGTAACTTAGATGGACAAGGTGAAAGGGGATAATAAAAGCAGAGTTGTGAGATGGCATATAGTGTGTATACTGCAGGCACAGGCTGAATTCTGCTGGTACAGGCTGTATTCTGCTGGTACAGGCTGTAACATGCTGGTACAGGATATATTCTGCTGGTACAGGCTGTAACATGCTGGTACAGGCTGTATTCTGCTGGTACAGGCTGTAACATGCTGGTACAGGCTGTAACATGCTGGTACAGGCTGTAACATGCTGGTCCAGGCTGTAACATGCTGGTACAGGCTGTAACATGCTGGTCCAGGCTGTAACATGCTGGTACAGGCTGAATTCTGCTGATATAGGCTGCATTCTGCTGGTGCAGGTTACATATGGCTGGTACGTGGGAATTACAGAGAGCTTGCTTTCAATCTTGGCAGGGTGCCCCTGCCTTATTTTTCTTTATCTAGATTGAAGTTTCTGCTTTATGACAATTTTTCTTCTTAAGAAATTCATCATTTCTTTTAGTATTAACTTATTAAATACAAGTTTCTTTCTTATTCTTTTTCACTTTAAAAAGCCTATTTTTTAAGCAGTTTTGGGGCTTAAAGGTAAAAGGTAAGGTTCTTATGAAACTCAAGCCCTGCATCGTTCTCTCTCTCTCTCTCTCTCTCTCTCTCTCTCTCTCTCTCTCTCTCTCTCTCTCTCTCTCTCTCCTCTCTCCTCTCTTCTATGATAGCATCTTGCATTCTATGGTGCATGGTTTACAGTGGCTAAGCTCATGTAAAAATATTATTGTTAACAGAACTCAACTGGAAGTCTCCAGATCAAGCTGACTAGCAGGACTAACTATATGGAAGGGCTTTAGACTCAGTTCCATTACCTGCCTGTTAAAGAATAAGGTCGGCGGTAATAAAGACTCCGAGTGTCAACCTTGAGTTTCCTCATGTGCACCTATACACAAAGATGCGCCAACATATGTGAGCACACAGTCACATTCATGAATGCAGCCCCCACCCCCGTCCACAAACAGAGTAACCTTAAATGAATATTGGCAAACAAATGCAGTCTGGAAAGGCTGGTCATGATCTAAGAGGCCGTGCTCCAGGCTTTGGCACACCTGCTCCAGCATTCAGTCTTGTGATGCCTCTCTGTGTGTCAAACTCCACCTCTCTGAGAAGCATCCTTTCTCTGGGCCTTATTTCTTATGTTTTCTTTGTTGAGCAGCTTTTCCTGTATTTTTTATACTTTATAATTAGTTTGCTCGTTTTACCACTGACTTTATGTTATTGGGTATTTGGTCCTTCCCACGTGTTGTGCCAGCACTGTCTCACACGTTAAATATTTCCTTTCCCTCTATCATTGCCTGGATAATATCTGACCAGGAAGCCCACAACATTTTTATTTTCATTTCATTTTGGAGATCTGTGTTTTACTTCCCTAGCTTTTTTCAACTTTTCTTTGTTTTCTGTTTGTTTCCCAATGTGAAAAGGATACGCCATCATGTCAATTTATATTTAAATATGATATGCTACCATGAATACTTTCTGTGTGAGCATTTTATTACCATATATTAAGTAGACAAAATCCTGGATTTTACTCTGGTACCTTCTTCCTCCCCACTGTGTTCTGTGTCCTCCATGACCACTTTCCCTGTGGCACCTATGCCCTCCAAGTCAGTGGCAATTTAAACACCCCTCCCCACTCCTCCACACCTCTTTCCCTGTGCCACCTGTGCCCTCCAAGACAGTGGCACTTTAAACACCCTCCCCACCCTCCCCACTCCTCCTTTCTTCTCTCAGCTATCACATTTCTGCATTTTCTAAATTTTGGAATTATCTCACAATTCTTGGTCGTTTTTTCATTTCAGTGTTATTTTTCTCTATATATGTTCAAGGTATTTCTATGATCATATTTTCTATAGGCTTTATGCTTTTCTTTGTACATTGAATCTCCCACCTTGATGATTAACACACTAATGAGCCTATTGAAAGTGCCTTCCTTCTACTACAAGATCTTATTTTCTAGCTCCTCCTTTAAATCCTTTATTAGAGTTCTCATCTCTCAATTACATCATTCCTTCCTGTCACTTTGGAGGCTTTGGAGGGAAATAATCTTTAATCCTGTCCTCTAACTCCATCCTGCGCCTGCACTGTGTTGATGACCTGTCTCTGGTTCTCAGTTTCTTTGGATTATGCTTATCCTACCTTGCAGCTTTTTAGTGCAAGCCTAACATCAGTTTGATATTTCTCTGGTATACTGTTGGTTGTATTCAAAGTCTGCTGTGGTTACAAGTTGTATCCCTGTTCCCCCTGTACCCTTAATTTTTTTCAACATGAGCTGATCTTTTCAGTTTTGTCACATGCTTTGGCCTCTAAAGTGAAAGAGAAGAAAAGAAAGAACCAGAAAAACAAAACACTGAGAAGGGATAGTTAGCAGAGGAGGAAAACAGGGAGTGGACTGCCCAGAGCTAAGCAAAGACCTTGTTTTAGAGAAAGGATTGATCAATGTCCATGGTTCAGATAATTCAAGTAAATGAGGGCTAAGGACTGATCTGTAGTTTAGCAGTGAAGGCATGGGTTACCCTTACAATCTCAGCAGCTTTGATTTTCCCAGGCAATACTTTAAGAAAGAAAAGAAGAAAAATGGATGTATAAAATTCCAGATGGGGATGAGGTGGCTGTCAAAAGACTGACTGGTCAGTTCTCTGATCAGTCGTGACACAGCATTGGCCTTATCTTGTCTCTTCTTTGAACTACTTTTTGTGAAACCAATTGTGAGTGACTTCAGGAAGAGGTTTCATGCCTTGAACCAGTGTCCCAATCACCTTAGGCCATCTCATTAAGAACATAAACATAACAGTTATCACTAAACAAAAACGTCAGGGGTTGTATGTAGCTCAGTTGTTAGACTGCTTACCATGTAGGGAGGTCCTGAGTTCAGATCCCCAGAACTCATATAAAAAGCTGGATATGTGTGCTTGGGGCTCCTGTGATTCTGGCACTGAGGAGAAGACAAGATGATTACTGGGGCCAAGTAGTCTGGCCAACGGTGACCTCCCAGTTTCAGCGGGGTTCCTGATGCAGGCAGTGTTTTACATCACATAAAGGATGTGAGCCACACTAGGGGCCACACTAAGGTTGTCTCTTGTCTTTCAGTAGCTCCCTGGCTGTTCTAACCACACAGTCATGTCTGTTGATTGACTAAGCAAAAAGTTTTAAGGGAATTGAACTGCCCAGTCAAGTTCAGTAAAGGAAATAAGTTTAATTGAAATCTTCAAGACAAACAGATAGGAGAAACAACCAAATGAACCTTACAAAACTCTGTGGTAGCAGCTTTCAGGACTAAATATATCAGCGCCAACGTTGCTGTGGTGTATTGGTGCCCAGTGCTGTGATCAGAGGCTTCTGACCATTAATCGCAAACCTTCCTTTGCTGCTGCCAATCAATGGCTTTGGGGGTTCCCAGAGACAAGAGCCTCATGCAACTTTAACTTTGAGCAGTGTTTTCTTGTAAGAGAAGCCAGCTGTTGTTCTTGATTGCACATATGTGGGGGTGTCCCCTATGAACCCACATGTCCCAGGACAGGCAAGCTTTCCTTTGAAAAGCTTACTACATTTTAAAAATGTGTATGATGAATTTGTGTACTGCGTGTGCTCATATATACATTAGTGACCTATGCCAAGGCCGTCAGAGTACAATGTGGCCAATCAGTGTACTCTCTCCCACCCACGGATGCCAGGGATGCAACTCAGGTCTGCAGGTTTGGAACCTAACCACTGAGCCATATTACTTTCCCCAGTTTTTATTTGTCATCTTTTGGGTTTTTTTTCTACCCCAAAGGATATGTTTATGTATTGTCTATATCAGTAACATTAACACAGAAACCACAAACCAACATGGACTTTTAAGAGGCAAGAGTGGTGGATTCTAGTGGAAGATTCTCTGGCTCATGGGACATAGTCACAGTCGAGACAAGTGTTTATTACTCCAGTGATCTTCTGGAATGGCGCTGATGCTTGAAAAAACAAACTGTCAAATGCTAACCTGAGAAACCATTTTTGAATTTCTATTCTGTCTGAATTAGTAAAACAAACATTGCGGGCCTAGAACAATACAGTGGTGTGTTTAGAAACAGTGTGCTTCAGTTTTCTGGCTTCCCCAAAGCCCTATGATTAGTAACCTGATACCTGGAGTTGAAGCAGAACTTCCAAAATAAACACAGGCCTTTAGAGTCTGAGGAGTACAGGACGGGGAAGCTCTGGAAGGTCAGAGATTCTGTCCAAATGAAGAACTATGTTCTTTGCCAAGTGCTAGACCTCAGCACCACAGCACTCAAACTTTCAAAAGAGCAATTCCTAGCTTTCACAGTGGGTACAGAAAATCTCTCTCTCTCTCTCTCTCTCTCTCTCTCTCTCTCACACACACACACACACACACACACACACACACACACACACACACACTAAGTTTCCCCAATGGTCATTCAGCCCCCTCAACCACAGTTGATTACAGTTTTGATGTTTTGGCTTGAGCCTCCATTCAAACCCCCCAAGGGAGGGGTGTGTTGTTCAAATACACAGCATAGAGCACAGTAGTCCACTCTAGATTTGCCTGGAGCCTCAGTGCACATGGTCCTGTCATCTATCAATGCCTTTCCCCTTAATCACTCCTAGAAAGGCAGGCTATCTCTGTGAAAATTTAGCAAAAAAAAAAAAAAAAACAAAAAAAAAAACAAAAAACAAAAAACAAAAAAAAAAAACAAAAAAACAAAAAAAGAGGATGATTTTCCCATTCTTGACCCTTGCAGTGATGGGGCCAGGGAGACTAAATAAATAAGTAAAATATAAAACAAATTAAAAAGCTCAGGTGATACTAAAAGATGTCTTCAGAATGATGGAGTCAAACTCTTAAAATAAAATTCAAAAGGCCAACCAGAGCTTTGGACATTCTGCTGGGTCCTCAAAGCAGTGGAAGAGCCTGGAGCTGTGGGACAGCTTGTCACTTGCAGCACACAAGTTCAGGGAGAGACAGAGAAGATGCCCCGTGCCCAGAGCACAGCTCTGAAGCACAGTTAGAGGGTCAGCAGCAGGTCCCTGCACAGCTGGGACTGGAATCCTGGCTTCAGCTTCTGCACAGCCTCTGTAGTAAACCTCCAGTGGTATAGATAATGCATTTTATTTTCTAAACATTTTGAAAATTATTGTTGAATTATATAACTTTTCTCAGGCTTATGTCTCAATGTTGTTGTCGCACATCAGTGGGTAAATGTGAAGGTCCCTTAGCGTCAGGCTCCTGGGCTGTAAGCGTAAGCAATAGAACCAGCCTCTGAGGGCTGTGGAAAGAATTAAGTATGATAATTTATGCAAAGCAGAGAGCATAATAAGTGCTCAACACAATATGGCTTTAATTTTCAGTAATAAAAATAATGTACATTGGCTACAAGAAAATGCATCCAAGCGTTATAAAAATAAAATAGCAATCATCCATAAATCTATCCCAGTGTAATCACTGAACCGTTACGGGGCATTATGTATTTCTCTAAATAATTTTATATGAAGTATTTCACGTTACATGAAGATATTTCAAATACACAGAAGTTAAAAGATAAATTCAATGGATGCTGGCATGCTTTCTTCCCGTTGTCTATAATTACACATACTTTGCAGCATATGCTGAGAGCACATGTATATGTGAAGATTTTTCCATTAATGTTCTGTACAATTTATTGTCTGGATTCGTCTTCATTGGTACTACTTTCAACTACAAAGCGTAAGGAGACTGTGAACTGACACACATATGTATGTATTTACATATTTGAAAATAAATCACATTTATTCACAGTATTGTTGTTATAAAAATTTCAACATTCAGCTCCTAAAAATAAAACTATTCTGCCTCAAAATCTTAATACAATTATCACATTTCACTATTAATGATTGCTCCTTGGTGTCCTGTTTTTGAGTGTAATTATTTTAGGTGTATGAGTGTTTTGCCTACCTGTATGAATGAATATTATGAGCATGCTCAGTGCCTACAGAGGCCAGAAGACTGATGCCCTGCAACTGGAGTGATTGGTGTCTGTGAGCTGTCCATGTGGGTGCTGGGAACAGAACCCAGGTCCTCTGTAAGAACAAGTGCTCTTAACCCCTGAGTCATCTCTCCAGCCCTTCCTTGATGTCATTTAACAGCTAGTTGCTGCTCAGATTATTAAATTGTTCCTCACATACTTCAGTTCAGGCATGCTATGTTTATGCTGGTATCAGCAGGCCACCCTGAGCATGTCCTGGTGCTGCGGTGCTGCAGCTAGGTGCCTTACTTCAGCTTCACAAATTTTCCTTCTCTCCTTTTTCTCCGGTCAGTGTGCTAAAATGAGAATCTCAATATGGTACCTTCTTTCATCTTTTCTAGTTAATCCTGAACATTTACATTTCTTAAACGATGAGAAACCATCCAAGACTAGTTTTACATACCAGCAGGCTATTTTCCAGAAATCAAGCATGGCAGGATGGCCGGAACCTTTCCTGTTCCTCTGGATCATCCCCAGAAAACATTTCTGGTCTCAGGAGGCAGCTCTTCTCCTGATGAGGCTTTCCTTGTGGGTTCCTTCTTCTGTGGCGTCAACACTCTCTCCCAGCAAAGGCTGCAGGCTTTCTCTAAAATCAGAAACTCAAGGAAACTGATGGACCTGCACCCTGTTGATTTCTCACAACCTTTCAACCTAGAATTCTAGACATTAGTCTTTCTCAGACGATACATGTATTAATGAAGAGTTGCCACGGGAGCACCATGTACTCACCGGAACTATCGGTTAAAACCAACGACGCATCCCTACCTCAGGAATTCCTTTGGAAATTCTTACTTCAGCAACCCAGATAACCAAAATTATATGAGTGACCAAGAGGCAGATTCCTGGGCTAGAACAGCACTGGACATTAGACCGGTGTTCCTGAAGAGTGTGTGGTAACCTGAGACTGTACTCAATCACAAGGGGTGAAAGGTTGTTAATATAGCACAAGAAGATCGATGTGATTAGCAGGGAAAGGCAGAGCCCTGAAAGATGGGGCTAAAGTTCCTGCTTGCCAACCATCAAAGAAGGAAAGAGTATTATCAGGGTCACCTCTAACTTTCCATGTGATTTTCTACCATGCATTTAATGTTAGTACTACTTTAACCTATAAAGAGTCGGTCCAAGGATCAACAAATACATACCATGGTGTTTTATAATTCTTTACTTCCTCCTGAAGATTTTCAGGCATGTTCTATTACAACACTGTGGATAACTATTCCATTTTTTATTTATAATCCACTAGACAAAGCTTATCAACACCTCTGTTCAATCTGATGACATATGCAGGAGTTGCCAAGTTTGTAACACACTCTGAGTTAGTTCTCAGTCTTCATCTCCAGCAGTCATTTAAGAACATCAACCACTTGAACCTGGCAGTAAGCTTGGTATTAAGGCAGCCTGCCCTGCAGACCTGGGCTAAACGCAGAACCACTCAGCTAATGACTTGTGATCTATACGTTCATCTTTTCTCCAGTCATACAACAAACCTCCTGGACTCAAAGCCAGAGGAATTTATGGTTTTCCAGAGAAACATGATATTTGCTTTGACAGTTTCACATAGTTTTAACCCAAAAACAGACAAAACGCTGAAGTTTCTCTTCAGTTGCCTTTCCTGGGATCAAGCCCTTTGATGGAAGGAGATCACTGGGGCTCCATCCCTAGGTCTGGAGGTGTCAGAGGCAGAAACCAGACATCCAGCTCTTTGGGCCTCTGGGGAAATACCAAGCCATCACTGCCTTTGCCTACAGTCTCGTGCTGCCTATCTGTCTCTAACTACCAGCACTCAGTGTGGAATGAGGGCACGAGGCATGGCAGAGAGCCAACCGATGATGCCTGCTCAGAGTTCTGGTAGGTCTCATTAGGCTCCTGGCCAGTTAGGAAATGCTAGCCTACCCCTGCTCCTGCCTGGCACCCAGACACTTACCACCTTGAGTTAAAGTTTCACATTCCATTCTTCCCTGGAATCCTAGAAGGGGGAGGCTTTATTTCCCTCATTGCTCCAACATGAACACTGTTGTTTTCTGTTTTAACAAGGAGTTAGATAGTTCTAATGTTGATGTATCAATAGTCAAAGTGAAATAACACAAGGAAGCATACAGTACCATGGACCGGGACCAGGCACAATAAGCAGTAGGGGATGTGTGTACTCTATGGCCTAAGTGCTCGGCAGCTAAAGGCTTCCTTAGATGCTGTGCAGACACAAACCTACCAGGGAGAGCTGGCTTGTTTTAATTTGGAACTCAGAGCCCAGGGATCCTCAGAAAGCAATGTAGTCCAACATAACAGTATTGCCCTGCATAACAAAATGGGGAGGGGTGTCTAGCTGCACCACAGGCACCTGCTCAGAGTAAAGGCACAACTTGTAGGATACGCATGAGTATAATGTGGTCAGTCATAGGAGCTCCTCCATCAGGGAACAAGAGGAGTGGAGGAAAGAGAAGGGGCCAGAGAGCAATGTTGAGAGCCAAACCAGGTGGGTGAGCTGTGAAGGCTACTGTGACATTAAAAGGGAAGAAAGAAGGAAGGGATGGAGGAAGAACAAGGGAGGGAGGAAAGGAAGAGGGAGGGAGGAAAGAAGGAAGAGAGGGAGGGAGGGAGGGAGGGAGGGAGGGAGGAAAGAAGGAAGAGAGGGAGGGAGGGAGGGAGGAAGGAAGGGAAGGAGGGAGGGAGGGAAGAAGGGAGGAAGGGAGGGAGGGAGGGAGGGAGAAAGGGAGGGAGGGAGAGAGGGAGGGAGGAAGGAAGGGAAGGAGGGAGGGAGGGAAGAAGGGAGGAAGGGCGAGAGGGGAGGGAGGAAGGAAGGGAAGGAGGGAGGGAGGGAAGAAGGGAGGAAGGGAGAGAGGGAGGGAGGAAGGAAGGGAGGGAGGGAGAGAGGGAGGGAGGAAGGAAGGGAAGGAGGGAGGGAGGGAAGAGGGAGGAAGGGAGGAAGGAAGGGAGTGAGGGAAGAAGGAGGGGAGGAAGGGAAGGAGGGAGGGAGGGAGGGAGAAAGGGAGGGAGGGAGAGAGGAGGAAGAAGAAGAGGGAGGAAGCAAGCAAGGAAGCAGAGGAATTCACAGAGGACCTCAAAAGCTCTGTTGGAGAGTTAAAAGTTATTTATATGTTCCAAAAGTTTTCTTCAGAATCAGATCCATGCTTTGAAAACCGACTCTTGCAGAACCCTGGGAAGTGGGGTCAGAAGACAGAACAAAGTAGAAATAAAACCAGCACCTGCAGTGTGGGAGGGGACAGCCTGAAGCAGAGGGAGAACAGGAGACTGAGGCTGTGCTGAGCCCACCATGTTTAGATAGCAGAACAGATAGGACATGTTGCTGTGCTGGAACAGTGATGGATCATGGCAACTGAGAGGAATATAGTATCAGTAATGTGGGAACCCCGAGAGAAAGGCACATTTCTGTGCCTACCTAAACATACCAGGTTTAGGTGGGATGCATTAAAAATATCTCTGGAAATTTTCAGGAAGATCTTTACTGGGTACTTAGATATATAGTTCTAAAAAAAAAAAAACTGTCTTCTATTCATAAAACAGACAGTAGCCAGCACATATTCTGTAAGATGCTAAAGGAAGTTGTAGAGGCATTGAACATAAAGGTCATGTCCACTAATAAGAGAAAAAAGGATCCAGTGTGCCCAACCTCTGGAGGAAGACAGGTTGTCACAGTGGATCAAGAATGGATATAGCAAATCAATGAAGTATGGAAATAGTCCTTAAAGTAGCTTTCATTACTAGGCAAACATGCCAGTCCCTGTGATGAATGTAATATGCATGTTAGCCAGCTTTTGGTTACTATAGCAAATAGCAGAAATACACAATTCTGAGAGAGAAGGGTTCCCCGTGGCTCATGGTTTGTGAACTTCTAATCCATGCTCCATGGGCCTGCTGTTCTTGGGCTTTCGATGAGGCTGGGCACTGTGGCAGCACATTGTGGGTGAAGAGAAAGGGCAAACCAACAACCAACATCCTTTGTGAGGGCACAACCTCCAAATAACCTGGCTTCCCTCCTAAGAGTGCCACCAACTGGGGAGGAAGGTTTCAACACATAGCCCTTTGAAGGATATTCAAGATCCGAATTGCAGCAATCACAGTTCCATGTCATTTAATTCCTACATAAGGTAAATACAGTAACAGTTCACAATTTTTTTAAAAAGCTGCAACTTGGACAGTTTCTATGATCCTCTGTGATATCCACGTGGAAGCCACCTATAGCCGATAAACATTAAGAACACAAAATGTGCAATCAAAGGACTTATTTTAATATTAATTCAAATTTAATAACACTGGATTGTGCCCTTGGAAAACATTTTAGAATGTTTAGAATGAACTAAATACAGATTCATTATCTTCGATGAAAACTTGTTTCTGCAAGTGTTAAATTATGTACTGTGTCTGAAGACAGTGAAAAGAATGTGAAGTATTTCATTAGGATTTCACATGGATTGGATGTTGAAATGATATTTTGGATATATCAGGTTAAACAAAATTATTAAAATTAATTTTACCCGTGCTTCTCTCTTCACTTTTCTTACAAAACTATGAGAAAAAGAATTAAGTCCCTTGAGTGGCTGTCGCAGGTTTTCCCCTCTCCAGTGGCGTCAGCC
Source organism: Apodemus sylvaticus (assembly GCF_947179515.1). NCBI lineage: Eukaryota > Metazoa > Chordata > Mammalia > Rodentia > Muridae > Apodemus > Apodemus sylvaticus. Next base: position 94,032,534 of record NC_067484.1, on the reverse strand, counting down.
TGGGCAGCTTTTTCTGAAGAACTCACAGTCAGCACGTGCTGGTTTGCGCCATTCCTGGGGTGGACTGACCCTCTCTGGTGCCCAGGACCAGCGGGTTTTCCTGTTTGCCTTTTTGAACTCTGTTTTCTCTGTGCCTTGGAGAGCCAGGGGCTGTGATGTCACTGTATAAACAGAGGGAAGGGTGGGGGCGAAAGCGATGGAGACAAGGGTGGAGGAGGCCGGGCTGGAGGATGGGGGTGGGGAGGGAGATGGTAAAAGGTGGCTAGAGTGCAGAGATGGCCAGGGACTTTGTCCTTCGTGATTAAGAAGCAGAGAGGTATCCTGGTCCATAAACTAGGGGGCGGGGAGGAGGGCCTCTGAAAAACACGGGTCGCCTAGAGCTAATTCCCCTGATTAAAAATGCATTAGTTTGGAGGTGTCAGGGACACGCAGCTGTTTTCAAGGCAAGCCTGGCTCCAAGAGGTCCTCCCCGGCCGGGCCGCCTGGCGGCTCCATCCCAGGCTGGATGTCAGGGATCGCAGCCTGCCGACGCTTGTCCTCTCACTGACAGGGTCCTGGCCAATGTCCTGCTGCTGAGGGTCGTGGTAATTTACATCCTCTCTGTGTACATTAACTTATCTGCAGCCTCGCTGGCTGCGCCGCTTCAGTCAGCCTGTCTCCTGTGCAGCCTGGGAGACTTCCCGCGACCCACCGACAGCCAGGGAGTGCAGGGGGAGCTGGCCCCGCGAACTCCCCAGCCCTGGGAACAGAAACACACGCCTGGTTCTGACCCGGTCCCCACGCAGGCCTGGCCTGGGGGAACAGGAAGGGACAGCCGCCGGGACAGGGCAGAAACGGGAGGCTAATTCATGACTCATGACTCATGGGCAGACTCCTCTTCAGTGACAGTTGGGACAGTTCCTGGTTATTTGTAGCCCCCACCCCAGCCCACCCCCTCTTTCTTTTCCCTGTAATTAAGCAGTCATTTGAGGGTCATTTCATACCGGTTATAGGTTCCCCGTTTTAATTATGCTCTAAGTTTCAATGGGGGCAACAAGGGAGTGGAGAGGGAGGCGTGGAGGGCAAGAGGGTAATCGTCTCTGAGAACGTGTGCACTTTTCATAACTCTCTCTGGATGACAGGCCCAGGGTGCAGGCTTGGCAGCCTCATGTTCTGTTTCAGCACAGGCCAAAGCCCTCTTCCTTGACACCAGTGGTCTTCCCTAAGAAGGGATCTGGCCCTGTTTGGAGGCAGATGTTGGATTTTCTCCTTTCCCCTCTGGCACCACACTAATCATTCTCTTTAATCACTGGGGCTTTTTAATGAGGCCAAGTAGGTATTTATGGAGCCGTCTACTCTTTAAATGTGGACGTTTGATAAGTCGTTTATAACTTATCGCGGGTCAAGCCAGAAGAAAGGAAGTGAGAATAAAATAGAGTCCGGAGCCCGCTAGGAAAACTCCGCATATCTTTGCGTGCTAGACAGTACCAAGCCCTTGTGACAAATGTTCAATCTGTCAGGCATGAGCAGCAGGAATGTCCAGGGTCTGTCCCTATTGGGTGAAAATTCTCTGGCTGGCATTCTGAGTTTCCTTCTCTCTGTTTTCTCCCTTGGCTCTTTTTATGAATTCTTTGGACATCATCGTGAACTTCCATTCTAAGGCGGATTATAGTTCCTTTAAGAACATCGGTGGGGACATAGATGTAAAATAAAGGTCTGGGAAGGAATTAAACTGGGAAGTAAAGATACATCATTGCAGAGTAAGTATCATGTGCTCACATTTTAGCAGATGTCAAAGTTAAAGCTGGGGTTCCTAGCAGCAGCAGCAGCTGAGACAGAAATGTAGTTACTTTGTTATCTCCCAAATGTTCTGTTGCGAAACACATCCCACCTTTGCAGATACAGGGGTGAGCCAGCATATAGCACATCTGAGAGAACTTGCAGAGGAGCAGACCAGCTCTGCCAAGGTCAAGTGTGAGTCATACTCACACAGCCATCATCCTCTTACTGCATCCAGTAGGATTCTAATATATCTGTTTTCATTATTAATAATAATGCAGCTACTAACAATAATTGGTAAGCAAGATTTGACTTACCTGTTTCATGCAAGGTCCTGGGTATGTTTGCTCTTATAAAACTCCAGCAGTGTAAAGCTAGAAAGCCAGGGTCCCTGCCGCTCTCAAAACTTAACTCTTTTATGAACATCAGGTACGATAAATAAATGGGAAGCACAACAGCAGGAAGAACATCAACAGACCTGATACGTAGGTAATCAATCAATCACCAGCCAGGCTCATGAAGAAGGGAAGAGCATCCCACAGACCTGATACATAGGTAATCAACCAGGCTCACGAAGAAGAGAAAGGCACCTGATGGGTTTCTTTGTTAAAACTGAAAGAAATGCAGGATGCATTATAGACCCCCCTCACTCAAACAATAGATTATCTTCTTTACAATTGTAATTGTATAACAGCTATGAAATACACATTCTGCAACCATGAAGGACTTACTTTGTACCTAAGTTTGACTGAGAAACAGAAACTAGGAAGATTTTTAGAGGCAGTTTCCAGGAGTTTGACCTTGTAACTATATACTGTACCAGAAAATCATGGCACAGTACTCAATATATTCTCTAAATGATACACACAAGGTGCAAGCTTATGTGCACTGGAGTATGAATCTCCAAGGATTTCTTCCTAAAGTGTGAAATATTAATGGAAAGGCCCAGAGAACTGCCTTGATGGAGGGCCACCTTGATGACTGCCAACACAAGTGTAGCTGAGGGGTGGCCCAGTCTGGAACAGGCACACACACACACACACACACACACACACACACACATCTGAACACTACTGATGTGTGTCTGGGCTTGAGGCAGCCAACAAAATGCTTATTAAGCAGTTAATATTTCTCATGTCAAGAGTCCAAGACTCCAGACCAACATCTCAACCAAAATTTAGACCCCCCCAGCACATCTCACACATCTTAGTCTGTATGTCGTGACCCTCCCAGTCTTAGTCTCTCTAGAAAAGAAAAACCTTCAATTAAAGATTTCTTATTTCCCTATTTTACTATAAATATTTGCTGTAAGGTTTTTAATACATATCCCACATTTTAAAATTGTGAAAAAAAAAAACAACAAACAAGTCTCCCCTGGAACAACTTATTGCTTGAAACAACTCATTGTATAAAAACCTACAATCATCTCAAGTAAAGGAAAGGTCTCAGCAGTTTCTTTTTCTCCTGACTGTAAACTTCACAAGTACTATTGCTGTACCACAAAAACAAGGAAGAAGCAACCTTTTTGCTTGAAAATGCACATATGTACCTGCATACTAGATAGAATTTGTTATAAATGCATAATTTATATGCATTTTTTTTCCTAGCTAAGTGTAAAAAGGGGGTACAACTCAAGCCATAAGTGTGGGGGAAAGATACAGGCATCCCTCTCCTACTCCTGAATGTGGGATCCTTCTTAAACCATTAGAGTGACGGATCTCCTTACTCAAGACTTTGCAATGTGCCTAGGTACCACTGTGCCTCTGGGACAGCATCCATCCCAAAGCCTATGTGATTATCACCCTCTAGTGGATATTCTATGATAATAGCTGACCACCTCCTATGGGGCACAAGAGTGAATCCCAGTCATGGAAAACTGACCAATCTTAAAGGGATGGGTGACAGACAGCTGTGCCAGAGTCCCTCAGCCTCAAGCACCTATTTCCTAGGAAAATGAGTGTCCCTGGGCTCTTTATTCAATCTATGTTTACATTTCCTACTGGTGTCCTTTTAAAGAACAATACATATTTCCTTAGGCAGCCTTTTACAGTGGGATAGTCCTAGGCCATTGCTTCCCAGAGATTGTTTGCATTCAGACTGGGGCTGAAAGCTTCTTTATATGCAGGCCTACTGAGTGTGCCAACTGTTTACATGGAGAACTGACTGAACGTCAGTTGTCAGTTCCGAGCTGAGTGATCTGATCATTCAAAAAGAGCCGTGGACCAAGAAATGGTACCTACTGAGTCAAGGCTGTTCAAGGGACCAAAATGTGGGCCGAGGAGACTGATCACATTTCAGAGGTAGAAATGAATGATACTGTACGTATTGTCTTAAAGACTTTTGGTTTCAAGTGTGTAAAATAGAGCTTTGTAAACTAACTCGAAAACCAAAATGTGGGTTGGCACTTGGGACTGTAAGAACCAAAGCACAGTAGTATGGCTTGCTCCCCTCCAGTCTACTGGTCACTGAGGAATTGGTTTTCTAAGTCTGGGTGGGAACTGCATTTCTGCACTGTGTACAGTTTCTCAGAGGGGAGGATTATGAGTTCAGGAAATAGTGTGCATTCTCAAAGGCCTGCCTTTGTGGGTGCTTGCACTTGCTCTGTGAGAACTCACCAAAAAACAAACCATTCCTCTGGAAGACAAGCTTAAATTTCTATTTATTCGTCAACAGAGGGCTGAATGTTTGAAGCCAAGGGTAAACTTGATTGCAAGAGTAAGTAAATCGAGTTTTAGGACATGCAGAAATGAAATTCCCCTCCCCCGCCCCATCCATTTGATAAATGAAGAAATTAAGGTCTGACCAGGTTAAGCAAAGTTCATGGGGCCACCTGACCACAGCTCTGCTACGAGGCAGGAGTCCAGCTCTCCATCCCTGCATGCACACTCTTTCACCCACATCATGGTAGTCTCCTGGGTGCAGCTTTTTGTCATTAGGAAGTCAGTTCCCTAACCCTGTTCATAGGACCATATATTACCTTGAACCAAACAGAATTTCTAACAATAGTAATTATCAATAATGTAACATAAAGGTTAACTTCTTGTATTTTATGTATATAGTTCTGTAGTTTCAAATACATCCACACTCTTGTTAAACCATCATCATCCATTTCTAGAAGTTTAAGAACACTTTCACCATCTTGTATCAACTAAGCGATCCCCTCCCTATTCTCCCCTCTCCTATCTTTGAGTAACTACCGTGCCTCCCATGGTGTCTGTGATTTTGAGTGTTCTAAGCACCATGCATACATGGCATCATAGTTTGTGTGTGTGTGTGTGTGTTTGTATACTTGTTTGTGCCCATGTGCATCTGTGTGAGCGTATGTTCATCTGTGTGCATGAGTGTGAGTGTATGTTCATGTGTGTGTACCTGTGTGCATGTGCATGTGTTTAGTTTGCTTCAGTTGCTTTTCATACTCAGTATTCACACATACATAATTTTCCATTTTTTCTTTTGTCTTAAAATTGATTTTACCTGCAATGTAATAAATTGATTATGATAGATTGTAATGAACTACATGTTCATTACTACAAATGAACATACCCATCTATTTGTTAAGATGTATGCACAATGGACACCCTATTATTTTTTCTTTTGGCAATTTTTTTATTGAAAAGGGAAGTAAAAACACTTTATGATAAAATTAAAGATTTACATGGAAAATATTTCAGATAAACACGTTAAAATTGACAATTTTCATGGAAAATTAAGAGTAAAGTGGTAGACATGTAAAACACTGCTAAATTAATTGAAATATGGAATAGAAATCTTTTATGATAGAATTGAAGATTTACATGGAAAATATTTCTGATAAAATTGTTGAAAAATGTAGAGAAACATGTTAGAATTGAAGATTATCATGGAACATTTTATATAGATACAACAATGGTGGGTAGAAAAGTATTCCTAAGTTGATTAAAAGTGGAATTATAAACATTTTCTGATAAACTTGAAGATTTACATGGAAGATATTTCTGATAAAATTGAAGAAATATATAGAATAACATGTTAAAATTGAAGATTATCATGGAAATTATACAGATAAAATTATAGGCATCAAGATAATTCTAAGTTGGTTGAAGGTAGACATAAACATTTTTCAGATAAAAATTAAAGATTTACATGGAAAATAATTCTGGTAAAATTCAAGAAATATATAGACAAACATGTTAAAATTCACTATTTCCTGGAGAATTTTACATATAAAATGGTAGGTGTAAAAACTCTTTCTAAATTAATTGAAGGTGAAATTAGAAACACTTGTGATAAAATCAAAGATTTACATTGAACACATTTCTGATAAAATAGAGGATGTATATAGAAAGACATATTGAAATTGAAGATTATCATGAAAAATAATGCAGATAAAATGGTAGACATAAAAAATACTAAATTAATTAAAAGGGTAATTACAAATATTTTGATAAAATTGAAGATTTACATGAGAAATATTTTGTTAGTCCATGTCTTTTTATTGGGGAGTTGAGTTCATTGTTGTTAAGAGATATTAAGGAATAGTGATTATTGCTTCCTGTTATTTTTTATATTATTTTTATGTTTGTGTAGTTCTCATTTGAACATCTTAAATTTCTTTCAACTCTTTGGTCTTTCTTGATATCGTGGGTTTTCTTTTAAATTTTTAAAAGTGTAATGTTGTGAGTACCTGTGCATGATGTGTCTATGGGCACTGATACTGTGGCATGTGTTGGAGGTCAGAGGGCAACCTTGTGAAGTTCGTTCTCTCTTTCCACCCTCATTGGGTTCTGAGGACTGAATCCAGGCCATCATGCTCTGCTGGATCATCATGCTGACCCAGGGATTTCTTAGTATTTCCATTGATGATTCTGGCTTTCTGTATCTTGTAGAAAGCATATTCTTCTGGAAGAATAATGCCAGCTAAGGTTTCAAGGAGCTCAGAACCCTTCTCATGTCTCCAAAGCCAAAAGAATCTACTGAAGGAATATTATATAGCTCATAGAAACAAGCTTGAGGGTTTCAGAAACAAGACCCGAACCATGCCCAAAACTAAGGAGCAAAACAATATGAAGAGAACACTTATGCCAAGCAGTGATGTCTTGGCAGCAAAGATGCCAGGACTTCACCGTAATCAACCAGCATGATGGTACTTCTGCCAACATCCAAATTTTGCCACCCCTGGTGTCCTCCAAATCTGGATGCCCAGAATACCACCTTGACCACAGAACAGTTTCATGCTGCCCCGCCCTCAAAGTAGCACAAGTCTCACACAGTGAAGAGATTGGCAAGGCACCATCATGTACCTGTACAGAAACCAAGTGGTTGGGAGGTACCTTGGCTTTTCTTACTTGAGAGAAGTGGAGCAAAGGCGATTGCTCCCTCACAGGAAGAATAATCAAATGTCACTGAAAGTGGAGGATATAAATATCACCTCCAATAGGAATCAAGCACAGGAAAAGATAAAGTCCTAGCTACAACGGTTAGAATAAGCTAGTACCTAGATAAACTTTTTCTATGCTTGTCAGCAAACCTAGGTTCTTCCTATCTTATGCCTACCCTATTTCCAAATGCCATGAACACCTAATGTGCAGAAAGCAGAGCAAGTTGGAGAGCAGCCAGCTCCAGCCAACACTGCATCACTGCTGGACTTGGGCTAGACATAGATAAGCCTTGATAAGGAAACCAGAGCCCACAGACAGTGGCTGATAATGGCCAAAAAAACCACAAGAAAGTGCTGTATCTCATACTTAGGCGTTTGAATTATTGTTTTGGGGTTAATTTGTATACTTTCTCTTATATTTTAATAACGAAAGTAAAGAAATGTACACTTTAATTTCAAAGGTATATTTGTTTCAGAAAAATGCTATATGGGTGGGTGGGGTGGGTAATCACCCTTTCAGAGGCAAAGGGGAGGAGAATAGGGTGGGGATTCATGGAGGGGACACTGGGTAGAGGATAACATTTGAAATGTAAACAAATAAAATAAATAAAAAAGAAATGAAGCTACAGATCATATATTGGCTTTATTTCATCTTTACATTTTATTAATCGACCCTACAATCTCAACTGAAAACTACTGGCAAAATAGACATATAAGTGACAGAAAATGTCCAGAGGTCAAGAGCTCCTGACTCCAAGCTCCTGGAGATAGCTCACATGAAGGAAGTCATGGTCACATTCAAACAAGCCTTAGAGAAATCAAGCATAATAAAAATAATCTAGCTTCATCTGAAAATTAATTTTCTCCCTGGATGACTTAAAAAAGCTTGACTTCAAGTATCACAGGATGTCATACAATTTTTTTCCAAAAAGGAAAGAAATTGAGTGAATTTTAATAAAACTCTATATTCCAAAAACTATCAGGAAATCCCATTCATGATAGTTACAGTCAACAGCTTATCTAAGGTCAGAGAAATCCACCCACTGAGTGATGCACTCCAATTTTCCCTTTGTATTAGTCCTTGAATTATTCAAATAACTGTGATTGTATATCTAAGAGAAAGGATTCATTACTTATACTAAATTTGATGGAGAAAACATTTAGAAATGTATTTCAAGGGTACCTTGTATAATACTCCATAAAACAAATTGATTGGCTTTATAAAATGCTATTTAACAGGATTTTCTTCCTTTAAGTGCACTATATAAATTCTACTTTGAAAATGTTCATAATCTAATATATGTACTATGGAGAAAGGGTAAGGATGGAGGGTTTTACTGAGTAGGCTAGAGTAGACTATAATTGTGAGCTGGGATAAGGCAGTTTAGCTTGAAATAAATCCTTCAGATCATCGAATTCTGAGCTGACAAATACTTTGGGTAGGAATGGGGACTTTCCTCCTTTCTGATCCAGACAGGCATAAGCAATTAATTTTTGCATTTCTAACTGAATCAAACATATGCAGTCTCACAATTCTTAAACAGAGATCTGGAATTCATAGAAGGACAATAAGGGTGGTCACCAGAAGCTGGGGGTAAGGTGGGAGGAGAAAGAGAAACCTTATCTGTGTTACAAAGTTTCAGTTAAGACAGAAACAATAAACTCTGTTCTGCTGCATGGTGTGGTGACTATAGTTAATAACTATGTATTATTAACTATATATAAAATGGTATATTTCAATATAATGAAAAGGGGGCTTCAAATGGTCTCCCAACAAAGTTATGATAAATATTTGAGGGGACGGATATGCCAAGTAGCTTGTTGGGGTAGTTCCACAACATGTATTAATACTTCACACTACACTCCATAGAAACACTGTAATTACTACCTTTGATTAGATTTAAAAGAATGAGGTTGGGCAGCATGCTCCACTCACAGCATGAGCAAGTGCAAAGAGCCTGCAGTGTACAGCGTTGTCACCTCTTATCCCACAGGTGGAGACTGAAGAATGTTCACTGAGAGAGACTTGAAAGGTGCAACCCAGAAGGCAAATGAGCCAGCACGATTGATAACCCAGTCATAGTTTACAACACACAGCCAATCACAATCCGGGCCCCAAGTTCACAAGCTTAGTCATTGTGATGTTCTAGGAAAGAGCTTATGTTGCCATCCAGAGATTGGGTCAAACTTTTTTTAAAGCTCTTTTGCATAAAATCCTCATTGTAACTGTAACAACAAAAGTTTACAATGTATCACAGTACTTGTAAATTAAACAACCATTCACTTTCCATAGAAATGATGATAACCACCGGTCTTTACTGGTTTCTTCCTCCTCTTGCTGCCTGTGATTATCCAGTATGTAAGTGTAACAGCATATAGGTGTTAATGTTCAGCTCACAAATGAACACAAACACAAAAACCAGGCACTGGGCAATGAATCTTCAGGAAGAAGAGGGAAAGTGCTCAGGACTGAGAACAATTTACATTCTGCCAGAGATCTCTGTACTGTTGTTAGACTTTTCCCCAAAATGTAATTTTTATAAATTTTAATTAAAATATAATTGCATCACTTTTTCCTCTTTCCAGCCTCTCTGAATTCCCCTCCCTCCAACTCCTTCCATGACCCCTTCATCCTGGATTCTTAATACTGCATATAGGTGTGTGTACATACATATATGTGCACAAATATATTAAAATCCTTCTGAGTCTGTCTTTGCTGTTTGTGTCTATATAATTTCAGGAATGACTACTTTGGACAACTAATTAGGAAGCTACTTTCAGGGGCTGATTTCAGCCCATTGGAAGAAAACTACCACTGTGCTAGATCAGCTAATTCCTAACTAGATTCTAAATCTTCTACGCACAGATAAATGTAGCTATAAACACTCATCAAAGAAGTTTCCTTTTCACAGTAAAGCCCAACTGGACACAATGCAGACATCTACTAATGATGGGAGCTCTTACCCAATGGATCCCTCTCCATCGAAAGTTCTCTATCTGTGGCTCAGGGACCATCTCGGAAGAGGGGGTGGAAAGACTGTAAGAGCTAGAATACCAGGAAATCTTCCTGGAAACAGTCTCTCATAGAAATGGCAGCCTAAACAAGATTTGAACAATGGCAATATGAATAAAGATTTCTGAAGAGTGAAAACTCTGTAGGTCACTCTTCTGGACAGAGAATTACCATGGGCAATTGATGGCTACTGAGAGGGAGAGTTACCCTGTTAGGGATAATTTTGTTTTCCTAATAAAAAACAAATTTACAATACAAATTTACAATACAAATTTCTCATGCATTTTTAAACAATCAAATTCTGTTGTTTTTTTTTAAAAAACCCTTTTAACAAAAAATAATAGCTATTCCATTTTCCCTCATTGTGTAGACAACCACATACAGCTCTCACAGCCAGAAGGCAGACATTTCCATTGTTTTCAGCTACCTATGCTGATATCACCTTGTATTTCTAAATAATATACATTATGTTTGTGGATCGATTGATCTATCTAATCATCGACCTTTACTCCTCTTTAATTCCTTTACATGCTTCTTTTCGCCTTTCCCATCCTCCCAACTTTTGGTTAATTTAATAATCAGTGGTTTCATTACTAACACTCTGAAAACATTTTTACTTAATCAGCCAGCAAAGAAGTGATTTCTTTTTTTAATCACTGATTGTTTCACACCTGTGTGTAATACATTTCAGTCATTTTTCACCCCCAGTTCCAAAGTCTCAGCTCCCTTCCTCTCCCCTGGAGCTGTTCCGCGACCTAATATCACACCATCTTCTTGAGTGTGACTTACTGAGTTTAGAGTTTCCACCCTGAGCATGAGAGGTGACTTAACTGGTGGCTACACAGCTGAACAAAATGGCACCCCTGCCCCAGCAATCCTCACCTGACAGAAGACTCAGGGTAGCATTCATGGTGAGAGGTTCAAAAGCCCCATCTTACAGACATCTTGTGCAGAGCCACAGTTGCAGAGTTTCAGAGTGCAACAACTCATTCACGTCCAGATGTCTGCCCTGCACATTTCTGCATCTTCTGGTACTCACATTCTTCCTATCCCTGCTCTGTGATATCCCGAGCCTTGGAGCAGGATGACATAGACACCCTGCTGACAGCTCAGCACTCCACTATCACTTACTGGATCAGTGACACCTGGGTCAGTGAGGGCTTCTGCATAACTGCCACCTGTGCTGACAGCTGAGTGCAGCACCAACAACAGGAATGGCAGTGAGGGTGGGGGCAGATGTATGGGAGAGCTCTCAAACAGCGACCTGGAGAACCGTTCTTTGATATAATTGTCTGTTTTATAAAATTTTTACTTGGTTAACTCATATTTTATTTACTTAATTTTCTATGATCCTCTGGGGTCCTACATTCTCCAAGATCTTTGCCAAAACTTTTGCTATAATTTTCTACAATAAATGCCAGACAACTCTATTTCCTTGCTTTCCCTGGAGACACTACACATCTACCTGCCCCATGTTCCTGGTTTCTCTTGTCTCCTGTGCAGTTTTGCCCTCTCCCTCTGCGCCTCTGCATTACAGTGCCTCCTCTCAGAATTTTGTATCTTTCCCCTTGGAATCCTTCTGTATTTGATCATAACATCCTTCAGGAGTATCCTGAGAAAAAATGCAGGAGAGTCGACCTTTCCTGAGACCTTACTTGAATGAAAATACATTTATTCAGCCATCATTCTTGATTGACAATTTCACTAAGTATCATATTTAAATTCAAATATTATCTTTACTGAACATGAAGTCACTATTCCTCTTCCAGCTCAGGAACTGGCAAGTTCGTTACTATCTCGTTCTTACAATTCTGAAAACAACCCTCTATCTTTGAAAGACTTAAAAATACCACCTTTATTCCCTGCATTCTATGCTGTGCCATAGAGTCATCTTGTAACCTTAGGTCATTGACTTGACCCTTGGCGGTCTCTTCTTTCCAGCTACAGAAAAAAAGATATATGCAGATAATTTGCATCTGTTTTTCTGTAATGATTATTGATGGCCATGCTGCTTCTTTCATTCTCTCTCTCTCTCTCTCTCTCTCTCTCTCTCTCTATATATATATATATATATATATATATATATATATATATATATATATACTACATTCTCCAAGATCTTTGCCAAAACTTTTGCTTTAATTTTCTACAATAAATGCCAGACAACTCTATTTCTTTGCTTTCCCTGGAGACACTACACATCTACCATCTACCTGCCCCATGGTCCTGGCTTCTCTAGTCTCCTGTGCAGTTTTTGTCCTCTCCCTCTGTACCTCTGTGTGTGTGTGTGTGTAGAGAGAGAGAGAAAGAGAGAGAGATGCTATATATAGATATATATTAACTTTTAAGGTCCCTGAAAACACTTTTGTCCCTTTCCACCAAATTTTATCAGAACCTGGTCTTTCTTCCCAGCTTTTCTCGGGTGCTGTAGAGTGAGTCCTCTCATAAGTGTCAATGCTGCAAACACTCAGGCTTGCATCTTTGCCTCTCCTTTGTCAGAGCTTATAGGCTTCATAGAGTACGTTCAAACAACAGAGGTTTTCTTCTCACAGATTCTGGTGCTGGAAGCGGGAAGTCTGACATCAAGATATTGTTAGGGCAATTTGTCTGAGGGCTGTACGCACTATTCTGCCTTGGGTCCTCTGGAACTGGTGCTTTCTGGTCATCTTAGGCTTTCTTGGCTTGGAATTTCTTTGATCTTTGTCTTCATCTCCAATGTGCTTAAATTTCTTCTTTCAACTA